>NW_017731401.1:2224215-2401628 GCF_001890085.2 Hipposideros armiger | reverse complement strand
GAGTGTGTGTGTGTGTGTGTGTGTGTGTGTGTGTGATCTGATAGATGAAAAATGGAACTATCTCTTGGGAAAACCACTCATCTTTTCTAAGATTCAGTTTCTTTATGAAAATAAAATCTATATGAGCTCTACATGTCTTCTTGACTTTAAAATGATGTGATGTTTTCAGACCATATTTATAATAGAAAGAATGTTACCAAACAGTATCTTAGGTGTTTGTGTATTAAGGTCTTAGAGCAGGGCCTTCAAATTCATTGGTCACATAACTCCTAAAGAATTTTGAAATATTACCCTCATCCATTTTTTTAGTAAACACCTAAAACTCTTCGTCCATAACTTAAATAGTTGGCAAGGATGTCATTTCTGGCATGATGCTTATTTTGAAAATACCACAGAATTTAATTGGCAAAGGCAGTTAAATCATCAGCTAAATCAGACTAGTTTTCTATCAGAAGGAATCCTTCCTCAATTCAGATACATGTGTTAAAGCATGTCCCTGTGACATTCTTCTTACTTCTCAATGCTAATTTTAAAGTAGACAGATGATGATGATGATGATGATGATGATGATGATGATGTTGGTAATGATGATGATGGTGGTGGTGGTGGTGGTGGTGGTGGTGGGTAGGAGCTGTCTCAGGTCTCCTACACATGGTTCATTCTGGGATTCAGTCTGAAGGAGCAACCACTACCCAGGGAAAGCTCTTCCTGTGACAATGGCAAAGGAAAAACAGGACAAGCCCAACCTCTGAGCACATTTCCAACCTCTGCTTACATCTCTTAACATTTTGTTGGCCAAAGCAAGTCCCATGAACAAGCCCAACATGATGAAGGGAGCACACAACCCTCATTCTCCTACTGAGGTAAGAGTTGAGAGCAGGGAAGAAGTATATACTTTAGAAAAATCAAATCTACCAAAGTAAAAGATACTGCATGCATATTCATATGTAGAAACAAAGGACGATAGCAAAACTAAAATCCTAAGGAAGAGTATTTCTGCACTGGGGAATTGGTTTCTACCTGACCCTTCTACATACGAGATTTGATCCTTTGGGGAAGCCCTTTAATTGGATCTTTATGTCCACATATACACATATGGAGTCATGAGTCAAATTTATGTGGCAATACAGGATATCCTCATGCTGAACATAAAAACCCAGTCATCAAGAGCCAATCAGACAAATAAAAATTATAAAGACCAAATGTATTTAATTATATTAAATGTAGTCAACATTCACATTTATCTTTGTAAATAATAAAACATCAATAGTGTGGATAATCTAAAGCTGTAGACAATGCTGAAAGTCTTTATATTGATTTTAGACTTGATTGTAAGACTTTTGTGGTCAGCAAGATTTAGCTCAAGCAAAATTCAAATTACAGAGCTTTGCATTCCCAGAACAGACACCCAGCCAACGATGACAGGTGGCTCAGAATTAGAATTTGGTTGTATATAATTGAAAGTTGATGTAATGATTAAGTGAAATATCATTTGTAAACCCCTTTGCAGAGTTCCTGGCACACAGTGGATGCTCATTATTTACCCCCCAATTTTTTTTTCTTCCCTCCCTTACCAACAGAATGAAAAGATCATGTTCTTAGCCAGTTTCTCCATGTGGCTTATTGGGTCATGGAAACAAGAAAACATTTTATTTGAACTCAGTTTTGTGGGGGGGTTTTTTCATTTAATTAAAACTGTACCTCAACAGTTTCAGCTATTTGTATGCACTGTTCCTAGCTAATTCGAATAAACTGAAATTCCCCTGATAGCAAGAATATGACATTTAATTAAATCAGCAGTGTACCAAAACATTTGGTCAGCTATAGGTTTATGTTGTTTTTCAGCAGATTCAAATTCTTATTGTTGTTATGTCCCAGCCAGGTGTGTGCAGTTTTGTGAATTTAGCTGTGTACTTTTTATAATCATGTCCATTTCTTTGAGGAGTCAGAATTTCTGATAATTAAAAATAACTGTAATTAATGCTAAATTAAAATTATCTCTAATTTCTATAAATGGCAAGAAATGTGCTGTTAAAAAATGCCTTTAAATTATGTGTTTCTTGTTGATAGTTTTATGTAATATAGCCTTTAAGATCTAGTAACAATGTTAAAAATGTCATTGATAATGAACATAGCATTAGATAATTAGATATCATTATACAAGGATATAAGACCATCAAATTCTATAGTTTGCAAATTTTCTGTCTCCATGAATAAAAACATCCTTGTATTCATAATGATAAAATATTAATTGGTGGGATTTTTTTGTCTTTAATTCAGCAATAGTGTACTATATAACCAGAATTACTCACCAGTTTCTTGAAAACAATCTTACACCATAGTTTAGTGACTACACCCTCATACTGTGTGTAATATAATTAGAGATTGCAACCTGGCAATGCAATTTCATTTTGAGAAATGAAAGCAATAAACAAGCAAACAACATAAGCATGATGATATCAGGTAAAATTAAGTAGATCTTTATTTTATTAGTCAGTAGAAATTTTTTTGAATGTACTTAGATTTCATTTGGGTTGCTGTTGTCTTTGTTTAATTGCTTTGCATTATGTCAGGAAATCTACTTGCATTGGCCTAATATATTAACAGCAATTTGAGAATAGTACTTTTTCTTCCTTTGCTAGCTGCAAAATAAATATGAATACATTAATTGTTTCATAAGTTTTACAAAAATAAATATGAATACATTAAAAATAAATAAATGTAAAAAGCATTAGTACAAATACCGTATTTGCCGGCATATAAGATGACTGGGCGTATAAGACGACCCCCTAACATTTCCACTCAAAATACAGAGTTTGTTATATACTCGCCGTATAAGACTACCCCCTCTTCCGCACACCTTCCACACACCAAATAAAAGGTAAAACAATATCAGATTTGATTTCAACATTTTAATTTATATTCAAATGCTTATGACATGCAGGAAAACTGTCACAAGGCTGTATGTAATCAAACATATACATAAAACAGTGCAAGTTTATTACCGGTAAACATACCGGTAATTCACTAAAGAAAACACACTCTATAGACTGGTACCGTAGATTTTACGAGTGTGGTAAAATCGCATAACAGCAAAATCGCGTAACAGCCGAGCATACACCCAGCAGCGCTGCTGATGCCTGAACGGTATGTGGAATGAAGTGGGCGGGCATCGGGAGGCCACTATGGCACGGGGCAAGCACTATGGGCAGTCTATCTGAAGTGTACCTGGCGTATAAGACGACCCCCCACTTGGAGGCATATTTTTCCGGGCCAAAAAATCGTCTTATACGCTGGCAAATACGGTACATATATTTTTTATTTATTATAAAATAGAAATATATTAATTATTTCGTATGTTTTATGAAAATAATATTGTTTTTGCATTTCACAAAGGGAAAACAATTCTATTTATCAGATGAAGATTATCTCTCTTGTTATATAGCATTTTAACTTGGTGAATATTACCCTCCATCTAGAAACTGGATACACAAGAGGAAAGGAAATACCTATGATTTTAATTCCACTTGAACCTATATGTCACATATGCAGATGACTCTTGTGGTATTTGTATGTCATGCCAATTATTTTTTTCTAACATTTTTGAAAAGAAATTATTGCTAGTTTATTACTCAAAACAAGAATTATTTGCAACAGGAATCTGTACTATTTTATGCCACATCAAAAAATTCATAAATGTTATTATGAATTGAGACTTATATCTCTCTCTTTCCTTTCTGTGTTCAGCTGTTCAAGGATCGAGTGTTATTTTCCGAACAGTGGAGGTCACATTACATAAAGAAGGCAATACGTTTGGTTTTGTAATACGAGGTAGGTGATGGTTAAAAAATATAAACCATCAGATATTCTTAGAGAACTTGTCAGTGAAATATCGGGTGTGAACCAAAAAATCTTCAAAAAACCTGATGTGTCCAGCACATACTGTCACCTTATAATATTAATATTTGCACCCTCTCCTTTAAAGAAATCCAGCAATAAGTGGAAATCAAAGTGGAATCCAAATGACCTAGCTTTATTTTAGTCTGTTAATACACAGCAAGAATTCATTGTCTGTAAACCTTGCCTAGTCACAGTTACCCTACTGATTTGTCACTTTTCAGCATGTCTTTTGCCTTCCCTTTATATTTTTCTATATCACTGGGTCAAAAATATTCATGAATGATGGTTGCCAGAGAGGAGGGGTGTAGGAGGGTGGGTGAAAAAAGTGAAGGGGAATAAAAGGTACAAATTTCCAGTTATAAAATAAATAAGTCATGGGGATGTAATGTACAGTATAGGGAATAATATTGTGGTAACTTCTACAGTGACAGATGGTTACCAGACTTTACCCTGGTGATCACTTCGTTAGGTATATAAATATTGAATAACTATGTTGTACACCTGAAACTAATATAATATTGTATGTTAGCTACACTTTAATAATAAAATTTTTTTAAAGATAAAAAACAAAAGAAAAAAGTCATTGTTGCCATAAATCCCTGAATTCGTAACCTAACTAAAAATTATTGTTTTCCTTGGTGGAAAAAAATGTTTATAAGTATGGCTTGATTTAATACACTAAGATTAAGCAACTTTTATTCTCCTGAAATACATTTTGTTATTGTAGCTTTCTAAAAATTGATTGAAGATAATCTAATCCCTTGGGTACCTATGTACATCAGCTCAACTCATCTTATTATGGGATAATATTAATAATAAAAATTTCAGGTACCTCCAACTTGTCTATAAAACCATTAATTTTGAGCTTTAATTTTGGTTTTTAATATTGTTTGTCTTATTAGAAGTTTTACCTCTTAAAGACAGTAACAACTCATAATTCCTAGTGTGACAGTGAAGTTCAACAGAGAACAATATAGGAATCGGGGATTTTTTTACATTTCACAATTCTTGATCTTTTTGGTTCTGTCTGTTATATTTTATACTTCACCAGAATCAAAATTCTACCAAAATTATTAAAACATTAATTAAAATTAACTAGGTTTCTTAATATATGGACATAAAGGAATAAAAGATGTGTTCACTCATATATACTTGTCTTAAGCATTAGGTTTCATTCTGTGTCAATCATTTAACAAATCAATCAAATATTTATTAAGAATATGTCAACATGTCAGCACAGGTCCAAGTGCTCCATAGTCATAAGACAGGACCCCTATTTACAGTAAATTACAGTCCAGTGAATTTAAGACATAAGTTGATAAAGTATCCAAGAGAGAAAATGGGCAACAAGGAACTCATAGAGTGGTTTAGATTTTTACACTCTTTTATTACACTTTTTGACCAGGTCCTATTTTTCAGGTGGAGCAACAAAATCAATTTACCCTAATCATTTACCTTAACCGTTTCCAAACGTCTATGTAAAAGAGCTAAATAAATATAATGAAAAGTCAGTGTACAAGTAATTTTACCTCGGAAGATGGTATATACTAATCTATTTTTGCAATATAGGTATGAACGAGAGGCACTTGAATCGCACACCTACAGACCTAATTATTGGAAGCTGCAATAAAAAATACTGCTGGTCCAAATATTTATCACGAGTTGCTGTATGGTTAATCGATAACAAATCAAATTGCTAATGAAAGCACTAAACCAACAGTAATTTAGCATTAAAAACTAAAAGGAATAGAAGCAATTGAAATTCGCAACCACCTCAAGAAAACTGATGATGTAATGTTAGCAAAATGGCCTTCCCACAATTTGCAGGAATTTCAAATACCTATATGGGTGTGCATACACAGTAAGAGTCTTTTAATATGCTTAGACTATTACTTATTACACTGTCGGCACTTAACAAAATGAATAAATAAATAATTGAATGTTGCCTAGATTTGTGTGGACATCAGAATTCTTCATATTATAGTAGTTTTAAAACCTTAGTAATAATGAACCCATTTTAGTTCATGAGTAACATATTTTTGTAGGCTTTAGTAACTCCCTTAGTAGATTGGTTAAACATAAAAGATTGTGGAATTTTGCATAATTTTTCAATGAGAATCAAATAAAGAGCTTATATATTTAGATAAGTTGAGGACCATCTGGAGGGTCTTCCTTGCTTCAAAGGTCATCCTTTAAGAATCACTGGTTAATCACACACAAAAAATTCAGAATGAAAAAGTACTGTGGGAAAATGTTATCATGGCAAATAAGACATTACGGCAGTGTAGAATGGAGAATACGAGGACAGGGCATTCAGGAAGAAGGGAAAAATATTGCAGATGGAGCATAGTCATGTGGTACTGGAGACTTTCCTCTTAACCCATTAGAATGGGTCCTGGGAAAATAAAACAGGCTTTTCGCTGATGAATGAAATTACATTTCTAATGCTGTATGTCACAGGTTCTAAAACCCACACAATAGAACCTTGCTCCCATAGAATGAAAAATGATGTTCTGGCCTAAATCTTAGAGAGTTAAATTTTAGTGTATCCCCTTGCCACCAAGCTAAGGGAGATGGTTTGGGCCAATAGGAAAATCATTCTGCCACTAAGTTGCTTTTCACTTTGGTTAAGAAAACTTTATCTAGTGATTCTTAACTGTAGAATTGTAGGTACATGTACTCGTCTAATGTATGAAGCCTGACATTCAGATTTGGTCTGCATTGCGGCCCTGCGTGGCATTAATATTCTTACCAAAGCATCCCAGGTGAGTAATGCTAATGTGCATCCAGGACTGAGAATACCACTGGTCTCTGGGTGGTTTCTGGTTTTTTTGCTTTGCATCTCTAAACTTCTGGAACCTAAGTGAAGCACAAATTAAATTTGGTTTGTTATTTCAAATAATGATAAAATGTTATATATCATGAAATGTAGAGCTCTTTCACCCTTTAGCATGCATTCACTGTTATATATTTAAATTTAGACATCAAAATTATGGAAAGGTTTCTTACTGTCTTCAGCCCCTATCTTTTCCTAAATTAATATTCTTCAGGGGAGAGCAAACCTATCTTTTTATGATCGCCTTGCTAAAGAGAAGTCACATAATAGTATTTTTCTCTTAGGCTGGGTTCTTTTAGTTGAACTCTCTACCTGTGCCAAGTTTGGGAAACGTCTGTCTGTTTTGCCAGGCAAACATGAAGGAACTAATACTTGACACGTTTGTATTTGTCAAATACTTGCAAACTAGAGACCACCCAGATGGGCAGCCATGTTGATGTACGAGAAAGTCAGGTCACATAAAGAATAGTTAAGAAACTAGAGGGGCTGCTGGTTAGTTCAAGTGGTTAGAGTACAGTGCTCATAACACCAAGGTTGCCGGTTCGATCCCCACATGGGCCACTGAGTTGTGCCCTCCACAACTAGATTGAAATAACCACTGACTTGGAGCTGATGGGTCCTGGAAAAACACACAGTTCCCCAATTTAAAAAAAAAAAACAGAAAAGAAAAGAAAAAGAAACTAGCAAAATTCCCAAAATTGAATTTCCCATTTAAGCATTGCAATTGTCTTACCATCGTCTGTCAAATTGGTCCCCCAAATTTTGAACATGCCAATTTTAATGGAGGCCACTTCAGCCACTTGAATTTTTTTCTTTCTTTTTTAATCCTTGGGTTTTTTTTCTTTTACTTTAGTTTTTTTTCCCTATATATCAGGTTGTAGACATACTCATCTGTATGATAGCCCAGGTTAATTGGCACCAGGTTTCCCCCCTTTGCCCTTCGTTTAGTACTGGCAGCTGTTCTAATTGGGCTAGTACTTGTTATAATTAGTTGATGCTCTTGCCACACGAATTTTTAAATATTTTATATGTCACCCATGGTTACAGTCATATATTTATTGTGAGGTAGAGAAATGATGACTTCAGAAACATATTCTATCTAAAATGAATTCAAGATTTTTCAGGCCATTATATGCCAGAAGAAAATTTTTGCATGTTTTCCTCCACATATCAACAAAATGTGCTTCGGTTTCTCAGCTGGCATTTTGTAAGTAAACTTTTTTAATGAAAGAAGCTGTATTTCTTGTCTTTGCTAGGGGGAGCCCATGATGATAGGAATAAATCTCGTCCGGTTGTGATAACATGTGTTCGTCCTGGAGGGCCTGCTGACAGGTAAACCTCATCTTCCTCTGTCGCTATCCAAATCGATTAAATAAAGCTTAGGGACTTTGACATAGACGCTGATGAGTTATAAATTGCACAGTAAAAGATAGATATTAGGCAAATATGGCAGAATGTGAAAACTGAAATAGTTTAGGCTGCAGAATAAGAAGAAAGCAGGCTTGACTCTAGCTGAACACTTACTACCCCTGTGCCTTTGGCAGGTGGCTTAACAGTTCTGAGCTGTTTCCTCCATTGTAAAATGTAGATAATAATACTCACCTTTCAACATTTTCACTTTGACCACAGATTGGAGATATATGGTGCCTTGCAGGGACCTACTGTGTTTCCCTGAAAATAAGATCTAACTGGAAAATAAGCCCTAGCATGATTTTCAGGGTGCTCGTAATATAAGTCCTACCCCAAAATAAGCCCCAGTTAAGATCATCAGCCAGACATGACTGTATTTGAATAAATGTAGATTTTTGTACATGGATAAATGAATAAAATGTATCTTTTGTGGCAAAAATTAATATAAGACCTGGTCTTATTTTCAGGGAAACATGGTATCTACTGTAGATTCTTAATAAAAGACAGCTGGCTCTTTTAAGGCAGGCACTTGAAATGCATCAGCTCCAATTGCTAATCCCTTAACCTGGAAAGATAGGTGGTGGTGGTCTGATTCTTACTATGATCAACATCCTTACCATTATTGTTATTATCTTTTGATAATGGTCCTGTGTGTCAGAATGGAAGTAGGTGACTTTTAGTGAAGGGGAAGGAATATTGTTGGTCTCTAGAGCTTTCTCTTCCTTGCTAATTTGAATATCTAAAGAATAGCTCCTTCATCTTTCATATCATAAACTAGGAGGGGGGGGCAAGTAAACGCAAGACTTAGATGTCTCAAGAGATACTTATTTTTGTATTAACTTCCACATCAAAAGTGGACCCCATGATGGTGTACGAACACACTCCAGCCATTAGACATTGTTGAAGGGTAGGAGGAAAACGCACTGAGTGCCCTTGACTCTGCCCTATGTTTCAGACCAGGGTAAATGTTTAAAACCTTTTCTTAAGCAATAGGAATAGTAATAATAATAAATACGACTTACTGAGCTCTTGCCATGTGCCAGGAACTGTGCTAAGGGATCGCCAGACATTATCTTCTTTTATCCTCACAACCATCCACTAAACGAGGTATTTTTTATCTACATTTACAGATGACAAACTTGAGTTCCACTATGGTTACATGACTTTCCAGCTGGTACATGGAAGAACTAGGATAGGAACTCAGGCTTATTTTCCTTCACAGCTCATACTGTGCACTCACTTTTGAAAAAAAGATTGTGTTTAGTATAAAATAAGACAATATGAAGGCACAGGTTTCTCATCTGTGCTAAAGTGCATTTGCCTTTGCAGAGGATTATCCAAAGTCCAACTTTCCAGGGAAACGTCGCGTTTTTCCCTTTTCATGCTGCTCTAATGAATTATTCTTCCTGAAGCATGTGAGAACACTTTTTATTTCTTATTAACATTTGGAGTTGAAGTCGACAGAAGCATCAGAAGCAGGCTGCTAGTTTGTGAGCGATGTATTACTAAACTAATGTAGGACTAGAGGAAATCTAAGAATTTAAGAAAAAAATTCGAAGTGAAAATACTTTAGAGAGTTATCTAGGTAAAACATATTTAAGAGCTAGTTTTTCTTCTTCCCAAAGCTGAAACTTGTCGTCCCCCCAATTTGATGTTCTCATTTCTGTGACCCTTCCTGAGGCAGGAGGGTGCTGTCCCCTAGTGATGTCAATAAGGTCCTGAGGCATCTCCTCCCAGTGCCTTGAGTGTCTGTGGTCACAGCAGGGAAAGTCCTATTTCCCTGCCTTTTCCAGCAAATGTGAGGCGGAATCCATTTACTGATGGCCAAATGGCCTTATAAATCAGTAGGAAAATTTACAGACTCCAGAAGTTTTTCACCAGCATTCCCTATCTTGCTTGGGTTCACTGGTAATAAATTGAATGGAACCAGCAGGCTTTTCTGCTCACCTGGCTTTGGGAAAATAGGTGAGTGCTATTTCCTGGGCTCTAATAAATCAATTTTAGACATTTAGGGGGGGAAAAGCCTAGGAAAGGGAAAATGTGCCTTTAATACTTGTGCACCCCAAGAGTTAATTGTGGGTAAGTTGGTTATTTGCTAATGTGTCGTTATTTTCTTATTACCGATTTTCATATTGCAGCAATTTTCTGTTCAGGGTTACCACTTTACTCTCTTACTGTTGTACTTGATGCTTAAAAGGAAATGCAAATGGGATGGATGGCAGGAGATGTGTGCAAGAACCACTTTGGCTAAGTGACTATTAATGCTAAGTCTCATTATGCTAAATTAATAGAGACTGTTCCTTTATTCTCCCTTCAGAGAGGGCACAATCAAACCGGGTGATAGGTTGCTCAGTGTGGATGGAATTCGGCTTCTTGGAACCACGCATGCTGAAGCCATGAGTATTCTGAAACAGTGTGGACAAGAAGCAACGCTGCTGATAGAATATGATGTCTCAGTAATGGGTATGTCGGGGTCCTGAGATTGTGATCGCTAAGCTTTAGGACATGTCACAGTTCATCCCTGATAAACCACTTTGGATTAAGAATGAAATGCTGTGTCCTCCTGGAGCTGAAAGAATTGCATCAATACTATATCATTACTCTGTTTGGGTTCAGGAAGAGGTTAGTGGTACTTTTCATCAATTTAGAGTTCCCAGGTCAATAGACTCTATAATAAGGTCTCGTTCTGTCAGAGTTTCACCTAGCAGTCAGCTTGTATATGTGGATTACCCTTTGGCAGGAAAGTATTTTTCCCCTGCAAATGACAAAAATGGTGTTATTAACTTAGGGGATGATACTTTTTCTTTTACTACAAAAAGACTGGGAAAAGTACAGGATTCCTTTCCTTCCTGTAACTTCACAATATGAAGCCAGCTAGCCAGAATGAATAGAGGTTATCACCATTTTATCATCAGACTTAGGGATGAAGAAAGGATATGGACTTATAATATCATTGATTAAAATTCCAAAGTTGAGGGCATGATTCTTTCTTTGAATAATGATTCCAAAAGAAAGTAACTCTATGTCTACCCTCACAACTATGGTAAGATGAGGAAGATATTCTCATGTGGCTTTTAAATGTTAAGAGTGAGTCAAAGATTTGTGCCGTGTTGACTAAGGCAGAAAAATTATGAGAGAATGAACTGGAACCTGAAATTGGAACTTAAATCATGTTGTAAGTACGTCTTACAATTATCAGACTTGATTATGTGACCTGACTTTACCTGCAAGTTTTATGCTGGTGAAATGTAGCTGTGAAAAAGAGATGTAGTCTGTCACTGCAAACTCCTTTATTCGCCACTGTGTATGATTCATGTAGAACAGTGTTGCTTGAAAGTTTTCTCAATCTGTCTACTGGCCTGAAGTGTCTTAAAGAGGTAGGAGGTTTCCTAAAGGGCTTAAAGTATGAGACTTAAAGAATTCTTAGCAGGATAAATTGTACGATGTGACCTCGACATGGAAAGTTCAGGAATGAATGCACTTTCTCCCCTCTATTCTTCCTTTGTCTTGTCTTCCCTCCTTCACTCGTTTCTTTCTCTTTTTTCTTTTGTTCTATGGTTTTTTAATTAGATTTTGAATTAAATAGATGATTCGGGTTCTGTTTTCACCTCTACTAGTGTCTAGCTATTAATTCAGACCATATTACTTATTTCCCTGTGCTTCAGTTACCTTATTTGTCAAATGGCAACTAGTAATGCCTATCTTAAATGGCAGTTATGATGATAAAATAAAATTATACCAGTAAAATATATTTTAAATGATGATGCAGTGTACCATTAACATTCAAAATTGAAACAGATGTTTAACACATTTAATTCATTTATTCGGTCACGAACATTTATTGCATTTAGTGGCAGGTGCCAGGAATACAGAACAACAGAGCTCGTCCTGGCCCTTATGAAGCTTGCAATTGATGGGGAGGACAGAGAGCAAACAAACACTCATAAAGTGCTTCATACCGACCATGAAGGGCATGAATGGGACTATGTAATAGGGAATAAGGCCAGGTACGGGTGAGGGTTGGCAGGTGCCAACAGGGTAGCCAGTGAAGAGGTGATCGGTACACTAAAATCTGAAGGCCTAGAAGGAACCAGCTCCCAAACAGAAGACAATAGTCCCAGGCCTGAGCAGCCTACCTCAGGAAGACAAGGCCTCCCCCGTGGGCATGGGCACCACTTCAGAGCAGAGTCCTCCGTGTCTCGTCATAGCCAGTCAGGGGGATGAGGTGACCTGCCTATCTACCTTCTCCCCAACTCACACTAACATCCTGAATGATGCCTGATAGTTTTCACACTCCAGAGTTCTCAGATATCCCCTAAGATAGGAGAAAGTGGGCCACCAGAAAGGAAACACATTAAAAGTTGCTCTAAGTTGCTAGCTATAAGATCAGTATACAAAAATCAGTAGCATTTCTCTATACCAGCCCAAAACAGAAAGTTAAAATTTTAAGATACCGTTTATAACAGCAATAAAATAATAAGTTCCTATACAGTATAAATATCACAAAAGTTGTAAGAGCCCATTATGTATAGACATAGATATATTTAGAGATAGATGATAGATAGATAGATATAGATATAGATAATGTATATATCTAAGTAGATATATATGGAGAGAGAGAGAGAGAGAGAGGAATAGATGCATATGTGAGTACAGCAGATGCTCAAATGTTTCCTCAGCATCGTTTTGTTATGACATTGATGAGTGCTCTAGGAATTTGACTTGTTTATATCAATTAGCCTATGGTAAAATTGATTTTGTTGTAACTCATTTTGCTTAAAGTCACAGAAACTATATGTATGACATGAAGTGAGGGCTTACTGTACATAAAAAAAAAAGACTTAAATAAATGAAGCCCTATATCATGTTCTTAGAGGGTAAGGCTTAATATCTAAAAGATGTCATTTCTCTCAGATGCATCTATAATTCAATTCTATTCAAACCTCTCAAAAGCATCTTGGTGGGGAACCTAAATGAGCTGTTTCTAAAATGTATATGGATTAAGAAAGGTGCAGGGGGAAATAGACAAATTTCTCTTGAAATAATATGAAAGCAGAGAAACTTGTTCTACCCGGTATCAAGATTCATTCTAAAATTGTGCCATTAAGTCTGTGTAATATTAACACAGGGAAATAAACAAACCAATGAAGAGAATGGAATGCCTACAAACAGACCACTGTAGATATGCAAACACAGGTATAGCCTCACATCAGTGAGGAAAGGTTGAACTCGGCAGTAAATGATGGTAGGTCAATTAGTTAGCCACATGGGAAAAATTCAATTAAATTCCTGTCCAAAAATAAATTCTGTATTTACATAACCATTTCCCAATAGGCTGCTATTATAAATAACTAGAGTGAATATCCTTTTATCCAAATCTTTGTCTGTATTTCTGATTTCATTCAGTCAGAGTGTATTTCTTTTTAAAATATTTGCTACATAATTCCAAAATGTCCTTCAGAAAGGTTATAATAATATATAGTATTATTTTATATTACTACTAAAATGTTTTAAGTGTAGCTATCTCACTAGAACTTGTCAACCTTGAATATTATTTTTAATCATTGTGACTTGCTAAGTGAAAAATTGCATTTATATTTCAGTTTGCCTTTTTAAAAAATTTCTAGTGCAAGTGAATATTTTTTCTTATGAACACTAGCCATTTTCATTTTCTATTGTCTGCTTATGTCCTCAATTCATTTTTCTAGTGGAGGTGCTCTTAGTTCTTTTATTTTTTAATTGGTTTGTATATACTATTTATTTATTAAGGACATTAGTCCTTATCCATTTTTTTGTAAAAACTTTTCCCAGTAATTTATTGCCCCTTTTTTACATATTGAAGTTTGTTTTTTGTTCTTGGATCTAGCATTTTTGTTAGGATTTAAATAATATGTTTTCTAAATAGTTATCTAATATCGCTGGATCATTTAATAAAGAATCTATCACATACCCACTGATTTGTAATTTTTTAAATGAGACATTAAGTTTTTAAATATACTATTATAGATTCTACTTCTGGGCTAGTTGTTCTTATCTCTGTATCCAGTTTCACACCAGAATTCAGAATAGGACTTTTGAATTGCAGTCTTAGCATAAGAGCTCTTATACCATAAAAGGACACATTTTTTTTTAATTATTTGCCTATATACTATGTTTGTTGTATTATTCTAAGCTCTGTTAACTTTATATAGCAAATAAACAGACTTTGATTAGGACTTTTTATTTCTTTTACATTTCTTTTCTTCCTCTTCTTTTCACCATTCATGCTCACTTGCTTACTCTAGTCCTCTCAACTTTTGCCTTTCTCACTCTGCTCCTCACTCTCTGTTTCTCTTCTTCCTCCTTCCCTTTCCAGCTACCCAATTCTTTTTTAATATTCTGCTCTCACTTTCTCACTTGTCAATATCCTTCTCTATTCTAATTGTATTACTTGGGTTTTTCCCAGCATCCCTCTGCTGTCATACTCCTTTTTCTCTGTTTTGTCTTCCTTGCTTTTTCCCATTCCTGTTTTCCTAATTTAGGTTAAGAATGGATTCATTATAGATAAGATCAAATGACTGAATGACAATTCAAGGAAAGTGAAGTAAAAATGGTCCTTAGAAAATTGGAATATAGGATACTTTTGATTAGATTATTGTTTATCAACTATTAACTAATCTTTCCTTTTATAACAAAAAACACATTTTCCCCATTTTTTTTTTTGCAACTTTTGGAATTTTTTTTCCAAAGGTAGTAAAATGAGCTTCTTATACAACACAGCCTACTAGTTATTCTGAAAAGCCAATTAACATTTTTTTAAAACTCTTTGGAAGTCAAATTCCCATTAAAAATAGATTACCACTCTTATTTTTTTAAGTGAGAAAAATTCTAATAATTGTATAATTAATGTTTGATAAACAAAAAAATAAAATTTTTAGAATTTCTTCATTTTACCTAACTTTTAATGGGAATTTTTAATGGGAAATATTTAGTAAGAGGATTTTTAATGGATTTTTTTTAATGGGAAAATATTCAGTAAACAAGAATTTTTGTACCAAAGGCACTGATATTTTACTTGCTGAAAACACTCAAATTAAACATCGGTTTTATATTTCCCTAGAATCTAGGTTTAAGTATTGGTCTAGACTTATCAATTCTCTTTCTATATAATGTATTCATGAATCCTAATGAAAAATGTGTCGAGATAGCCATTAGATGATGTGGATTTCTGTTTTGTACCTTTTACCCAACTTCTTTGATATTAAACTAAATGATTTTATTTCTTTGTGTCATCTTTTCCTTCTACAAAATAAGAATAATGATATTTACCCTATTCAACTCATTGGGATATGAAAATCCTTAATAATTAAATACTTTAAATAAAAAGCTGTTTATCTTTAAAGGAAACCAGGAGCTATTTAGAAGTGCAAAGGAATTAAATTTATGAAAGAATGTTTAAAACTTAAAGTTTATGGGCCTCTATTCAGACACCTTTCTATTACTCTTAGATGAAGGTAAATAGATACAAAAATTGCAATAGAAAATTTTCTAAATAGAGAAAATGAGAAACAATAGCTCAGTAGTGTACAAGGATGCCATCAGGTTCAAATGGCAGCTTGGGGCAAATGCTGACCACTACGCTAATCTCTATGTCGAGGGATATAGTCCACTCTCCGCACTTTTGGCTGGGGAGGCAGGAATGTATGTAGAACAACCTCCATAGAATGAGACAGAGAAATGGCCCTTCCCAAAGCAGATGATGTTGAGTTGAAAAACAAAGTAATAGATGCTCATTTGAGGGCACAATTAGTTGTTGAATACTGTATTCCCACCAACAGTATATGAGCATTTCCCTTGCTTTACATCCTTACCAGTACTTGGTATTCTGTCTCTTTCATGCTAACCATACTGACGGGTGTGTGGTGGTGTCCCCTTGTGAGTTTAATGGATGAATAGCCATGAGGAGCACCTTTTTGTTTGCCAGTGGGATGTACTTGTTCCATTGATTTTACTTTTAATACTTTCATTAATTTACATGTTATTAATATTATGACATATCTTAGGAATGTGTGTGTCTATAATCATAGATGTAAATATTGATTTTATTTATTTGTATACTATTAAAAATACACAAATTACTGTATTTTTCTTCTCTGTGTGTGTGTGTGTGTGCGTGTGTGTGTACAACCATAGATATTGATATCTTGACCTTAGACTCAGAAATATTTTCCAGTAAATCTCAGATCATAAATTTTAGCAAGTTCAGTGATCTATTTAGGAAAGCTGTTGAAATTATCAATTTTATTAACTAAAGTAGAATTTAGCCTGTGTTAAAATTTTCAGGAAAATTTATTGAGATAAGGAAAACTGTGGGAGGAATAGGTTTGAGGTATATATATATATATATATATATATATATATATATATATATATATATATATATATATATATATTCCAAGTCAAATCCACCTCCTTTCCTGATCCTGCTGTTATTTGTCTTGTTCAATCTCTCTCCCATTTTCTCTCCCTTTTGAATCCATGTAACACTTTCTTGTCAACTCTTGGGGGCATGAACATTTTGCCTTGCCTTAGTTATCAATGTGTTTTTCTGTTGTACTGCTAGGTTGCATAGACTCCTGGTGACACTAATTGAATCATCTTTTTTGCTTATTTAAATTGCAGCTCACACAGTCTTCAGATATACATACAAGGCTCTTAATGATAATTGTGGATTGAACAATGCATTTGCCCATAGATTAGCTGTTCTTATGACTAATCATCATCAAGTGGGTGTATACAGAATATAGCAAAACATCAATGCTTATGTTGTAGGTTCAAAATGAAGTTACTTCATGATATCATCTTACATTGCAGAGCGACATTCTGAATCCTTATATCGCAAAACCTCTTAATCTACCTAAAGTGGTTTTCTGAATTCCTGTAAGTCTCTGATTCTCCTCTTAACTATTACTTTGTCTGTTCAGCTTCAAACCTGTCATTTTATTCACCTGGAATAAATCAGCATGCAAAAACCAAGGATACTGAGAAAAATGGTATCCTTTCCTTAGAAATGCCCAAGTATATTATATCTTCACATCTTTGCTCCACTATATGGATAGTCTACTTACAGTCAACCCTAAACAAACATAAAAGAGTAATTTTCAAGTAACTGTTTTATCAGGGATGGGTTTAAATGTTATAAGTCTTCAGAAGAGGGTATTAATTCTGTTGCAATAAAAAATATAGGTTTATTGGAGTTACCATAACTGGATTTTGGTTAAGTTTTACATTTCATATTTTTAGAATATCTAGATCAGGATATAAAACTTCTGCCAGAGACTCCTCAGTCACTAGTACCAAGAGTAAATTGGCCACTTTTTGCATTATCTAATCAGCATCTTCTAGATGATCTCAATTTACTGGAAACTGAATTTTTCAAGGACTCCTAGAAGTATTTATGATACACATGCTTCCTTGTGGTTCAGCAGCATAACCTTCTCTTCTTCAAAGCAAATATCTTAAGAAAGCCTAGAGTTTCCTGCATAAAAGAAGTCTAATTTTTAAATGGCAACAACCATTTATTTAGAATGTTATTTTTCTAAAATAAAAGCTAGATTTTCTTCTCTTTTTTGTCTCAAAAAAATGAATTTGTGTAGAATACTCTTGTTCCCATCCACCTCATTCCCGTTTACATATTCATACTCACAGCCACTTGTCATATACTCATGGAGATAAAAGAAGTAGGTACAAAGAGAACGACCTTAAAGTAGAATTGGGTATTTTTTTATTTCATATTACTAAATTGGAGTAGGATTATTTTACATTTTACTTTTACATTCTAGTACAACATACAAATAGAAAAGTGCAGAAATATTTGTACAGGATGTTGGATTTTCACTTATGTGTTCTAAACCCAGATTAAGACATAGAACATAACATTCATGACCAAGCACCCACCTGTGCCTCCTCCCAGGTGCTACCTCATCTCTTCCCCCAACATAATCTCTGACTTGACTTCCTAAACCATAGTTTTATTTTTCAATTTTTTTAACTGTAAACAAATGGAATCATATAGTATATTTCTCTGGCTTCTTTTGCCCAACAGTGGTTTGTAAAATATACACATATTGTTGACTGTAGTATTGGGTCATTCTTTTTCGTTGTTGTTGTAGTGTTCCACTGTATGACTAGGTCACAGCTCATCTCTTCCTTTTGATGATTGTTCAGGTGCTTTCCAGTTTGAGACGCTTATTAATAATGCTACTATGAGCCATTCTGGTATACGAGAGTCTTTTGGTGAACATATATGTGCATTTCTATGGGGTTATACCTTGGAGTGGAATTGCTAGGCCATAAGTTACATGTATGCTGAACTTTATTAGACATTGCCAAACAGTTTTTCAAAGTGGTTGTATCAATTTGCACTCCCACCATCAGTTGTACTTCCTTCACCTCTTCATCAACACTTGGTATTGTCAATCCTTTGCATTTTAATCATTCTGAGAGTCTGTAGTGGTATCTCTGTGGCTTTAATGTATATTTCCCTGATGAATAAGGATGTTGGGGACCTTTCCATTACTGGCCACTTGGATATTCTCTTTTGTGATATGTCCAAGTATTTTGACCCATTTATTTTTCTGTTAGGCAATTCTATCATTATATATGTGTGTAAGTTATTTTTATATTACATATACAAGCCCTTTTTTGTTATATGTGTTACAAATTAACCCTAGGTACTGAATGCAAAATAAATGTCAAAATTGGTAGATAGAAGCTGTAACATTCCAATAAACTAGCTTGGTTACTTTTTGGAAAATTCCTAAGATATAGACACACAGAAGCCTGGGAAAAGATGTAAAATTTCATCTAGTTTGTTCTGTAATTTTCACGCAGATATTGCCGTTGAATTTTAATGCTTTATTTTCTACTGCTATGTAGCAAAGTATCATAAACTAGGGGCTTAAAACAGCACCCATTATCATCTCCCAGCACTACAGGTCAGAAGTCCAGGCAGGCACTGCTGCGTTCTCTGCTTAACATCCTTTAAGACCCACATCACGGTGGCAGCTGGGCTAAGCTCTTATCTGGTGGTTCTAGGAAAGAATTCACTTCCAAGCTTATTGAGATTATTTCTTGAGGTATCAGGTCTGGGGTCCCCATCTTTTCGCTGGCTATCAGCTGGGGACTATTGTTTGCTCCCAGAGGCTGTTTGCATCCCTTCCCACATGGCTTCCTCCATCTTGAGGCAGCAATGTTGTGCTGAGTCCTTGTAACATTTCAAGTCTCTCTGACTTCCCCTTCTACCAACAGCCAGAGAAAGTTCTCCACTTTTAAGGACTCATTCAGTTACACGAGGCCCACCCAGATAATTCCTCTTTTTTAAGGTCAACTATGCTGCGTGACATAACAATCATGAAAGTGTCATATCATCACATTTACAGGGGCCAGGATTAGGTCATGGACTCTTTGGCTGAGTGGATAGAGGGGTCACACATTCAGAAATTGCTTACCATAAAGACTATCCACCAAAATCAAGAAAAGAAAAAAGAAAGAGGAACAAACCAAAGAGAAATGCCAGCATTTAGAGGTGATCTAATTTAGAGGTGATTCAGTAGACCAACCCCAGTGCCTGGTAAGGTATCTGACATAAAGTAAATTCTCAAAAATATTTTTTGAATAAATAAGTACCTTTTGAGATTTTGTTTTATTCCATACCTGCTCCATGTTATATCATCTTTCTCTGAATGTTCTTATAGAAGAAAACTGATAACAGTATCTTATAACTATGCATTCCATACAAAGTTCAGCTAGAGTAGGGAGAGTCAGTAGTTTTCCTTTGATTTTGATGTCTTCTTGGATTAACTGGAGGTGGCTGTCTAAAATCACTGTGTTAAGAAGGAACTTGGAGTTTCACCCAGGCTCATTGGGAAAGAGTACTGTGATCACTTATACCATCTATCTGAGCAGTACAGGTACATGCAAGTATGACTGCAAATGCAGTCTCGTTACTACAGCAGGCCCGCTCAGAGGTTTAAGTGATAATCTAGCCACTAGACCAGAGAAGTTGTCCAAACATAATTAAATTTTAGAGAGTCTCTGTCTGATAAATCTGGATCATGATATACTTTGTTATTATTATCTTTTCACTGTAACTGGAGGATTATGTTTCTTTCTACAACTGCACACATTAATACACATGTTTTACCCTTCCTTGAAGGAGAGGCAACACACTGGAAGACATTGAATGGAGCATGTGTTCTTTGATCTGGACAGTGGTTTTGAAAAGTTGGAATTAGTTTTCAACCTTTCAAAAGGAGGACTTTTTATTGAAAATAACTCTAAATGTCTGGCTTCTCTGAACAATTTGACAACAGTGGGCCAGCATTCCTGCACATAACAATTGGTTTGAGTTGAGTCTTCTACTGCCTCTTTGGGGATATTCTCTCCAGTTGGTCCAAATTGTTGCCTTGGCAACACCTTACAGCAAGTCCATATCCTGCTTGCCCCTCACGGGCATTTGGGGTTGCAAGCCTTGCTCTACACAGTAACCTTTCCATTTCAGCCAGCCCAGCTCCAAGCTAGTCTAGTGTGAAAGGGCTCTAAGAAAGATGGCCCCTACTAGAAGTTCCTCTTCCAGGCATTCAATATTCTTCTCTAACTAACCTCACATTTCCCAGAATAGGTATGTGAGAGCTCCTGGGAGCAATGGGAAGATTTGGGGCAGAGTATCAGCAGTGAGAGCTGAGATGCTCAACCTAACACATGAGCAGGGCCTGCCCTCTCGGCCTCTCTCTTCTGAACCATTGGTGGCTCCAGTCTAGTCCCTGCTGGGTCCGCTTCCTCGTGCTTGTTACATCCTGATTGTTCCCTTGGGCCTGGGGGCAAATATGTACCTTGAAGTCTCATCCGTAATAAATTAGTTTGTGAAGTGATTTGGATAATCTCATTTTAGCGTAAGAGGTACTCATTAACCTCTTTTAAATACCGGAGTAACACTAATGTAAGAATGTAAGAATATAAAATACTGCACAATATCATTCAGCAGCTCACGCGTGCGAGAGGTTTAGTATTATATTAGGTGCTAAGGAGACAAGTAGTGGTATCACAGTAGGAGTAATACGTATTAGTAATTTAATATCTACTTTTTCCCTAAAGGCCTATTTGACTATATTTTAGGCAATATTTATTGGGATAGACTCAAAGGAGCCTTTTCAATGTTTTGGAACACTATTCCTCACTTGCAATAGATGTGAGGACTGGACTGCATCATTTCAAAGGGACTTCCAGCTCTAATAGTCCGTGATTCTTCGAATTTAGTAACGTTTCATAAAAGCTGGGAGAAGTTATTGCCACTTCTTTTTTCATTGAGGTACTCTAAAATACTATAAATAAAAATAGTTTAAAATAACATTTAACTATAATTCAGACTGAATTTAAATGGTTACAGCTAAAACCGCTATCTGAAAAGGAAAATTGGTCATTTCCCTTGGTAATCACATCAAACCCAGTAGTCCTATTAGCAGTTATAAATTTCCTAAGGATTATTTCCCAGCATTCCTATCATAGGCATACGGCCAACATGCTGCTGTGAAGCCGTTATCTGCAAGGATCTTGAATTTGGCATTCTGAGACATTTAATAAATTAATGAAGCGTTGGTTGAAATTCCCTCAGATTGAATATTATGCTTCTAAAATTAAACATGTCCCTTAAGGGAAAAATTAGCCCTTTAATTTCAGTGTACTTTAGAAAAATGAAAAACCGACTGAACTCTGTCAGGGAAAATCTCCCTTTGCATGATAAGTTCCTATGAGGTCATGTCCATTTATTAGGCAGACTAGAATTGCTTTTCCTTTTGACAGGAGTAGCAGACAAGCACTTGTATTGATCAGAAGGCCAGTTCTTGACCATCTATTTAGAGTACTGCCAAAGTACTACTCATGATGACTTTTTTTGGTAGTTGGATACTAATTTTATATTCCTCATTGACATTTACAGTGCACTTCACAACCACTATCCTATTTTATCCATTACCTGCTAAGGCAACCAAGCTTTTTTTTTTTTTTGAGAAAGCCTGAAAGGGTTATGCTGACCAAGGGAGTCTGGCACTTTCTGATAAATACAAGCATCCACATGACTTTTACAACAATAGGTCAGCTCACACAAGGTTTAGTGAATTCATTTGCAACTTAAGTGAAAAAATTATTTTTCCTAAATAAAACATGTTCTTAGAAAACACACAGGGTTTTATAGGCTTCATGGTCATCATATATTTAATGATTAATGTTGAAGGTTACATTTCTAGAATGTTACATAAGAATGTTGGAGCTCATATTTGAATATCTCAGGGAAGTTTGTTTTTTTTCCCCTTCTTAGTGAACATACATGAGACTGACCTTAAATAAGACTTTCCCCCAACCCGTTTTTCTCTTGACAGTGCTGTTTCTCACAGAGCTCCTGTGGTCCCAGACAGTAAACATTCCGAATCTCCTCTTTCTTGTGGGCAAAAAAAAGAATCTTTCATTCCAAGGTTTCCTGGGACCTATAGGTTCAAGGCTAAATTAAAGATGTTGAAATCATAATTATTGTTTTTATATACCTTGTGATACACAAAAAGAAGGTATTAGGTTGCTTTAAAAATTAGAAATCTGAGGTAAATTGTTTTCCTGGATAGCACAGTTTATCGATGTCAAAGTCAAAACTCAGTCTTTTTCTTAGCATAATAGCTGCTATTAACAACTTACAGTAATAGTAATTTCCATTTAATAAGGACCTATTATATTCAAGTCCTTTTATAAACATTATCTTATTGTATTTTTTTTTGAAGATTTTTGCTGGGGAATTGGGGGAAGGGGAACAGACAAGTTGCTGTCGTTTTGTTCTTCAGTCTAGTGTGGAGGACGTTGCTTCACTGGCCCAAGTTGGCACCATCATTGCGCTTTTCCTGAGCGAGGCAGATCAGTCACCGGCTTCTGAAAGGCTACTCACGGCAGCTGCTGGCCGCTCACGCTGGCTGCTGGGTACACACAGTAGCCCATGGCAACCCACTGCAGCAGGGGCTGCAGCCTATGCCGTCGCCGGCAACTCATGGCAGCCCAGCTCCACGTTGAGCTGTTGTTCAGCGTCTTAGCTGTCAAGGGCAGTGTCACTGGCCCTCATATGTGAGATCCGAACCAGGGCCCTCTGGCATCCCAAGCCAGCTCTTAACCAACGCACCACTTGGCCAGCCCTATCTTATTGTATTCTTACCTTAACAGATAGACAGATGTAGGTATCCCCATTGGAGGAATCAGAGAAAATAAAATTACATGCATAGATGGAGAATAACAGAATTCAAGCTCTTACGTTTGATTCCAGAACCTTTGTTTAAAAAACACTTTAACCGTCAGAGCATTCTTAATGCAACAATTATATGATAATTCTTAAAGCTAAATGTTTAGAACTGAACTCAAATTCTCTCCTTAGCCTGTTTCTCTTTCATCTTCTCCATCTCAGGCTTTACTGCCTTTATCTAATCAATTCTCAAATCAAAAGTCTGGGTCATCCTTTATTTTTCCTAACCCCACTTACACAGGATCCCAACTCATCTCTCTCCAGTGACCCTGCTTGTCTCTGTTTTGGCTTTGCACACGCTTGTCCTTGCCTCTCACAGATGCCACCCTATCTCTCCCGGAGAACTGCAGTCACCTCCCAGCTCAGGTCTATCTGCACTCTTCATGCCCACTTCCATTCAAACCCATGCTCACATGGAAGCCTGAGAGACCTTTATATAGCATGCACTCAGTCATGCCCTGTTGTTCAATGTCATCCCACTAAATTTCAAATAACATTAAACTCTGTGCTGTGCCTATGAGTCCCTGCATGCTCCACCCCAGAGTGGCCCCCCACACCTCAACTTTCCAGTTTCCCAGTGGCTCTCTTCTCTTTGAGCCCCAAAGCTCTCTATTTAGCTCTTCCTGCATACCATGCTCCTATCATCACAGACTTTGCAAGTTCTATTCACTCTGCCTCAGAAGTGAAGCCTTGCATATACACAAACACACATTCTTAACCCAGCCATTTTGTACGAGTAGATATCCTTCAATATCTCAGCCTAAATGTGACTTCCTCAAACTTCCCTGATGTCCTATCTAAATTAGAACTCCCTGTTTTACTTGCCTAGAGAGCCATTACTTTTCCTTCACAATAATTATCACCATTATGATGCTAATTTGTTGGTGAGCTAATCTCATATTCATCACTAAACTGAAAGCACCATAGGGCAGGGACATTGTATATATTTTTACTACTTTATGCACTGTATATGCCTGATGCACACACAAAAAAGTGCGCATTGAATATTTGTTGAATGAATGAAATGCAGACAGCTTAAAAGCAGTGCATACATTGTGTTTCATTAAGCTGAGCATAAATATTCTTCTCTGAATAACACCAAAGATAGTAGTAAAAGATGCAACAAAGGCTTAAGTAACCAATTTGTATTCATATTCTGATATTCTTATTCATGCCTTCTTTCCTTTCCTCTCCTCCTTTCTCTTTCCCCTTCTCTCATTCCTCTCTCCTTCCTTCACTCCACCATTCACTCTCCTTCCCTTCCCTTCAAAAAACATTTTGTCCAGGTTATAGATAAAAGCATCATGGTGCCTGAATCCCAGAGAGCTACACAGAAGGGTTTTGCATGACTCATTTGCCCACACTTATAGTTGATTTCACGCCCAAATGTTGGTTAGCTATTTCCAGTGATTCAGGAACACCATGGCTCCAAAATCTTACAGTACATGTTAGTCTGGAGATCCAGACTTTGAAAAAACATACTAGACTCCCCAATGAACGTGTACAAGGAACAAATTATTTCTCTCCAGTTCTTTGAAGATTGGGAAGTACTGGGATCAGAGTATAAAGTGACCAGTGTCACCACCCTGCATCCAGCCCTCCAATTTTGGAAGAACCTTGATTTAACAAAAGAGCAAATATGAGTCTCTAGGAATGTGGCTTTTGAAAGATGCTTTGCTGTGGTGTCTTGGCTGGTTGAAAGCTCTGTACGCCATTTGCACCTCCCCAGCTTCTCTTTAGTTACAATTATTGCTGCTAATCAGGAATGTAAATCTATTGTATCATCCATACTCAATGTCCAACCCCTGTCATATTCCACACCTTCCACTGAGGCTTGAGCCTTGTAGGCACAGGTAGAAGGAAAATTCTCTTTGTCACTCCCAACTGTGGCTTCAGATAAGCATCATGTATTTCAACAAGCAGAGTATTGAAACCTGACGTTTTGACCCACTGGAGACCTTCATTGTGGCATGTTTAATTTCGTGGCTCTGTGGTAAAACAACAACAACTAAGCCACACATTGTCTCACAGAATAGGAAGGAGTAGTTATCATTAATGCACAAGAATTGGGTCAAACATTCAAGGAACATTTCAGCTGCCTTCATGTAAAATCCCACTGGCCTGTTTGCTCATGCATTTTGGTTCATAACCGTTAGTCGTCTGCTTCTTAGACGCCTCTGAAGTTTTGTTACAGATTCTACCAGGACGCCTCACACTAGGTGGGACATGCTTTGGGTGCTCCGGGACCGCTTACTTCTCAGAGGTGGTTTCCTTCACTTGAACACTTCTGCTGAGTTCCTCAAAAGACAGTGTTGTGCTGAGTGGTACAGTCACCTTGTAGAATCTGCCTCACTCAAGACTTACTATCCAAACAGAATTATAGTGAAAGCTTGGCACCGTTTCCAGCAGAATTCTCACCCTTTGGAGGGTGTATGGGTGGGGGCGGGTCTAAGACAAGATGTAGTTTGGTCAGTCAAGCTGAAGATATCATTTGGAAGAAATATTAAATATCCCACCTGTGAAAAAAAGTTAATTTAATTTTTGTGATTTATGTAGGCTCCACATGTAGATGTTTTTTGAACACCTTGTCCAAGATATGGATTCATTAGTTATAGATTATAAAACTCAACCCATAGCAGTGTTGATAATCTGAAATTGCAGAGAGAGTAATATTGAAATCATCTACAACACTTAAAGCTAAGCAAGTGAAGCGACACATAAAAATCTAACTAACGGTATACACTAGGATGCTATCTATGGTAGCTCCCTCCTCATGGCCTCCTTTATCTGTTATAACTTTCTCTTGAGGACAATGTCATCGCATCTTACATAGGGAAAACACTAACTTAAAGTGCTGAGGCAGATAAATGATAACTTAATTTTTTTTACTTGAGTCTTTCTAGCTTTTTCTGGCAAACTAAAGAAAGTAACTTTTCACATCAACGAGGAAATCGAGCAGCATTGACATTCCCAAGAAGTAGGAGAGAAAAAGGAAACTAACAATTTGTGTGGTTAACTGCCAACCACTGTGCAAACTACTTTATGCATTTTATTAACTCTAATTGTCATAGCAACCCTGTGGCATATACATGATTATCCTTATTTTTCATAGATGAAGTAGCTATATTGAAGAGGTTACATAAATTGCCCCATATCACACACATCGTATTGTATTAAACCTAGGATTAAACCCGGATTGACCTCACAAATCTGATAGTATACCCACAGAAGAGTGAGAGTAATTATAGCCAATATATGAAATAATAAATGTTTTAAGTATGGATGAAAGTTTTGAAAGTAGAAAAAGTAAGTTCTAAACTTAAGATTCTGAACTTGAAATGAAAGACTCAGGCACTTAATAGTCTTTCAAAAGTAAAAGTCTTACAGGGAATACTTAAAAATAAAACTGAAATCTTATCATTTAAAATATAATTGTTTTAGGCATAAGTACGTTATTGAGCAAGAAAAAAAATCCCAGAACATCAAATATTTAACATTAAGTACCTAAGAGAGTTCTGAATAAGAGGAAAGAAAGTGAGACAGTGAATTAATTATCTACTGGTGTTTAATCACTCAGGCATTTTTATTGATTCAAATTATGGTAAAGCTAAGGGAGTGAGGCATAATTTTCCAAGAATCCTTCTACCTCTTTTTTTCTTTACTCTCTTATTATCTCAAGTATGCCCAGAGACATCGTCACAGATTCCCAGGCACAGTATTTGCAGCTCAGGTTTCTGTAATGAACTGGAAGTGTTAGAATCCAGCTTGTCTCCAAAGAAAGGAGAGGAATAGATAACCCAGGAAAAGGACCACAAGTGTACTCCTCAGTAGGGTCTGTGTTCACTTCTTAACATAATACAGATCTCATGAATGCTATTATAGTGCCATCATCAAAATCAAGGGTCCATAAATGAAGGGTTTTAAATGGAATGGTCTGTTAGCTCTTGTCCTTTGGCAAAGGTGCTCGCCATTCTTCCTGAATTCTACAAACGTGCAAAATGAACTTGGACTCCATAGATCTTCAAGTTCCCTACAGAACTAATTGGCTCTTCTTTCTGCTGTGTATACTGGTTTAGGAAAATTTCCTACTTTAGTTTTTTGAAGTGTTTTGGGAATTGTTTCAACTTTTGTTGGTGGTAGTATATCTTTAGTGGCATAAAGTGCTTTATTTCACTTTCAAATATCCTCCCTATCTGTGAGGCCTGGCAACTAAATTCACAAACTCATCGTAGAAAAAGTGCTACATACCTCATTGTTGAATATCAGTGTATTCACCCTCTAAGTACTCCCCTTGGGAAGCTATACACTGATGCCAGTGCCTAACCCACCCTTAAAAGCAATTTTGGAACTCTTTTCTGGAATGACAATGAGAGCTGTCATCGTATTTCCCTTAATGTCCTGAATGTCATCAAAATGTCTTCCTTTCAATATTTTCCTTATCTTGGGGTAAATAAAGAAGTCATTGGGGGCCAGATCAGGTGAATAGGGAGGGCGTTCCAATGCAGTTATTTGTTTACTGGCTAAAAACTCCCTCACAGACAGTGCCGTGTGAGCTGGTGCATTGTCGTGATGCAAGAGCCATGAATTGGTGAAAAGTTCAGGTCATCTAAGTTTTTCATGCAGCCTTTTCAGCACTTCCAAATAGTAAACTTGGTTAACTGTTTGTCCAGTTGGTACAGATTCATAATGAATAATTCCTCTGATATCAAAAAAGGTTAGCAACATTGCAACAAAGTTCACGAACTTAATTGTCAGACTCGTAAAACCTGCTCAAGAAATAGATGTCTGTAGAAGACCTATCTAACCAAATGGGTGAAAATAGGATGTTGAAAACATGCTTCTGAAAGTAGGTAAGGCTCCCTAGCGATGGTGTTCTCCAAAGTCGACAACACATCACAATAAGTGAATATCAGCATCGCTTACTTGTGCCACTATCTACCACTGGGATCCCTTCCTCACCAAGCTCTATTTGAACACCTCTAATAACAGACAACTTCTGGCCAACCAAGCCTACAGCCTAAAAAAAAAAAATGTCAGGATTCCCCCAGCCTCACTGCACATTGGAATCACCTGGAGAGCATTTAAAATGCCCAGGCCCATCCCAGAGGTTTGTTGTGACAAAGAGAACAAGACGTTATACGGGAAAACACTTTGTAAACTATAACTCACAGAAAAATGTAAGGCATACCATCATTTATGCTATTAAATAATAATGTCTAGACATTCTCCATCATTCAACTTGTCTAAACTTTTTTTAGATTCTAATTCTGACATTTTCTTTCCTTTCTAGCTATGTCAAATTTTTCTAATTAGAAATTTCATTTATTTTATGATTCATAAGTGAGTATTTATTGAGGACCCACAGGATTCAAGACACTAGACTGTGTGCTTATAACTCCTATCCATTGGCCATATTGGCCTATGCTGGGGGGCAGGGGGCTTTTAGTGCATTTGCTCTGGCCAAACTTCCTTCTCTTCTTCATTAACAAGGAGTTGGTGGTTTAATACATAGTGGTCAAGTGGTTTTTCCTTCTTTTTAATCTAGCTATGTCTGTAGACCTGTGTATTTGCCCAGTGTTATTTTTGTTTTTTTAAATATTGTGTTTACCTCCTGTAAAAACCCAAGGTCAGTCAGAAATAGAGATATAGAGATGCTTTAAATATTTCTAAACATATTTTTGACAGCTTACAAGTAAATTGGTGTTTTAGGATGTCTGCATGATTGTTATTCATTTGTCTTATTTCAGATCTGGTTCCTAGAGAACGAGGATACTTTTATTCTTTTTTTTCACTTTAAACATAAAGCCAACTCTAACACAGGATACCAGAGCAAGTCTGTTGCTATTGAGCCATTCACATTTCCTAACTGACTGTTCCTCCCAGTCTTGGGAGGTTAAGAATCCTGAGTAGTAAAGATTCTTTTTCAGGCTGGCAGGCACTTGGCTCCTACTTAAGTAGTTTGTCTGCCTCAGCAGAACCTGATGGAGATTCATTTTGTTTTCTGTGTGGCTCACTTATCTAGCTCAGAAAAACCTGACAGGGACTATTTTTAGATGGAGGAGGAATCAGACTTTCTGGAGAACGATGATATGGAATATGATGAATATGCAGCAGCCCCACATATACACCAAATCTTTTTAACAGCCAGGGCAAAGGAGTCTTCACTTTGTGGCTATTTCTACTTTTCCATTGCTGTTGGTCACTTAAATACCAGGCTCAGTTGGCTGCTTACACTTTTTAAGGCAAATAGAACACAAATTTTGTGAGTTTTCTGAAAGCTTGCTCGTGGTAAGCAGAATTATACGCTGTTTTGAAAGTTTTTACATTGGTACTGACGGTGGAAATGGCAGATTCTGGATCTTGTGTGGTAAGAGACATGGTTTATCTACAGAGTGTGCTCCAAGTCAGTAGGTCTGAGCTCAGAAACTTCTTTAAGAAATTTTGTGGTCTTAATTTGTTTCCTCTTCTCTATTAAAAGTTTAAAAACTCATCATCATTTATCTACATGGAACAAGATAAGAGCCCTAGAAATTTAAGTTGGAAGATTTTTATTAGCATTCTACAAACTATAAATACCATGTCAGGCTTATCAAATTTAATATTGAAACCTGCCATGTACATCCTAACATGATTATTTCATATATTATTATTCCTTTAGCCAGGAACCTAAACTGCTTCATTTATTTAGTTACTGGGTTCTAGTTTTCTCTGAACAAGATACACAGTAAAGCATCACTCTGCAAAGAGCCAAGAAAACCCAAGGCAGTCTCGAAGGACAGCAAAACCAGCGAACTCACACTACCAGATATCAAGATCTGTTAAAAAGTTGAAGTATCTAAGACAATGTAGTACTGTCATGAGAACAGCAGACAGATTAGCCAATGGAACAGAATAGAGTGTCCAGAAATAGAGCTATTACATGTATGTAGTCATCTCATTTATGACATTTATTAAAATGCAGTGAGGAAAGAATGGTCTTTACAAAAACTGATGATAGGTCAGTTATATCCATGTGGAGAAAATATATTGTGACCCTATCCCACACCAGACATAGAAGTAACTTCAGATGGACTATGGATCTAAATTTGAAAATTAATAATAAAGCCTGTAGAAAAAACACAGGAGAATATCATCATGACTATAGTAAGCAAAGATTTCTTAACAGAACACAAACTACTAACCATAAAAAAAAACCATTATGAACTTTTCTTCTTCAAATGACACCATTTAGAGTCTTAAATTGTAAGCCACAGAGCAGCTTGAAAATATATTTTATATATTTTGTGTAAAATATATAAATATATAAATAATATATAAATATATAAAACATATACTATATATAATATATATATATATTATATATATATTATATATATATATATATATAATACACGCGCACACACACACATACACACACAGAGGGTGCCAAAGAAATGTATACACATTTTAAGAAAGGAAAAAATTGCATTAAAATTGTAACACTCAATATATACTGATAAAAAAAGATGAATACAAGTCACATTTGACTTCTGCAATTACAAGAGGTGCTCAAAGTGGTTACTATAAGCATAATTTTAATACACTTTTTTCCTTTCTTAAAATGTGTATACAATATTTAAATTGCCACAAATCAATAAACCAGACAACCTAATAGAAAGGTGGGGAGGGCCAGCTGAGTGGCTCAGTTGGTTAAGAGCTCGCTCAAGAGTGCAAACTCTGAGCAACAGCGGTTCAAGTCCTGCCCGAGCTGAGCTGCCGCTGAGCTGCCAACAGGTGTCAGGATGACTCAGCTAAAAATAAATAAATAAATAAATAATAAAAGGTAGGGAACAGACTTCCTTTGCACTTTATAAAAGAAGATATTCAAATGGCCAGTAATCCATGAAAGATTGTTCAACACCTTAGTCATCAGGGAAATGCAAGTTGAAATCACAATGTGATATCAGTACATACCCACTTGAGTGCTACAGTGGGAAAGACTGACCGCAGCAAGCGATGACAAACATGTAAAGCAACTGAAACTCTCATTTCCTGCTGGTGAGAAGGTAAATTCATACAACTCTTCTGGAAAACTCTTTGACAGTATCTACTTAAGCTAAACATATTCATATCCTACAGCCCAACAATTCCACTCTTGGTCATGGAGTGGACCCCCATAGAAATGCATATCTGTGTTCACCAAAAGACAACCTAGGATATTCATAGCAGCAATATTTGTATTAGCTGAACTAGGAAATACCTAAATAGTAAAATGGATGAATTATGGCACATTCACCCAATGAAATATTATATAGTAATGAGAATGAATGATCTAAAATCCCCCAACAATATGCATGATCTCACAAACATGATGTTGAGCAAAGAAGCCAGATACAGAAGAGTACAAACAATCCATTTTTTAATATGCATAAAAGTAAGTAATACTAACCTATGCTGTTAGAAGTCAAATTAGTGGTTACCCTTGGGGTAGGAGAGATTTGAAGAAGTATATGGTGGGGGGGGATTCTTTGATGTTAGTAATATTCTATTTCTTGGTCAGGGTGTGGTTACACAGATGTGTTTAGTTTATGAGAATTTGCCAACTGCAAACATGATTTATGCATTTCTCTGTATGTTTGTTTTACTTCAATAAACAGTTTAAAACACACCATAACTCAATAAGCAGGCTACAAGGAAGAAAAAAGCAATCATGTAAAATGGGTGGCGGGGAGGGTCAAGATATTCCAAAGTTAATAAAATGACTAGTGAGCCTGCCGCAGAGATTGTAAGTCAATTACCAATTATGCTTTAGCCAAACTTAGGTTAACGTGAGATGCATTATTGAGTTTCACTTGCTTTGGACTCTTGTTATAACACAGTAACTGTTCAAGTTGTCTTCTTTCACTCCCCAGGAAAAATCAGGATTTAAGATAAAGTTCACATGGACCTGGAAGGTGTACTTTTTTTTTTTTTGCATCGGAATATTTTCCAAGTAGTGTATTTCAACGGACAAAAATAAATCGGCAATTTTTTTAAGTTAAAAAATTTTGTATCAGAGTTTAGCTCATCTGAAAAGGGTTGAAATTATCAGTAGCATTATTTGCATAGAATATCGCTCATCAAAATACTTTTAACTAATGGGTACGTTGGAAAGCTCCCTCAAGGGTACTTTTTATCTGAAGGAATGTAAGACAGACAAAGCTGATGTGACCATGCAGTCTCTCTGCCACCCCCTGGGAGGTCCTAATCAAGCCCTGTGCTCTGATTGAAATGCAGGGCTCGGGGTGGGAGAACTGATGAACAAAATAAAAAATCCAGAGTGTTTCCCATGCAAACAGTCATCAGCGTTATCTTAAGTAATTATGTAGCCCATAAATCAACACAGCAGGCAAGGGCTTCAGTCACGGTGCAAATATCTTAATGACTGAGATGTCTTTAACGATGAATAATTTATATCTGCATGTTCCATTTTTCTCAACCATGCTTCACTTCAGCGGGATAAACTAATCTGTCAGGGGATGGGCTCTTGATTATTGCTTCCTGATTTTCCTTCTGTTTATTTTTCTCATTTTGACACACTCCATTTTTTTTTCTCATGCACTTTCTTAAATAAGAATGCCCTGTTCATCCACCCTGTCTGCTTGCTTTTTCTTTTCCTATGTATCTTATTAGACATCTTGGAATAAAGCCAGGGCTTATGGAATCCTACTTTTCATAAGGCCCTCTGTGAATGGAATTGGGTGGCAGCTAGGGAAATGGGCTGACGACCACGAGGCAGTCTGAGCTTCTTGATGTCGTTGTGGGGAAACATTTATTATGGAAAGCAATTTCCAGAAAAGGCTAATGATCAATTAAATGTTAGCATTTGTAGATCCCCTTCTGTGTTGCAGAAAAGTAACTGCCACATGGGTAATGCTGGAAAGCAATACTTGCTGAAATAGTTTTGTTGTTTTCCTAGAGCCCATTAAAATAAAGACAACTGAGAGACATTCAGATCAAATTCTATCTCATCTAATACACTCATCCCAACCATCCCAGCTCACCATGTTCAGCCTCCTCAGGTCCCCACAGATCTCACTGTCACTGACATTCCCTTGACATGTGCCAAAGATATTTGGTAATAACAATTGCCCTCTGTAGACAGCCTGATGGACAGGGAGCTTCATCTACCTTCTGGGGATCTTTTGTCACGCTTGAGCAATTTTCCTAGAAACATGGAAATCACATCCTATTAGATAATGCAATATTTTTATAAGTGCTTTGACTCTACTATGTCAAAAATGTCATGGGATTGAGGGAGAATTACAAACATTATGTGTCCCGCGATTTAAAAAAAAAAAAAAGAGTAACTTCATGAGGTTCAACAGAGTATGATTTCCTAGTGAAATCCAGGAGTCCAACCCTGCTCCCCCTTCTTCTTGGCAAGGGACCCCAATGGGTTACTAGAAGGAAGGGATACTATATTTTCACCTTGGAGTCTCCAGTACCTTCTGAGGTTCCTGGCAGATAGTTAGCATTCAAAGGATTTTTTAAATCAATGTTGTTGCAGGAACAATGACTCAGCCGAGTGACTTAGAAAGCCCAGTTCTGTGGGAATGTGAGGTGGGGTCTTCTGTTCTGTTAGGCTCCTCCAGCCTCCTGATAGTACGTTAATCCTGCCGCGGATTCATCTGATGCCCAAAGCTTTTCCAGCTGGTCTCAGTCATGTATATAAAATACCAGCATACCAGGGTCTCATCACGGAGGACCCTTTTAAGTTGTCTAATATCCAGCTTCTGTTGAAAACCTAAGTGAGGGAAAGGATTGCTGTCTAGGAAAGATCCCCAGAAAGACATCCAGCCTGTCTATCCTAGGATCTGTCTTTAGATCAAGTTGACCGTCATATTAGTTTGTCCCATTATGGAGACAAACATCATGAATTTGCTCTTTAATCTTATGCCTCAACTTTGATAAAAGAACAGCCATCGGAAACCACCTCTGTATCCTATTATAAAAGTGTGTTGAGACAGTAACCCATGATATCATTTAGCACTGTCTATATATAAAACTCATGGGAGAGATATCTTTAAGAACTCTCTGCTAGAAGAATCTTCATCCACACTGCAGGGACTACTAGACTTGCCCCTTTCCAGCAGTCACAGCTGCACATTTGACCATGTTTCCTTTATTGTCCTGGTTTCCAGAAGTTCAGAGTCATACTTTATTAATTGAAGCTGAATCCACATAACATATAATTAGCCACCTTAAAGTGTACAGGTCAGTATCACTTAGTACGTTTACAATGTTCTGCAACCACCACTTCTGTCTGGTTCCAAAACTGAAGTAGTAACTCCCTATTCTCCTTTGCCCTCAACCCCTGGCAACTACTAATCTACTTTCTGTCTCTGTGGATTTACCTGTAGTTCTGAGTTATTTTTTTTCAATTCTCTATTAACCCTTTATAGGCTCTTTTTTCTTCTTCCATATTATTTCCTTTTATTACATATTTTATTTAAAGCAAGCAACCTCTAGATGTTTGTGGAAAGAATTTGAGTAAAGATATATACAAATAAGGACATCCTTCTTTTTACCTCCAGGGCCACTCCCCACCCTTCCCCATGCTTCTGTGCCATGACCTGTATGGCCTGCACTATGGGCTCTCGTGCCATCTGGCTCCATTTGGGTTTAGTTAATAGGAAATCATGGCAGGAGATCAGGGGAAGGCAGAACAATGATGCCGGGTGTTATTCTCTGGCTTCCTCTCTATGGATTCACTGGGGCTGGCTGCATACTTTGATTAAAGATCCCAGCTCCTGGCAGGTAGCCCGTTCCACAAAGCCCTTTTCTGAATCCTGATTCCACTAACAGCTCTATCCTTTGCCTCTCTGGGCTTAGGAGGGTATGGTACCCTGTTGCTTCCGGCCCCAGAGTGTTAAATTATTCCTTATGATTTTCCTATAACCTATCTATACCTTCCTAAGTAATTCCTTTATTAAACACTCCTCAAGTTATCCTAATTTGAATGTACCATATGATTCTTGCTAGGACCCTGACTTAAATAAGCATATTTACTCCATGGTTCTCTTCAGCTGCCAGTGAACATGGTTTGCTTAGAATCCTCTGCAGATAAACCAACCTGGTAGATTTTTCTAGGGCCAGACAATGTCTTCCCCCAAGCACCCAGAGCATTCATATCTCTTCATGGCTTTAAGATGCAGGACTTTTGTTTATTCCTCGGGAGATAAAACAATCTCTGGAGCTATGCTTTCAGGAACTTGTTTCCTCTATGTTGTGGCTCCATGACCTTGTCTGCATGGTTGTAGCTGGCTGATCAATTCTGGCCCACACTGCTACAGCAGGAAGTGGCAAATGAGGTAGAGGGGGCACAGCAATTTTTTTTTTTTTAGCTGAGCCATCATGCCACCTGTTGGCAGCTCAGCGGCAGCTCAGCTCAGGCTGGGAACTGAACCGGAGACCCTGTTGCTCAGAGCTTGCACTCTTGAGTGAGCTCTTAACCAACTGAGCCACTCGGTCAGCCCACAGCCATTCTTTTTAAGAGCACATCCGGAACAGGTCACATCTCACTTCCCATTGGCTGGAACTTAGTCACATGGCTGCACCTCACTGCAAAGAAGGTTGGGAAATGTTGTCCTTAGCTGGGCAGCCACTTGCTCAGCTCAAACTTAGGAAGCTTATTACTGAAGAGAGAAGGGAAGATGGGATACTGAGGAACAACTATTCTGTCATTTGTAAGAGATTAGATTAATAAATAACACAGAAACTTTATTACTTTTATCTGCTAAGACAAACAAATTTATCTTCAGACATGAGGAAACCATGTGGAAGAATATAAGTGATTGTCATCTCACAAGCCTATCTATCAAAATCCAACAAGTATATGGGAATTGATTTAGGAAATGAGTGCTTCTGAAATTAGTGCTTCTAAAGTTCTATAAAGATAGTGCGAGAAAACATTCTGCAAGGCCAGAGTTCATGTGAGGTTCTACCTGAGCATGAGGAGAGGTTGCTAAGGAGCATGCTCAAGGAAGAGAAGGACAACAGACTTCAGGATGAAGCGAGAGACATCAGATCACGTGCACTTGGGTCAGAACTGACTATTAGAGTTGAAAGGTAGGCAGAACCACCTACCCTAGTGAAGGAAGGACAGCTAAAATGGGCTGCAGGAACTGGCCAGAATTCCTTCCAGGGGTTCTCAGTGGAGGCAGATGAGGAGCACCAGGGCATATAGCCCCTGGGACCACTGACTGTACACCTCTGGGTGAGAGTGAAGCAGGACCTAGGCAGCACCAAGACCAAGTGAGGCACTGGATAGAAACAAAACAGGAAGTGGGGGAGAAGGAAGAATGGAAGCTAGGATATTGTCCGTGGCCCTAGATCAGGGAAGTTAAAACAGTAAGGTGAGTAAAACCAGAGAGTGGCAGCCACTGTAGAGGTAGGTTGAGAACAAACTCTGGGAAGTTAGTAATAATATAATAGGAAAATTACAGCCATAAAACTGCAGTCCTCTTAGTAGACTAAGACCTTTGGCTCCTCCCAGCTATTATTGGGACTCCGCCCTGGAATTGACAGAAAGAGATACACATATAGACCTTAACCTTTGTTAGGAATACATTATTTCAATATCACCAATCATGTAGGAGACATAGCACATACAAGAACCATTAGCACTGAAATATGAATGTTGCTGGCATGAATGTTTTCTCTTTACCTTATTTAAGAAATATGTTGTTTAATCTCGAACTGAAAATGGCTCTCCCGTGGAACTCTCAGCTTTATGAGTCAGTGCATATGGCCTGAGCGTCAGCACTAAGAATACAGATTTCCTAGTTCACTATATCTGCATGATGCCTTGGTGATAAAAGTATACTTGCAGAAAGAAAAAGTTGTATTAATGTAGTTGGAAATGCCAGAACAGTAGAAAATCAGAAAAAGATTACAGAGCAATATACAGCCTTGAAAAAATGAGGTGATTCAAAGGCTTGAGGTCATAATAGATCAATAATAATAGCATTCTATATAGCACTTTGCAAATTACAAAATGTTCAACTGCACATTGATTTCACTGTAAAAATCACTGAGGAAAAAATACCATTTTATAGGTAAGTAAGAAGACTTAGAAAGTTTTAGTAACTTGCCTAAGGTACCATGACCAACGTATTGTGAAAAGAAGAAATAAATGCGGGTGTTTTAATTCTATGTCCAGGGCTCTTTCCTATATGACCCCAGCCTCTTCTGAGCTTTAAGCAATTTCGTGAGTTTTCTCATTTGTTCATGGATTCATTCAGCAACTACGTATTGCACATCTCCTGTGTGCCAATCGTTATCCCAGGCACTCAAGATGCTGTGGTCAACAGGACATAGTCTCTGCCCTCACGGCAAGCCTACAGTCCAACAAACAACAGAGGCATGTAATCCAAACTGGTCATTATGAGACAGTGACGTGTGTGCTGCAATCGCAGGAATATAGCAGACTGTGGGCACACACACACGAAAAAGGCATCTCACCCAACCAGGAATCAGGAGAGGTTTCCCAGAAGAACTTATTCTTACACTGAACCCCCACAGGTCGTAGGAATTGAAGGAACAAAGAGTGTTCCAAAGCAAAAGTAAAGCATGTGAGGAAGAGGGGACCCTAAATCAGGTCCAGAATAAGGAAAGACTCAATGGATTTACAAATTCAACTTAGTGTGCGTATTGCTATTTGGCTAATTAGCAACATCATCCATCCATTCATCCTTCCTTCCTTCCTTCCTTCCTTCCTTCCTTCCTTCCTTCCTTCCTTCCATTCTTCTTCTCCCCTCCTCTTTCCCTCCCTCCCGTTCTTCCTTTCTTCCAGCCATCCATCCAACCATCCATAGTAGGTGCTAAGATGTTTATTGAATTAATTAATTTTAAAAATGTTTATTGAGAGACCTAGTATGTGCTGGGCACTGTACCAAGTGACGTAGAGCGAGTAAAGATAAATAGACATCCCACGTGATGTGAAACTTAAAATTTAATTAAAGAGATAAACCTGTGCCCATATTGCTGAACACAATCTGGGTAGAACAGGTGTCCTAAGAGATGCCCTAAGAAGTTACCACTGGCTGTGGGGATGTTATAATATATGGAGGGAAATCTAAGTTTCAGGGATAGTATCAATAGATCAGTATTTACTGAACATTCCTCAGTTTTTATCTGTGTCTATTTGCTTATTTGTTTTGTTTTGTTTTCTGAAATTTCTTCTTCTATAGATTCTGTGGCAACAGCATCCGGGCCACTGCTAGTTGAAGTTGCCAAAACTCCTGGTGCCAGCCTTGGGGTTGCCCTAACTACCTCGATGTGCTGTAACAAACAGGTCATTGTCATAGACAAAATCAAATCTGCAAGTATTGCAGACAGGTGAGTGTCAAGGAAGTGTGAACTTTTCAAAACGGCATGTGTGTTAAACACACACACATATATACTTGTATATGTTTATATATACACACACATAATACATACACATATATACATGCATACACACATGTACACACACAATAAAAATACAGCTCTCCTGCCAATTTATATACAAGTTTCAATTAGAAAACAAGTTACTGTCCTAGGGCTTAAAATATCACTTACCTTATCACCCAGTGATATAATGTCACCTCATCCAGATGTTTGGTGTGGCCTTTAGAAATAGAAAATAAAAGATCAAACCACTGAGCAAATTTCCCTATGGTGTCCTAGGGTAGTAGGCTGTTCTTGGTGTAGGGTAGCTAAGCAGATCTTTATTGGGTTCCATGCAGAGAAGTCATGGATTTTCCTGAATTGTTAACAATTAATTCCTGCCTCCATAAAATTCCTTTTTTCTTAAATAAATAAAACAATATTTTTTAAGATTATGCAATCTTTAAAGAAAGCTTTTACTGTTCTAGAACGTTTATCTTAGGGTTTCACAATCTTCTTGGGTCCCTAAAAACATCATTCATTTTCTATGACAGTAAAAACTGAAGTCCTTTTTCCTAATCAATATTTTAGACTTACAAGATAGAAGGGGGAATAAAAGAATTAAAAAACAAAACAAACGAAAAAAAACAACAACAAAAAATGACCTCATCACCTAATAAATTATTTTATGGCTCCTGATAGGAAAACCCCCACCTCCCATAGCTGAAGCACTTCAAGTGCATCCATGTGGAATTCTATTTTCAGATGGCAGGGATGACTTGAAATGCTTTTGCCTTGAGAAGTAGACTACTCTCACTGTGGAAATTTTTAGATCTACTCGAATGCCCAGTCTGCCCGGCATGTCTCCAGCCCCTTCTTCATATGCCCTCGCCACGCCTGGTAAACCTCCAGCTGGGATCAGCAACCTGCAGCAACCTCTGTAGGGGTCAGTCTAAGCTCCACTGTGGTCTTACCCTACATTCAGTCCTTAACTGTGACCGCCATTGATCCAGGGACGTTCTCCGGTTCAATGGTGCAGGATGCTTTAATTTTCTCCCTCTGTTTTTTTCCCATTCCGCAGCGGGTAACCAGTTTAAGGAGCTGTCCACTTGACTGGTACGTCGGGGATGCTGGTTGCTCTGTTTGCTTTTCTCAACTCATCCAGTAGTAGTCAGTCTCTTGAGCTCAGCAAGATGTAGCAGCTAGCCCTCCCCACCCCCAGATTCCCCACTTCTCTCACCACGCAGGCCGCGTTTTGTTACCCATTTGACTCCTGCATAATTTCCATCATCATCCAGAGCTTTGTACTAATAAATTTAACTCCAGAATAACAAAATAGAACAATAATAACCGGTGATCTGGGAGCTTATGTGAAAGGTCTCTGAGACAGTTTTAGCTGAATCTCCCCCCAAGTTACTCCCATTCACACATAAAATAGTTGTCAATGATCCTATTCCAACTCCGTCAGTCACATCTTGACCTCCTGACTATGCACCAACTTATATTTACAAATATAAACACCTAGGAGGAAAACTCACACAAACAAATTAAAGGGAAACATTTGTCCTGTTCTTCTTCCCCCTCCTCCTGCTTACTTCCCTCAACTTTCGGCACCATCACCCCAAAATAACTTTTCTTTTTCTTTTTCTTTTTTTTTTTCCACAAAGGACGAGAGAAAAACATTTCCTTGAACGTTTCTGTATTTTCTACAAGGTTTTTGCATTCCTGTACATAAATACTTAACATTTGACACACGGTGTTTCCTGTAACACTCACATTTCCTTTTTTTTAAGTCCATGAAAACTGTGTGCAATGTTAACTGTGAAGGACATGGAAGTCGTATTCCAAAGAGAAGGCCCTTGGTCCCACTGAGCGTTTGTCCCTCCCGTAGATGTGGCGCGCTGCACGTGGGAGACCACATCCTGTCTGTCGATGGCACCAGCATGGAGTACTGCACGCTCGCAGAAGCCACCCAGTTCCTGGCGAACACCACCGACCAGGTGAAGCTGGAAATCCTTCCTCATCATCAGACCCGCCTGGCTCTGAAGGGCCCTGACCACGGTGAGAGGCTCTGTCTGGATAAACCCGCCTTCTTGCAGTCGTTGCTTCCTCCGGCAGAATTAGAACACAAAAAGGGGTTCATCCTGCCTTTATCCTTTCTTTTCAAAACAACAGATGATCTTTGTTTGCTCTGCTTCATCTTCCAAAGCCCCTTTTCCAAGCCCATTGCCATGAACTGGAAACCCCCAAATTGAGGAAAGAAACATTGAGAGTGTTTCAGAGAATTTTCAGGCTAGTATTATTTGATATTAAAAAAAAAAAGGCTTTGGTGTAAATTGAGGGTGGAAAGAAGGAAAATAATTTGACTTCCTGTTATTCATATTGAATTTCCACTCTACTTGAAGGATAATGAGAGCAAATAGTAAAACTTTCACTTGTTTTAAATAGTTATAAAGTTGGCATTAATAGCAGACCCTTTAAATATTTGGGAGCGGGGGGGGGGGAGGACAGTTGTATAAAGAATTGACTTTTTCTATATTTTGCCTGTTTGCCAGAGTAGTGTATTTCTTAGGGTGGAGAACAACCTTTCTGACCAAATATCTTTCCTGAGAGAATCAAAATATTTGACTACGTTTATTGTACAGCAAATGTCAGCTGAGGGAGCCTCCGCTGTTATTATCTTGAAGCTCACAGATGTGTTTACTGTTTACATACCAGCCACCTCGGCATCTGTAAACAAAACCTGGTGTAAGAAAATGTACTTTGAGCCCAAAATCAAATGCGAAAGATTCTCCAGTGGGGTCTTTCTTCCAACTCCTCCTCCCTCCTTTCTCTTCAGCCAAGGGCCCTCTTTTTTTATTCCTTGAAATCAAAGCCTTGAAGCCCCACTAGTGCTGACAAAGTGCCCATACATCTCTGTACGTTGAGAGACAGAGAACAATTTTTTTTGGAATTGAAATTTTGCTTATGAGGAGGTCATTTGTAGTATGTTGTCTCTCACCTTCTAAAACACACTGCACTTTTCCACAGTTTGGAAAAAAAAAAAAAAAGAGGCACCAGATCATTTCCATACTGAATGAGTTAGCTGGATGCAGCCTTTTTTAATTAAATGGAGCTTAGAGAGCCCTGGAACTAATGAAAATCTCTAGTATAGCATTACTTTTATCAGATTTTAATTTTACACTTTGGGGTAGAGAAATGATGCAGCATAGGCAGGTTTTGAAAAGAAATTCTGCTTCATATGAATAGAAACGATAAAGAGCACCAGGAGGGTGCAGAGCATGACCATGTACACCACTCCGTCAGAGGCCCCTTGGGCCCTGCCTGCCCTCACACTGGCTAAGAGGAGAGATTTCTAGAACTGTAAGTTTCTTCTAAATTAATCTGAAGTCATCATTGGATGCGAAGCACAGTAGGTATAAGAGTGCACACTGCGCTGCTTTCTCAGCATGAGATTTTTCTTAGTAAACTCTGGTGTCAGTGAATCAGAAATGTCTAACAGACCCTTTAAACATGTCTTTAGCAACCTCATTTCTCTGCTTTTCATTTGCCCTGTATACAAATTATAAATAGTTCAAATAATTTCCAACTCATGAAATAATAAGTATCTTGACCTGCCAAAACAGTCTGAGAACATGAATTTATATACTAAAATGTATGGAGACTAAGAACAGATTTTTTTTCTCCACTGTGGAAAATGTTGAGTGATGTCATGTATGTTTTTTCAGGGGACTGATCATTTAAGTAATTCTAACTTCTGACCCCATCATCCACTTTTGCTGAAAATTTTTCACCATCTACCTTACCTAGCATGCCAACATCTCCCTACCTATTACATTAAAATCAGACTTGCATTTCTAAGAGGAAATAAATGTTGGCTCCAAAACATAATTAAATCACAGTTAAGAAGGGAAAAATGCAAAAAAAAAATGGTGTTTATAATTCTCAAGCTTCCACTTTTGTATGTAGTGGAGAGTTGTCTTACATAATTTTATACTTTTCCCATAAGAAAGTTCTGGTTATATTTTCCAAGATTTCTGATGCCTGAGCCTGTCTCTCATCTCATGGGTAGATAGAAATACATTTCCCAAATTTTGCTTAGCATCAAAGCATTCACCCCAGTGTTTTCATGAAATATAGAAATGGGCATCAACTAGGAATAAGAGATTAACTGTGCCTTTTGCTGGGGAATAGTGGTATTTAAAAAGCCAACAAGAATGAGTTTTAAATTAGCTTAGAAGTTGTCGCCACTGAGGTCTTTAAGAGGAGACATAATCATAACTAAAGGAAATGGAGACTTTGGAATAGAAAATGTGAGCACGGTCATGAGGTCTGATACATTCAGCATCAGGAGGACTTCCCTTTGTGAGCACCAGGAGTACCCACCTGAGTCGCTGTGGCATGCACCCTCAGGCATCCTGCACAGGGTAAGAGGGTACAATTAGAGAGGAGAACTAAGAAAAGTACCCTCCATGCCAGATGCATCTTAAGACTTCAGCAGTGATACCACCATGGAATGATGGGAAAAGCATTATATTTTAACTGGAGGCTTAATTTACCTGTAACAAAAGACTTAGGAACACGCATAGGAAGAGGCAGTGTATTGTGGTGGCTGAGGCCACAGCCTCTAGAATTGTACTTCCAGAGCTTCAACTGTGGTTCCACCACTTGGGACCTTAAACAAGTTATGCAACTTTTCTATGCCTCAGTTTCTTCATCTGTGTAATGAGCATTATTATACCTACCTCTTAGGTATATTGAGAACATTATTGCAGATAGTTCGTGAAAAAGCACATAGCCCATTGTTTGCTATATAGCAAATACTCAGTAAAAGGTGGCTATTGTTTTGGGGACCAATAAATGGGAGAATGTATATGAATGTTCTTTACAAAATGAAAGAATGTGCCAAAAATGTAACATCTTATTTTTAAACTGCTGAAATACCTGCCTAATAGGTGAGTATCAAGTACACCATGATAAAACAGAATAGATTTGGAGTGCACATTCCAAAAATAGGCAGTAGCTGTCCTCTCCAGCTTACATTATTTGTTGAACACCCTTTACATTCGTTATTCATGGCATGTAATTTTGTGCATTATTTTTATATCATTTTTGTCTCAATAATTTCACATGTATGAAGACTTAATCCTCAATGATACTTCAAAGTCAAGGTAAAGGGGATAATGACCTACATTTCACCTGCCTGCAATAATTGTCATCATGCTGGGCACCCAATAGGTGATCGAGAGTATCTTCCTTATCAATTTAATAATTGGGCTTGACAGTTCCCCAAAAAATGCCCAGTAATTTTAAAAGCACCCCATAAAGAACTGGATCAAAAAGTAAGTGTACAGTTCTGAAGTCTACTCACTATAGTTCATTTGAAACACAGACAGTACTTTGTTAAGAATGCAGTAGTGGCTGTGGGTGTAGATTAGCCAGACCCAGCAATGATGGCATCTTGCTATAAAAAGACTTCTTGTATACCCCAAAGTAAAAGGAGGATGGTGGAAGAGAATCCATTAGAAACTCACTTTACAACACTCTTTATCACAAGGAAAATGCTGCTGCAGTGTGGACATGGCCACTCTGGGTGATAGTCCTATTCATTCATTCATTCATTCATTCATTCATTCATTCATCTATCACTCATTATGTGCTAGGCACTGTTCAGGTTGCTGCAATACACCTGGTGAGAAAGACAGCAAAGTAGATTCCTATTCTCATGAAATTCTAGTATAAAGAGACAAACACTGAAGATATATCAAATAAATAAAGCCATTTCAGACAGTAGTAAGTGCTATGAAGAATATAAAACAGCAACGGGATGTGTGGGAGACGGCAGCTACTTCAGCCAGGAAGGTCCAACAACTTCTCTGAGGAGCTGGCACCTGAGCTGAGGCCTGAACGATGAAAGGGAGCCAGCCATGCAAACAACTGGGGGAAGAATATTAGAGGCAGAAAGAATAGCAAGTGCAAATGCTCTGAGGCAGGAAGGAACCTGGCTTGTGTTAAGAACAAACATAAGACCAGTGTGGCTGAAAAAGTCAGTGATGGGGAGAGTAACAAGGATGAAGCTGGAGAGATAAGTAGGGGTCACATTTGAGTCCCTTGGTAATTGTAACCCATTGAAGAAGCTTAAATAAGAGTGACATAATCTAACTTACATGTTTAAAAGATCACCCTAAGTGTATTGTGGATACCCAAAGGTAGGTATGTAGGAGACGAATCAGGAAGGCAGGTCTGAAGGTGTGGCAGTGGTCTAGGCCAAAGAGATGGTGGCTTGAAACTAAAACAGTGTTGAAGGGTATGGACGCCAAAGTAGAAACAGCAGTGGAGTAGAAGGTTTCCAGAAGGTCTAGGCCTACAAAATCATGGTGGCTATGAAAGTATCCTGCAGATTTCTGAGACATTCTCTAAACGTAAGTGTTCAATGTGTTGAGTGAGAGAAAATATGTTGGATTGTCGGAAAAGTCATGATGCATTTTTGCAACGAAAAACATACAAAAAATGCATCATGACTTTTCCGACAACCCAATAAATACATCTATTTCCTTCAAAAGAAAATTTTTTTGCAAGTAGATAGAAAGTAGGCAGAGTCAGTATTATTAATAATAGCACATTTGGTTTTATTCTGTGTCCCAACACCATGCTATGCTCCTGTATGCATAATTCTCATAGTCATCCTGTGGGATAGATGCTTTCATGATCTCCATTTGACATATGAGGAAACTGAGGCTTAGAGAGGCTGAGTAACTGGCCAAGGTCATATAGAGAGGAAGGGCTGGAACCATATGGAAACTAAGGTCAGCCTCAGCCCACAGTGATCTGTCTATGCTAGTGCTTTTGTTCCATGTACGGTCTCATTCCAGAAAGGTTATAAAGCGGCCAATGAAGCTGATATCACAGATGGAAAAACAAGCCCGTATCTAAATGACCCTCCTTTAAATACTTACAGAGTATTTGACCTCCCTACATGAGTAAATACTGTTAAGTAACTCACATGTAAGGCATCTAACAGTAGAGTAGGAGATATAAGTTCATATGTTATTTTTAACTCTTAAAGGTTGTTAGATAAAAAATTTCATATCAGACAGTAACAAACATAATATTGGTCATTAGATATTTACATATCTAATATAAGATACCCACTTTAGAATACTGGGTAGAAAATCAAATTTAAACCATACTGAAATTAGAATGGGAACACAGTATACATTTAAAAAAAAATAGGGCTGGCTGAGTGGCTCGGTTGGTGAGGAGCTTGCTCAAGAGTGCAAGCTCTAAGCAACAGTGGTTCGATTCCCAGCCCGAGCTGAGCTGCCGCTCAACTGCCAACAGGTGGCAGGATGGCGCAGCTAAAAAAAAATTAAAAAAAAACAATAAAGATGATGCCAAAGTTTTAAAATAAACTTTATTAAAATGTTATGGCATCTTAAGGAAATATAAAAATGTGAAATATATTAAGAATGAGCTATTTCTTTCAAATGTAAATACATTCTTTCAAAAATACAAAAAAATATCTATTAAATATGTTGAGACTTTTTATCTTTTCCTTATTAGGATACAGACAAGATTCTGATATTGATAGATGAGTAGAGTGGTTTATTGTTGAGGAAAATCAAATCCAAGTGATGGATTGTAGTGTAATTAAAATGTCAGAGCAGTAAGTTGTGATGTGTGACCAGTAAACCACTTGAATCATGAGCCCATGTGATTTATTGTTTCTTCTTTTCTTTTTCTCAAAACAAGTGCTACTAACTAGCCAAGATTTGCAAATCTTTAGTTACTAATCACGTGTCATAAATCTTTATGGGGTTGACTTTTAAGTTTTAAAAAATGTTTTTAATCTCTGATGTAAAGCACAGAGGGAGATTAGAAATTGATTCAGTAGGCATCCTAAAAGGGGGGGAAAGTGGGCGGTGGAAAGACATGCATTATTCTTGGGAAGATGAAAGTTTCCATCCCTGATGTTAATCATCTGTTTTGCTGACCACTGAGAAAAGGGCAAAACCAGTAAGATTTCCTTCTTTTATTTATTTATTTTTTTTTGCAAGCAGCTTTCATTTTTTTGTTAACACTTTTTAGTTGTGCAATTCAGTTACCTTTTCCTCTTTTTTGGCTCTTTGTTTGTTTGTTTGTTTGTTTGTTTGTTTTTCTTATTTCCCATCATCACTTCATATGGGCAGTGAAAATTCAGAGGAGCGACAGGCAACTTCCCTGGGATTCCTTGGCCAGCAACCACTGCAGCCTTCACACGTACCATCACTATAATATGCACCACCCTGACCATTGCAGAGTACCAGCCCTGACATTCCCGAAAGCACCTCCTCCGAGCAGCCCTCGTAATGTTCCAGGCTTTCTCCTCCTTGTCTTTTATTTAAATTATAGCTTTCTCCCCCCTTCCTCATCTAATTCATATTACTGTATTTGGCTTCCTGGGTGTGGTGTGCTTTTTTCTGTAATAGCAACTTATCATTTCTGACATCTCCGAAGTCTTTTTCTTTTCCATCAGAAAGCATTTGTGTTAGGGAAGGATGTAAATGTTCAGAATGCTTTCTTTATGTGTGGTCGGGAAGTAACAATTCAGAATCTTATACAGAGTACAATGTTCTCAGATCTTCCGTGTGTACATGGAATCACTTGTGAAATTCATGCCAGAAAATATCTATGAAAATGAGGTGATGTATTTGATGTATTGTGTTGTTTATGGAGAAAACTGTTTTAAAGTTTGGAGTTGTTTTTGTTTTTTTGTTTGTTGTGTTTTTTGTGTAAAGCAAAACTCCTAGAGCTTCTCTGGGTTGCATTGTGCCTATGAGGGTCATGCTCCTTCTCAGGCGTTTGTAGGCTCTGGTAACTCAGACTCTAAATCGCTGTCTCCGTGGTTTCTGCAGCCTGGTCTCTGTCTGGCTGGGGTACTTACTAGCCATTGCTGTGCATCATGTGTGTCTTTCTGGATTGTTACTGGTTGGCGAGTGTGGCAGGCCCACACCCCACCTGAGAATGCTCTGTGCCAAGTCTTCACTCTCTTACAGCAGCTTTGGTGTCTTCATCCTTCTCTCCTACCTCCATGAGCGCGTACAGCCTGAGTTCCCTGAACATGGGGACTTTACCTCGAAGCCTCTACTCTACTAGCCCACGTGGAACCATGATGAGGAGGAGGCTGAAAAAGAAAGACTTCAAAAGCTCACGTAAGTGAAATGGTGGCCAATGTCGTTCGTTTTGGCCTGGAGAGAATATGTGGGCAGGTTAGAGTCTTTGATACACAGAAGCCTATGGGAAGAATGCTTACAGAGCCTACATGATCAGGTAAATGCTAAGTAGCTACAGCTCTGTGCCAAAGCCCATTGAAATTATATCAGTTACCTATATGATAATGATTACAGGGAACACAGGTTCAGGCTGAATTAGTTAGTTCATAGTACCTTTGCCCACTACTTTTTGTTTGAAACTTTTTCTTGCTCCTTTGACCTAATAAAATAACCAAAGATGTGATTTTTCCTTTAAAACTCCTTTCTTATATCTGGGTAGCTTTGGACATGAAATCTTTGTTCTTAGTTTCTTATTCTCTCTAAAGCAATTCTTTGAAAACCATGTCCCCTGTTTGATAAATAGAAGAATCTCATGCATCTGTTTAATTAACATTATTATAAATGTCATATTAAATTATATTTCAGGTCCCTTCCCCCTCTAAAAAGCAGTGATAAGCTTGAACGTGCCTTTCAAACTACAGTAAAACCTTGGATTGCGAGTAACTTGGTTTGCGAGTGTTCTTCAAGAGGGGCACGCATTTCTAATACATTTTAACGTGGTCAATGAGCAATGTCTTGCAATACGAGTAGTTTGTTCCTGGAGTGAATTATGCTCACAAACCAAGGTATTACTGTATATCTCATTCACCAAGATTCCAATACCTTCCCCAACAGCTTATCCCATTGAAAATCACTGCTCTAATATATTTCCATGGCCCACTCCAGCCATAGGCAGATTGGGAAGATATTCATCTTTACAGCAAGCATCCTAAAGTCTAGGAATTTCAACTATGATTCTTGGAACTATGGGACAGCCAAGCACAACATAGACTAAGCAAGACTAGGAAGATGTGATTGGCTACTTGCTTCTGGATAGCTGGTGGTACTATAAGGGGGAAAGAGGGCACGTGAATGTGTTAACAGGGAAGAAACACAAATCACTCCTAATTTTTTCTTTTCTCTTGGGGTTCCTAATTTCTCATCATCATCACATAAGTTTTGGAGGAAGAGAACACCTATCTTTCCAACCAGATCTAATCAGAGTCTAGAGTCTGAGTGGCTTTTGTCCTATAGATCCCTGTTGGTGGCCATGATTGTGATCCCTTTATAGAAGCTCAGAGAAGATGGAGTCTCTTCCTTTATTTACCATGAGAATAAAATAAGGAACACCCTTAAGTTTCCTAAATAAAGCCAAACCCAGATACTTCAAGGCTGGTTGTAAAGAGAGAATATCCTTGTGAGAAGGGGTGGTTGAACCTAGTGGCTCCTCTACTTATTTGCCAGAGATTCATCTTTGCAGATCTATGTGTCACCAGTCCCACCGGTGCCACCATCAATGTAGGAGACTAGCTGTCAGCCACACCGGCAAATGGTCCCTTCATGTTACAGGAACCTAAAGGTTTCCCTACAAAGAAAACCATTGCAAAAGAGAGGGCCACTACTGTGGTGTCTTTATGATTTGACTTGCATATCTTTTCAAATATTATATAAGGAGATTTGTCATCTTTAGTATATGTATATGACAGTAGATTTGAAATTAGGAAAGAAGACAGAAGATTGAGTTTAGTCCAAATGAGAACAAGGAGCTTCTTAGAATCTCACATTTCTTAGCAGACACTTGAGTAAACGATTTACTCTTGGAAGAAACTAGTTGAAGGTGGTATGGTGAACTGGATACACGCACAGAGTCTGGAATCAGGCTGCCTGAGCTCTCATCCTAGCATCATTAGTTTCTAGCTGTAGGACTTTGAGCAAGTTTCTTAAGCTCTCTATGATTTGGTTTTCTTAGCTAAAAAATGGAGATAATTATAGAAGTTAGTTAAGTGGGTAATTGTGAAGATTATATGAGTAATGAATATATACTATATTTATATATTCTTACCACCAAAAGGGACATACAGGGCAAGAAATATACTCTACATTCTGAAATTAGAACTATAATTATACATATATGCTAGAACCTGGTAAATTATAAGTGCTATTTAATTGTTAGCTGTTTTAAATAGTTTAAGGGTTAGCTGTTATTATGCCTGAATCATAATTGTCATGTGTGAAACTCTGTAGACATTACTCTCAAATTCATGCATTTTTCACAGTGGTTACACTTTGGCATAATACATAGGTCTTGAGTCTTCCACAAAATGCCTCCAGGGTTTGTGGTGGATTTTATATATGATTTTTTTAAAGATATAATAGCTTCCCATGCAACTTCCCACTGACAGAAACAGGCTAACAGCCCTCAGCAGGGAAGAGCAATTACAATGATTTCATTAATGTTTGTACTTCTGCTTCAGTGGCTAAACATTTATTTGTGTTAGGTAAGACTTGTCATGTTGATTAAGGACGTTAGTGACTACAAATGAATGATCATATATTTGCTTTTCTCGGGTTGATATTTACACATCTTGAATTTTGTAGTAGGAAACAAAGCTGAGGCCACACAGTCACTAACACCCATAGCCAACTCATAAATTCTCTCTTGAAGCAATACATTATTTTCCAACATAGTAGAAATATAAACACTAACCTGGTGGAAGGAATTTATAGCTATTTGTGTTTGCATTAGACACCAGCCACTGGGGCAATTGTGGACCACATACCTACCAGAATGTTTATAAATGTCTCAGGAGATCATGTATTTTATATTTTAATCAAACAATTGGGTTCAAAAAGCTATGAACTTTTATCCCAACTTCAAAAAGACCAAAAATTAAAAAAGAAAAGAAAGACAGAAATCACAAACAAAAAAAAGACCATTTGGTTATTTATTTATTTATTTATTTATTTATTTATTTATTTATTTATTTTATTTTGTTTTGCTTAAGCTTGGAATGGTCACATTAGATAAAGGTTTTCCCAAGCAACTGATGATAAAAGTTTTATTGCCACTCTCACTGTACCACAGTTTATTTCCACCACTTTATTTATGTCTTTATTCCGTGCCACCATTTGCTGCCCCCTTTCTCACACTTATGTTTCTATAGCAACTGTGCCATTTGTATGGATGGTGAATCATGGCAAAGTCACAAATATGATAAAAAGTCTCTTTGCTGAGTGATGAGTTGAGGCCAGAGCCTGCAAAACAAAAAGAATTCTCACGTATGTTTCTAGTATCAAGGAAGGACGTGGCCAGAAGAGAATAAAATCTTCTCATATAAATATTAAAACATTCTGTGCCATTGACCAGAGGGGTAAATACAGGAAGTCTGTGACAACATGTTACAAGGGTTAAACCAGGAAAGTGCTGTGTTTGTTCCACAAGGACAAGGATGAGTATCCCCAGCTCTAGGCTTTAAGGAGTGTCACAAAACCCTGGGAGGGTTGCGGAGCCATGTGACAGCGGGAACCCTCTCATCACCTCTTCTGGAATCTTCCTGACTTTTCCCCCACAGCCTGAGCTGCCCCTTTTCCTGCTGCAGAGGCCAAGTCTTTGTCCAGGACCCCTTAAACCCCCTGTGATGGCGGCATGACTGAGCAGTGGATCCGGCTGGCTGCCCCTGCGTTCTGCTTCCCGCTCCTGTACGGGGAGCCAGTGTAGGACTCTGCCTGAGTTGCAGCAAGGAGTACAAGTTAGAACACATTCCCAGAATGGTCTCTGCCTCTTTTGTCATCATCACTTACTACTAGGGAGGGCAATACTGAAAAAAGGAAAAGAATTTAAAAAAACTAACAACTTTTATTCCTTCCACCAACCCCTGAAAAAAGAAAGGAAGACAGAGGCAGCTAATGGTAAGCTTTTATAAGTGACCATGCATGAGACCCTCACAGGAAATAGCTTAAAATCTGCCCTCCCACCACCACCAGCCCCCATGTGGAGAAGGGGGCTGCTGGCTGTCCCCACAGTGCTCCTGAGGTGGATCATATGATACACAATGTGTTGGGTCCATAGCAGGTCGACTGTAAATGTGGAACACTTTAGTGAGATAGAGGTCTTACGTTAGAGGAACAAGTGACAACCATAGTGTATTCATAAATCTTTACGGTCCTTTGCTTTCTCTACCTTTTCAATGCTTTTCATATCTGACGGTAAACCTCACTCACCGCCTTCTCAATGAAGGAAACATCTGGCTGAGTTTTCAACTTTAGGAGTTAAAAAGCTCTCTTTGGTTTTCCTCCCTAATGTACATTAGGAAAGATAAGAATTAACAAAAACCCTGGGGCATTTCCGCAAGGGTTGTGAACAGAACCCTCCAAAGGTGAATGCGCACAGCACAGAGCACATACGAGTCCTGAACACAACCGTGGCACACACCAGTTGGTAGTATTCAAACACAGCACATCAGTAGTGACATCATCCCATCCTCACTAATGAATAGTAATGGGCACGTCTCAGGCCAGAGCCTGCGCCTTGCAGGCGCATTTGCCACTGGAGAGAGAATTCATTATACAAATTTTTACACTACAGGATTATAATTCATAAATCACCTTTATATTCTCCTGCTAGTTGACCGCATTAATGAAGCCGGATAATCAAGCTCATCTTTTTCTCTTCCAAGTAATACGAGTTGTTTTTGCTCTGGCTCTTCATCTTTCAGTCTACAATTTATCTTTCTCATATCTGGTAATAATGTCCAAGGCTTTAATGCCTCTGAGTAATCAGTACACACGATTTCAAATGAAATTTCACTGTTTCAAAGAACAGATTCCAAGACATCAGAGGACTTTCAGAGTTCATTGCAAAATCCTAGATTATTTAATATAATCCTATATTTATTAGATCAATTATAACCTTACATAATTATAAAGCCAATGTTTAATACATTTTAATCCTGAATTAAATTTCCTAATGATTTCTATCACCTCAGCTTGCCTCTAGATAGAGCTTATAAATGTAACGATACCCACAGTGAATTAGTACTTATTCCTGTGTTCAAAACCTTCTACAGAAAAAAATTTTCATCTTCTATAACTGTTCCAAGAAATATAGCAAGACTCTCTTTTGAGAAGGTCTTCACTATATCTAACCAAATTCCTCCTGTTACTATTAAATTGTCCATTTCTTCTGATTCTTTCTTAGTGGAAATGGTAATCAGCTGACCTAAAGTTTCAAAAACAGTTTTGAACTCCAATTAAGCAGTTCAAAAATCTATACCAGATAGAGATTTCCAATGGAAAAATATATATATTAATGTGAACCTATAGAAAGATTCACAGAAAGTATTCTTGTTTTAGTCCAAAGAGCTTCACCTAGAAGTGGAAGTCATCTGCCAAATAGGTGATGTTCTGATATTGTAATCCTGCCTGCTTTGAGTACTAACAGAAAAAAATGCAACTCCCCAGATCCTTATTGACAGGAAATGGTATCTTTTAGTGGTTGTGCCACCATCATAAAACATATGATCTGGAGAGCATTCAAAGAACAGTTGACCTCAACAAAGGCACCTAGAAAGTGTGATAGTCCACGCGTCAGACTTTGCAGTTGTAGGCAGCACCTGTGAAAAGCTTAGGGTTGGAGGCTGCCTTCACTCCCCCCTGCAGGCTGCTTTAATCTCACTGCCATTAATCCTGCTGAGACAGAACATGGTGGTGCTTCTTTAGAAGAAGTAGATTTTCCCTTACTCCTTCTAGACAAATGATGTACCTCACCATCCTCTGCCATGTCAGCTGCAGTGCTGGAAAGATCTACACCGTGAAGACTTTGGATCTCGAAGGATAACTTCTAGTTCCTTAACTTAGCAGAATCTGCATGAAATGTTGGTACCAAAAAGGAAAATGCAGATGACATCACAAAATAGAATTCATTCCTCACTTATTTAACATTCACTGAATGTTCCAGGCACTGGGATTTCAGCGATGAAAAGATCTAGTCCCAACCTTTAAAGACCTTGAGGTCAAGTGGAGATAGAGGCAGGCAAATAAAAACCTGATAAATGCTGGAATAAGGCCATGTATTAGAAATCTGGAAATGTAGAAAAGGAAGTGCCTAGGGCAGGGAAAGGGACATTGAAAACCCAGAGTAAGGATGAAAGGGACAGAGGGCATGGTACATATGAGGACACAGAGGTATGAAAGCAGTGCTGGAGCACATGGCACATAATGGGAGCTCAGAAGAACGTGAGACTGGATTGGCAGAAGATAATGAGTCCATGAAGGGCTCTGTGTGCTCTGCTAAAACAGGAAGATGATGTTGTATGGGAAATAAGGAACCACTGGAAGAGTCTAAACTGGGGGATGGCCTTTGTATGTTAGAGAAGCACCCTGGCGACAATTTGGATGCTGTCAGCATAAGACAAGAGGCAGGGACACTGTTTGGAATTATAAATCGTAATCTAGACTAGCAGAGGTGAGGGTCTACCCCAGGGGAGTAGATAAAGCAGGGCCTCATCATGAAGAGAAAGTTAATCTGGCCATAATATGTAGAAAGCATTGGGCATGAGAGAACCCAGAAACAGGTATATTAGAATAATTCATGTAAAAAGTAATGAAAGCCTGAATTAAGGCATTGACAGTAAGAATGGAAGGGAGGATTCATACAAATTTAACTGAATTTGAGTTGTGAGTCAAAGGCTACTTTGAGATTTCAAACCTGAGGACCATACGCATGATGGTCCCGTAGAAATAGTAGTGGCCCTGAGAATGGGAAGGTGTTTGACTCAGTTTTGAAAGTGTTGAGTTTGAGTGATCCATGAGACATCACCGTGGCTGAGCTATCCATCATGTCAGGAAATTTGTCACTATAGAGACACGAAAGAGGTAAATTTGAGAAGATACACGCAGAAGTTATATTTTAGAAATATTGGAAGTGAATGAAGGAAAGAATGAGAGTAAAAAAGTCTTAGGACAGAACAATGGGCAACTCTGTGTTTGGAGTGCAGAGAAGGTAAAAGAATTGGTAGGGGCTGAGAAAGTAAGTAACTAAGAATCAAGCTTCATCGAAACCAAGAGAGCAATTTCAGAAAGAAAAGGATAATTCCCAAACCCAGTTTCTGCAAAGTGGTTACAGCACATGAGGTCATTGATTTTGGCAATCAGGAAGTCATCAGTGAGAGTAGCTTCAGTAAAGGGTGAAGGGACAAGCCAAATTTTAAGCAGTTTCAGAATCAGTGCAAATCATCGAGAGAAGTCAGAAAGCTGGGAGAGCAAGTAGGAAAGTTGGAAAAAGTAGCAACCAAGATTTTTATGGCACAAAAATCACAGAAGGAGTAAAAAGGGATAGTATTAAAAATACTAAAAAGAAGAGTTAGCCTTGAAATGGAAAGGTTACATCCTCCTGACACAGGAGAAAAGGAAAGAGAAAACAGGTGATGATACAGAGAAACCAAGGTTGAGAAAAATGTTGTTTAAGGATCTCTTGCCAAGTGGTTGGATCTTTTCAGTCTTGTATGAAGTAAAAAGTAAAGCTTGACCATTATAAGGGTAGAAATGTCTGAGACATCCTGTGAGGAATCAAATAAGTTGCCAAAATATTACACAGCAACAGATTCTAGAGCATGATAGAAAATAATGTTTCTTTGTCATGACTTGCTCTAATTCCACTCAGCAACTTATTAATAGCAGTGGAGTTGATGGGGCATTACCAAAAAAGTACAGAGCACTACAGTATAGAAAATCACACAGTTTCAGGATCTCTGATACTAGCAGATGTATCATTGAAGTGGTCACCAGGGGTCCAGGTAGAGTATGGAGGGAAATGATGCTAGTAAACAACAATGGATAAAGATGACGGTTTTCAAACGACATTCACCAGGTTCCCCCATGAAGGAGGAGGAGGCTGGAGGCCTTGGGGGGCTCCCATTCCTACCTCAACTGCAGTAGTTCTGTTTTTATCTGAAATATAAAGGCATCCCTTATATGCCTTCATTTTAAGGAGGGGAAATCTGTTGCTAAAAATATTGTTTGAAAACCACTCTACTAGGAGACAAGTGAGAAGAAATGGGACTAGACATCATAACAAGGAGCAAATTAGATCATTGGAACTGGGAGAGTTGGCCAATAAGGATATGTGATCAACAAAGAGAATTCAGATCTTGAGATCTTGGAGCCCTGTCCATTTTGAAGGAAGATGGAGCCCAGCTTAGAGCTCTGCTGGCAGAGAGTTGAAGTAGGTTGGAATTGCTAGTAAGTAGCATTGAGCGAGCTGAAGAACCATAAGTCCAGCACCTGAGAGTATCACCATGATGTCAAAACGCTGAGGACAAGGTAGGGCTACACATTGGAGGAGGTAGATTAAGAGCCAAGTCCTGAAGTCAGTGAGGAAAAAGGGGAAGGGATTGAAAATATAGAGTAGAAAACTATGGGTTTGAAGATGAGACAATGCAAAAGTAAGTACAGGATATGCAACTTTAAATAAGAGTGGTTTGAAGTAAAGGGAGGAAGGGAGGGAGGAAAGAAGGAAGGAAGGAAGGAAGGAACAGAGGGACGGAGGGAGGGAGGGAGGGAAAGAACTGCATATGATAAGCAAAAAGTCTTAGAAAGCCTTCTTGCCCCACGCAGGGAGAGTGAAAGAAAATGGCTTCTGGTTGGAGAGGGTTTTGAGGTATGTGGTGTCATCAGGCTTTAATTAAAAAGTAAGGGAACCAGAAGGCCCTTTTTTGGGGGAAGTGACAGTCTAAATGGGACTCCGCGCACAGAACTCTTACAGGAAGCAAAGGAGGCGTAGGTCCCAGTGGCAACGCTGAGAGAAAGGCACCCAGGAGTGGAGCAGCCCTTTCATAACCTGGGATGGGGATGGAAACAAGATAGAGATGTGTGCATGGGGGCTTACAGGAGTATCAGAGGAGTGGATGAAATAAGACATGACAAGGTAGGCTGGAGACCTGGTGGGAAAGAACAAGGACTAACAAGACCACGTTTGGGAGTAGCAGGAATGTAGCATTTAAATGACTTCATCATGCCAACCCAATGCTAGATGAAGATTGATGACCAGCACATCCTCACCACTCCAGGAGCCAGACTTAGATTGTTTCCTCCAAGCTGGGGGTCAGATTGTTTGAAAAAAGCTTAAAGCTCAGGCACAGATGGCTAACGTGGAAAAAACATTAGCCCAATCCACTAATTCCTAGACAGGAAAGAGATTGACTTACTCCAAGGTCACCCAGCTGGTTGCTCAGTGGTAGAACGGGGACCAGAACCCAAGTACCCTGTCCCCCAAGTCTTCTTCCTTCAGCTCCCACAACTGTCTCCAACATGGAGGGCGGGGCACGGGGGTTGGTAGAGAAAGGAGGCTACACTGGTATTCTGATTGAAATGTGACAATATGGGGAGATTCATTCATCTTGTTCAGCTCTGGCTAAACTTTTTTCTGGACGACCAACGTGGAACCTTCCACGATTGCCAGTGAGGTTCTTCTCAAAAACGTGGTCAGTTTCAGAAGTGCTGGTGTTCCTGATACTTGCTTCGACCTAATGTCATTCCGTGTTGTGTTTGTCCCTCTAGTGTCTTTAGCCTCTAGCACAGTGGGCTTGGCTGGACAGGTTGTTCACACTGAAACCACAGAAGTTGTACTGACGGCAGATCCTGTCACAGGATTTGGGATTCAGCTGCAGGGCAGTGTGTTTGCCACAGAGACGCTGTCTTCTCCACCTCTGATTTCCTATATCGAAGCTGACAGCCCAGCTGAGAGGTGAGGCTCTTTCTTTCACCAGCATCTTTTTCTGCTCTGCGTTTCTTGGGCTGGCTATCCTTGGAACAGCTAATAAATTATGGAACAGCGCTCAATGCAGGAAATGTAAGATGTAATGAACTCTCTGTTCTGACAATAAAATTTTATGTTCTTGATCGGCTTTGAGAAGAATCACGAGCACAGATGCTTTTATCTAGCAGGCTTTTGTCTGTCAGGGATTAGAGGCTGTATTAATTAAAAAGGGAAAAAAATCTATTTAAAAATCTCTAAGTTCACATTTTAATAATTTCTCTGCCTTGGGGGAATGTACATTCATCATTACTATATATTGATGCAGATCAGATTATAACAATACCATGGTGCTGAATTATTAATCACTTCTCTGGGATACTTCAAGATTCCCTTGCTCACGTTTGTAGCCATGAGATGCAAGAATGCAAGACATTGCTGTTGACCTAATAGGATTCCCACAGCATTGACTAAACAAGACCCAATGGTTCTTTCATTTTGCAAGAATAAAGCAAAGCAAGTTTGGCAACTTCAACTGATGACTGTTTACTCTCGCTACAACCTCTTAACGTGTGGTTCTAAATGCAGATGTGGGGTGCTACAGATTGGAGACAGAGTGATGGCCATTAATGGGATTCCAACTGAAGATAGCACCTTCGAGGAAGCCAATCAGCTCCTCCGAGACTCTTCAATCACGAGCAAGGTCACTTTGGAAATTGAGTTTGATGTTGCAGGTATGATCATAGAATCGCAGTCAGTTGCAGAGTCAGGAGTGAACTGTGTGTGAATTATATGGGTTATGTGGCAGAAGGGAAGCTATTTTTTTCTTTAAATACAAAACACGTTTTTGTTTAGTAGATTTGGGGTGTCATTTTGAATTGAGCATTGTTGTATTATTCATTAAAACATCACCACGAGAACAGTTGAAAATAAAGGTGACAAAATAAATAAGTAAAAGCCTCTATAAAGGTGATAAAAAGAAGTCATGTAGCCTTTATTCTTCCTGACTTTCCCCTAAATGCTAGAGAAACCATATTCTTCAGTCACACAGACAAGCAAAGCCTCCTTTTGACCCTTTCCACTGCCAAGAACATAAGGAGATTTGGAGGGGAACAATGAAAATTTATTAGATAGATTTATACAAGCTCAGCAGGTAACTTTTTGGTCTCTAGTATTAAAGAGAATTACACCAGACACTTGTTAAAAAGGATAAGGAAGACTTTATTCGAGACTATTGTGAAAGAGATCAAGACTTGCATTAGGGAAGAGAGATCGAACTCAACTCCAAAAACAGGAAAGACGGCCAGAAATGTATAGCTAGCAGGCAAGGTGAGGATGAGGGAGTCATTGGATGGAAAATTACTAAGAGGAACTTGATTTGATATCAAGGGTGGAGGGATGAGGAATTTGATTATATATTCAAAGGTAGAGGGATTCACAATAAATTGATTTAGCAAGAAGCTAAGGACTAGCAGGCCAAGGACTAAGTCAAGGACAAATCTTGGTCAAGGAGAGGACCCAAAAGAGCCTGACTTAATTTGGTCATGAAGGGAGCCCTTGTCAGTAGCTAACAATTGTGCGAGCTTTAGAGGTTGGTGCTAGTTCCCATTTAAGAAAATTGTCTTTACACAGTAAAGTGCTGCCTCACAGAGCCAAAAACCTTTACCAATCACTACAGACATGCCTTCAGACCTAGAGATCACACTATCCCAACAAATATTTGCTGAATGTTTACTGTGGGCCGATTCCTCTTTTGTGCAATGGAGGTACAACGGTAGACAGAAAAGGAAAAAAAGAATCCTGTCTTAATACAGCTTGTATTATAGCAGTACAGAAAGCTAATTTTTAAATTAACAAATATAAAAGGAGACTAGTAAGTGCTCTGTGGAAAATAAAGCAGAATGGGAGCTAGGGAATAGCAGAACTATTTTCATAGGATAGTTCTCTAAGGAAGCAGCATTTGAGCCGAGGTTTGAAGGCTCAGAAGGAACCAGCCATGTGAGAGTCTGGGAGGAGAGCATGCATTCTGGGCCGAGGGAGCAGCCAGTGGAAATGGCATGAGCCAAAATAATAAGTATGATGGATTCGAGAAAGAGCAAAATAGGCTCTTGCTGCAGCATGTTAGGGAGTTGGGATGAGAATCTGATTTGGATTTGGAGATGGGGGTGGGGAGAGGTTGGAAGGGGCCCAGTAATGAAGTGCCTTGGTAAAGAATTAAGATTCTATTTGAAGTTGTGGGTCATTTTACAGAGCGGGTGAGATAACCTGATGAATATTTTAGAGACCCTTCTGAAATGAGACGGGACAATAGCAGAAGCAGAAAAGCCAGGTAGGAGGTTGTGGCAGTTGGACAGATAAAGAATAATGGTGGCTTGGACAAGGTGGTAGTGCTAGAAATGGTTGGCAAATAGTGAAATTTAGGACGTGGCTTGAAGCAGGGCTAACAGAACCTGCTTATGGACTGAATATGAAAGATGAGAGAAGAGAAGGTTATGGATGGCTCCTGAGAGGTGTATGGGTCAGGAGTAAACAGTGATATCTCTAACGGAGAGGAAAACTTGAAGAGTGGAAATTTGGCGATAACAAAAAGTTGTACCCTAGACTTGAGCAGGTAAATCCACTGCCGATACTAGTGGGGAAATGACAAGCACATTCATTCCTTAATTCAAAAGACAATTATCGAGTACCAGTCACTAAGTACTAGGCACTGTGCTATGTTCAAATCATGGAAAGAGAAAATAGAAAGGATCAATATCTTCAAGGAGCTTTTAGCCAATTAGACAAGATTAAGAACTGCTGGAAGAGAGGAACAGACTTAATGAATGTGTGTTGCCACTGAAATGTAAAAGGAAGTGCCCAGGAGACTGTAGGCAATACCTTCTGGGGCCCAGGATCAGGTCTGGGCTAGAGAGCAGAACTGAGGACATGCCACCATGTCAGTGACTGTTACATCATTATAATAAAGGAGACCCCTAGGGAGAGAGGGGAAGAAAGGAGGGGACCACTGAGGGAACTCTGCCTTAGGAATACCAAGATTTAAAGGGCAAGGATGCTAGCAAAGGAGATAATGAAAATGCACTATTAGAAGTGGGAGAAGAGCCAAAAAAGGTGGTATTTTGGAAGCCTAAGCAAGAGTTTCCAGACAGAAGTCATGGTTAATAACATAAAGGTGCTGCGGAGAATTCAAGTAATATAAGGCAGGAAATGTCCACTGGATCTGGGAATTAGGAAGAAAGACATTACAGAGTAGTTTCAGGGAACTGAGGGACAGAAGTCAGGTTGTGATGAGATCTGAGGAGTGCAGGAAAGGTGGAGAAGCACAGATAAGCTGTGCCTGCTGTCTGCCAAGGAACTGGGTTTTGGAAGAGGGTTTGGCAGGAAAAATGCAGTGAAAGGATCAAAGGGACTGGAGGCCACACTGTAGGCTCCTCTTTTTAGAACTTCTACAGCATTTAGTTATGCACTCAGTGCTCCAGTTATATATCTTTTAACTAGTAACCAGGAGCCTTCTTTTTTAATCAGTGGTTCTCAACTAAGATCAGGTTTGCCCCAGGGAACATTTGGCAATGTCAAGAAATTTAGCTGTAGATGAAAGAAAATGGGACAACAGATAGAGGGTGATTCCAAGTTCTGAGGGTTGTTACTTTGTTTTGTTCTTTTGTTTTGTTAAGATTGGCGAGATTTCAGCATGTTTGGGGCCTGAAATGCATGAGGGAGAAAAGGTAATTGGTAGAACTGGGTCCCCAAAGGCATGAGAGGTGAAGTTATCTAGAACATAGACGACTAGCCTAAGACAGAAAGTGCAAGACCTCTTCCTATGAGTTGGAAGAGAAGGATGTGAGACTATAAATGCATTTTTAGCTGTGTTTAAGAAGTTCATGTGAGAATTGTCAAGGTGGGGTGAAAGTGTCAGCATCTTGGGGAGTTGAAAAGAATGATGATGGTTTAGACTAGCTAATGGGGAAATCAGTGAGAAAACCAACCAGACTCATGTGAAGGGGTTTTCAAGCTGGGTGTGAACCAAGCAGAGCCTGGAAGCTCTGAGTTTATAGCAGCATCAACCTGCCTGGTCAAGTTGTTTTAGAGCCAGAGACCTCCGCTGCTGAGGAATAAGAGCAGAGATGGTGGATGATTAGATTGAGCCAGAGGCTGAGACTAAGATTTCCAAAGAAGTTTCAACAGAAAGAAAACTTAAGTCACAAAGGTTCAAATTGTTGCAGGAAGAGCAGGTGACTACTTCTGTTAATAGCTTCAAAATTATCATGATAATATTGATCAAATGCTTACTCTATGTCACTTTTCTAAGTGCTGGGTTCATATCAGCTCACTTAATACTTACAACAGCAATGGAGAAGGTTACTGTTATTATGTCCCCAGAAAACTGAGGCCCCTGTTGTTAATGGTAGGGCTGAGAGTTTAACCCGGGCAGTCTGGCTCCAAAGGACACACTCTAACCATTACACATACTGCCTGTGGAAAAGTCTAGATTAGAGAAGGATGGAAATTGCTCAAGGATCAGCCTGAGAAGAAAGGGAGGACTTCAGTAACCAGGAGCCTTCAGGAAGAAACCTGTATATAGTGAGGAAAAGTTGATGAGGGAGCTAATGGCTGGGAGATTGCGGTCAAGTGGCATATTAGAGTTTAGAATTTCAGAGAAGGCCAAGCAAGGCTCAGGGTGGTAAGTTGCTAATGTGAAGTGGAGTGAAGGTGACTATTCTTCAACCAGGTCTGGAGCTGGGAATGTAGTGCACTGGAAGGACCATCCACACAGTGAACTCTCTCCAAAGGAGGGCGGGACTCATCCTGAGAAAGGGCGTATGGTCTAGCCACTCTTACTATGCCAAGCGCAAGCCCGTCTCTGCAGCAGTGGTGTCCTTGGCCTGGGCAGCTCTTCCCCAGCATGGTCGGGTAGTTTGCTCGCTTCATTCACATCTTTGTTCAAATGTCACTTGCTCAGAGAAGCCTTCCACCAGGACCATCTATCACTCTCTGTCCCCTTGCCCAGATTTATGGTTCTTTGCCCTTCTCAGTCTCTGATCTTATGTAGAATATGTATTTGTTTATTATCTTGTCTTTTTCAGTAGAAAAATCCGTGATGGTAGAGACATTGTGCCTTTTGTTCACTAGTGTACTCCCAAATAGCACTTGGGATACAGGAGGCTCTCAGCCAGTACTTGGTGAATGAATGAATGAATGAATGAATGAATGAATGATGTTTGGTTGGCTCTTCTGAAGTACAGGAACCTCAATGTGCATGAAGAACTGATTTTACACCCACTGTTTCTCTAGGGTTCCTGCTCTCTGGGTGCTCCTTGTTTCTGCACATCTGCTCCATTTGTCTCTGTACAAGTTTCCTCTGACATTTAATTGCATGTGATTGTTCGTCTTTGCTAAAGTGTCCAGGCAGTAGCAGCCAGTTCTGATTTCTAATTCCCAGGAGAAAGAATGTAACTGGTCCAACCTAGGTTTGGTACCTTCCCCTTGTAGTTAGCTGTGGCCAAGCAGGAATCCAGTAGCAGGGCCCTAGAAGGATCAGTCAGATGGTGGTGAGGGCATGGTTTTCAAAGAAGGCCATCCAGTGGCCTCAGAATGTACTTACTGCAGTCACAGAACACTAGTGGTGAAAGGACTCTTAGAATCCAGCACCTTAATTTACTTATAAATGGGGAAACTGAGGTACAGGTGGGAAAACTCAAGATCATACAGCAAAGTGAAGGGTGGGTCCCAGGTCTGTTGACGTGCACCTGTCTTTTCTTTTATTTACATAAGATTTTTCTTTTCTTTTTTAATTACAGTTGACATCGAATATTATTTTATACTAGTTTCAAGTGTAATGCACAGTGGTTAGAAATTCACATAATTTACAAAGCGATTCCCCCTATCAGTCCACCTGGCACTATACATAGCTATTACCATATTACTGACTATATTCCCTACGCTGTACTTTACATCCCCATGACTATCTTGTAACTACCAATTTGTATTTCTTAATCCCTCATCTTTTTCAACCAGCCCTCCAATACCCCCTCCCACCTGGCAACCATCAGTTTATTCTAAGTCCGTTTCTGTTTTATTTGTTCACTTGTCTTGTTCTTTAGATTCCACACGTAAGTGAGATCATATGGTATTTGTCTTTCTCAGTCTGACTTATTTCACTCAGCATAATATTCTCTAGGTCCATCTATGTTGTCACAAATGGTAAGATTTCATTCATTTTTATGGCCAAGTAATATTCCATTGTATAAATGTACCAATCGTCCATTGATGGGCACTTACTAGACCACTTTCTTATACTGTATGCAAGAATAAACTCAAAATGGATTACAGACTTAAATGTAAGACCCAAAACCATAAAACTCCTAGAAGGAACATAGGCAGTAAACTCTCTGACATTGCTCTTAGTCATATTTTTTCTGATATATTGCCCCAGGCAAGGGAAACAATTGAAAAAATTCACAAATGCGACTACACCTGTCTTTTCCATATCATATTACACTGCCTTTTCAAAGAGATATTAGAGTTTCCAGTGTGAAACAGCTGGATTTCTGAATCCTGCCCTCCTGACATTGTTGGTTGAGGGGAGGTGGCTGTCCTGTGCACTGTAGGATGTTGAGCAGCATTTGCTCACCATGTTCCAGTAGTGGAATGGCCAGCACAATTTGACCTTCTCCATAAGCAGTATCTAAGTATTTACTTGTGCTATAAATGTATTTTTATTGTATGTGTAGCCTTGATATTTGTTCATTTTTTAATCCATACTTAATATATATGTATACTTTATACATCTGTTGATTAAATAGTTTACTATCTTAGGTTTAAGCTCCTAAAAAATAGAAACTTTATCTATTAAACCCACATTGTTCTATGCTTGCTTGAATAAAGGACAGAAAAAAGGGACCTAAGGTCATCTCCCCCTGTCCTCTATTATTCCTGCAATAACCCTTTTTTTTTTTTAAAGATTTTATTGGGGAATTGGGGAGAGAACAGTGTTAGGGAATCAGGGAAGGGGAACAGACAAGTTGTTGTCCTGTTTGTTCTTCAGTCTAGTTGTGGAGGATGTCGCTTCACTGGCCCACGTTGGTATTATCATTGCGTTCTTCCGAGCTGAGGCAGATGGCAGTGGGCCATTGGACGGCCTTTCACGGCGGCTCACTGCAGCTCACAAAAGCTCACGCCCACTGCCGACCAGCCCCACTGCAGCCTATGCTGTCGCCAGCAACTCATGGCAGCCCAGCTCCAAATCGAGCTGTTGTTCACCCTCTTAGCTGTAGAGGGCGCAGCGTCACTGGCCCTCATGTGAGATTTGAACCAGCGGCCCTGCTGCTCAGAGCTCACGCTCCAAGCCAACTCTTAACCAATGAGTCACTCGGCCGGCTCCCAAAATAACTCATTTCTAATGGATAGAAATAATGTAGAAGAAGACCAGAAAAAATATGCTTCCATCCTATCATTCCTTCTTCCCTTGTTCATGGTAGACATCACTAATTTATGCCAATATTCTCCTGCTGAGTCCGGAAACAACATCAGAATCCTCAATAAAACACTGTAGTCATTACCAATCTACTGGAATCTATTAGAAACCGCTGGAAATCTCTATCTCAATTTCTGAATTAATTTAATCACCTACTGTCTCTGCTCTTATTCCTTGGTAGTTAACATCTCTTGACAAGAAACTATTTGACCACACAGGTTGACGTTGCTATAAGCTTAGAGCTTTCAGGCTCTGCTTGGTTCACACCCAGCTTGAAAATCCCTTTACACGAGTCTAGTCGTTTTTCTCACTGATTATCCCATTAGCTAGTTTAAGCCTTCATTATTCTTTTCAGCTCCCCAAGATGCCACTAGAGAACTTGGATCGTTGGTAAGAAATCTCTGGACATGAGCTATTTCATGATTGCCCGAACCTTCTGGATTCACTACTAATTGTGTGGATGTGAGCCATCCGTTTCCAAAATTCTCCCTCAGAAATGTATTATAACCAAATATTAATTCCCGAATGATTGGGTATTGGTGATGAGCTATCTCTATTTTATAAACATTTTAAGTGACGTAGAGAGTGGTTAAGAAGCTTGATTGTGAGTACACTGTTGCCTAAATCTATCTCTTTAAATGGGTGCTACTGTACAAACATTATAGTAACATTATGGGAATTTTTATATTGCTTTACCATATATATAATTTTATAAAGCTATAATCATAACATGCACAATTTACATTTTGCCTTTTTTCAATACTATCCTTTAAATACCAATCTACAATAATGTGAATATGGAAGTTTCTATTTTAAACTGAAGTTATTTTGTTGGAAAAAAATAGAGCTTTGTTCTAGAAAGACGTCCTAGTGAAAAAAAAAATCCTATAAAATGATGTTTGCCATCATTACTAACACCCCAGTGCGTTTCTCTGAGTGAATGAGAGTTAAACATTTACATTCATCCTCCTTAGAATCCTTTAAATTTTTTTCAAATCTCATAAGGGTGTACACGTTGATGAATTATGTTGTGGTTATTATCTTACTGTGCCAACAATGACTGCTTCAGGCAGAAAAAGCAGACCAGTTGGAAAGAAGGAGGTCTTTGTTTACCCAAATGTATTTTTAATTATAGTATTAACAAAGATAAAGAAAAACCAGGGAAGCGCAAAATAATCACTTGGGAGTCTAACAAAACAGACATTCTATTTACTTTTTCTAAACCTATTGTTTATCCAAATATTGGATCTATTTTCTCTTTACTAGCATTTCTTTGTGAAACCCCAAATTAAATGTGCCTTGGCTTTAACCACCAAATAATTTGTAGAGGGAAAAATATTACCAAATATAAAATAAATCATGTTGGCATTTAAAGATTAAAATGAAGCCACAGCTTGATCAAAGAGATTTATTTGTTGATATTTGTTCATCATTATGAATATTTCAAATCTTATGTAGTCAAAAGTGATCCATTACTGTTTTCCAGGAAGTGATACTATCTCCTCCAGTGACATTAACAATGTTAATCTTGGTCAAGGTTCCATGCATTAAGAATTTATAAAAGCAAAACGTTGTCATAGTAACTATTCTAGATCAGTGTTTCCTGGCCCTTATGATTCAGAGACCTACTTGTGTAAGCACAGCATCACGGGCACAATGTTCTATACTTACATGGATACATATATACATATGCAAGCATACAATATGCTGCCCTCCCCTTTCACAGCGAACGTTTTCTTAAAACAGATAGCACTAAAACATACATGAAATGAGTTCCATAAATAGGAAAGCCGTTTGTTCCTCTAAGCTTCTTATGCATTTACTTAGGAACCCTGGCATGCTTCATCTGAGTAATCAAATAATGTATTCCTGCTACAGCTGTGAACACATGGGGGGCTTTCTGCTTAGCTCCATCCCGTTTCCTTTACTGGATCAGCGTGTTCATCAGAGGTCTTTCAGTTGCGAGCAATAGAAATGCACTCAAGCTAATTTAAACAAAGAAGGGGCATTTACTGGAAGCACACAGCCTTTGAGGATAGGAAATGTAGGCAGCCCCAGGAAGTGCTAGAACCAGATGTCAAGGACTATCAAGCCAAACACAGGCTCCCGGCAGGGCCTCACATGCTCTCCTCGTGTACATTTGTCTTTTTCTCCCTTCTCTCTGCACACTGGCTATTGTGGAAAAACATGGCCATCTTCCAAATGCCCTCTCTGTCCCCGGTCTGCATGCTCCTTCCAAAATCTTAAACTGTCACACACTGTAGGGGTGGAAAGAAGGTGGCAATCGGCCTTCCATTATTGAAACAGGGAACGAAGGGGACTCAAGATAGAGATGGAGGGAAGGCATGGATGTGAGAAATATTTGGGAAACAAATATTTATGACACTTGCAGCACCTGAAATAAGCAAGCAAATTACACCTATGTGTTTTTTTAATTGCCTCATTTCTCTTTTCCTGCCCCAGTATACCAAAATTTGTTAGCCTTTTTAAATCTATTGGGGGAAATAAATAATTTTATGTAGCTCAAGTCCTACTGGGAAATGAGGAGGGTACAAATTCTGAATGAAGAAAGAAAGAAAGGAAGGAAGGAAGGAAGGAAGGAAGGAAGGAAGGAAGGAAGGAAGGAAGGAAGGAAGGGGAAAGAAAGAAAGAAAGAAAGAAAGAAAGAAAGAAAGAAAGAAAGAAAGAAAGAAAGAAAGAAAGAAAGAAAGAAGCAAAAACAAAGAATTAAGAGATGAAGGGTGAAGAGCCAGAGCCTCATGGGGAANAAAGAAAAGAAAAGAAAAGAAAAGAAAAGAAAAGAAAAGAAAAGAAAAGAAAAAGACCCTCCCTGGCACTCAGAGTGTTAGTTGAGGACAACAGCAAAGCCAAAGGCATCTCACAGGCTGTGACCCTCACTCGGCCGCACCTGATAGGACTGGCGAGTCAAGAAGAGTGGGAGGAGTTGGAGACGGCAGCAGATTCCCTCACTCCCCTGGGAGTGAAAACTGGAATCCATGTTTTACAGGTGGAGTTCTAGAGGTCTTAGGGATCCCTTTTAAAAGATGGCATTACAGGTGAAGGGCTCAGTAGAATCCAAATTTTATTGTTCTCCAGTTTAATACTCAGTGGAGACTGACTTGGAAGATCAGATTCAGGTCTTGTGGGGAAATGCAAAAGGCCCAGAAGAGCAAGTTAAAGCAGAACAAGGAAGGAAGTAGCACTCTAACTCTGTATGAGGCCATCCCAACTCTCACCCTGCTTTGCAGAGACGCAAAAGGTTAAAAATGTGATTAACAAAGTGGGCTTCAGGCCTAAGGGCCTATAGTCCTCTGTGTGAAGGTTGGGGAGCTGGCCTCGAGCAAAACCCAGGGTTTAGCCCAGCCATCCCACAGTCCTCCCTTTACGCTGTTTCCCTTGCTTTTTGCAGCTCTTTCCTAGCCCTCCCCAAAACCTTCAAGAAAGGATTATAGTCATTAGCAATTTAAGGTGAATAGATGTTGCTTCAGAGGATATTTCCATTTTACCTTATCTCTAATTGAAGGTCTCCCTGACTGTGAAAGGAATTTTCAGAAGAGTATATTTAAGAAGATGCAGCAAATCCGTCCTTTCTAAAATACCAGTCAGACCCTGGTAAAATCAACTTCGTTCCATCCAGGGTGGAGGTTCAACCAGTGCACACTGGTTCTCTCTCTCTCGCTACAATATCAGCTTACTTCTACACTAGTTGGCCAATATGTGAGCTCCCCTGCACCCTGTTCCAGTGTCCACTTTCCCCCTGCTCCTCTCTGGGACTTTCTAGAGCTCCCCATGATCCAGAAGCTAAAGGGTCATCTTGGTGCCCTTGGGTTCCCAACATAGTCAGCATCCAGTCTGATTGGCTGCGGGCAACACCATTCTGATTGTGAAATGTTTTGAGTATCACTCCTGCTTCTACCTCCTTAATTGTACTTTTCAGTGTTCACATTACAAATTAAGGCCCCTCCCATTCCTCTCCCCCTAAGCCAACAACCACTGCACCAAATTGAAATCTTTCCTAAAATCTATTCTCCCTAGTATCCCCAAACAACGGTTGAAAAAAAAGAATTGCTGAATAGTAAACTGGGAAAATACGGTTGGGGAGAAAAAAAAGAATATAACCAGACGTGTGGTTCTTAAACTTTACTATGTCTAAGAATCACCTGATGAACATGTTTAAAACGCAGATTGGCAGGCTTCATCTTCAGAGGCTTTGATTCCATACATCTGGGATGAGTCAGGAACCTCAATTTTCATCCCAGGTAAATCTGACGCATACATTGCCTAAATGACACTTATGAAATGCTGAACTCAACTGTTGCTGTGAATTCTGTACAGTTGCTATGGATGAGACGTGTTCTTCACCAGGACCTTAGTTTATCAGGGTTTTACAGACATTCACATTATTTCAGTTCCTACAGCTTTAACTACAGATGATTATGATGCAAGTTTTCCTGATGCATTTTCATTGATCAGTGCTCCATTCTTCCTGATCTTCTGTAGACAAACTCTTTTTTTGTTTTGAAATTACAGAGTCTGTCATCCCAAGTAGTGGAACGTTTCATGTAAAGCTCCCGAAGAAGCACAATGTGGAACTTGGAATAACCATAAGTTGTAAGTAGAAGTAATTTCTTTTAAAATGTAGAACTTAAAAAATACATTAAGAAATTGTATTGTCAAATTTTCCAGGTGTGGCAAATGTTTTTAAGTGTCATTGCCAAATTTCTATGTAATGATACAAAACTGTGGAGCCAATCACACCTCCAGTATTTACTAGCTGTGTGAACGGGGCAAGTTATTTAAATGCTCTCTGACCTTATGTTTCCTCATCTGTAGGATAGAAATAAGGATATCTACCAAATATAGGGTTATATTAAATAAAATAACATTTAGGGCTGTCTGAGTGGCTCAGCTGGTTAATTAAGAGCACGAGATCTGAGCAACAGGGTCACCAGTTCGATTCCTACATGGGCCAGTGAGCTACGACTGAGCTGAGCTGCCTCTAAGCTGCCAACAGGTGGCAGGATGGCTCAAATGGTGACAGCATGTGCTCCTAACAACAAAGTTGCCGGTTTGACTCCAGCGTGGGATGTTGGTGGGCTATGCCCACCGGCAGCTAAGATTGAACATGGCACCTTGAGTTGAGTTGCCCTGAACTGCTGATAGGCGGCCAGATGGATCAGTGGTTAGAGCTGTGCACTGTTAGCAACAAGGTTTCTGGTTCGACTCCTGCCTGGCATGGTGGGCTATGCCCACCCGCAACTAAAATTGAACATAGCACCTTGAGTTGAGTGGCTGTGAGCTGCTGATAGGCAGCTGGATGGCAACTGGACTTGGAGCTGAGCTAGCTGCACCCTCCACAACTAAGATTGAAGGACAACAACTTGGCTGTTCCCCTTCCTTAATTCCCCAATAAAATCTTTAAAATAATAATAAAAAAATAAAATAACGTTTATTATATATCTAGTATAGTCTCTGACAAGTAACAAGTACTCAATAAATGTGTCTCTCACCACCTTCCATATATACTCATTAGATGAGTATATAAATGCATATAGGTTCTCTACATTTCAGTATACTGTGGATTAAGTTTTCACAATAATCTATTTAACAAAAATTACATTCATTTACTTCTAAGACTGTCTTCCCATCTGGCCACTATACATCTATAATCCATTTTGCAAGACTAAAACCATGTTCTTACTTTAGTAACTTCCTGAATTCTTTCATGATACAAGGGTGTCTGGGTAATGAATCCAAAAGGAAAAGCAGAGCTTATAAATGTCTTTAATTCCCTCCTTTCGTCGGTCTCCAGATTTATAACTGCTTTGGTAAAACAACAGAAAATTTCAGCCCCACTGGAGTTTTATAGAAAAGAATTTGAGGTTCCTGTGCTTTTAATATCCATAAACTAAGTTTATCCATAAATGCCCCCAAAAAACTGAAGTAAATGATTAATGTATAAGACCAAAAGGGACATAGACACAATGTTTGTGACCAAGGGGCGGGCCCTTCAAGAAAAAGTGATGAGGCTGCATAAAAGAGCCTCACTCCACTCTATTGGCTAGTGTTTCTGTCCGTGGTGAAGGCAAACATAAAGAGTTCTCAACTGGGCAGTATGAAATGGGGGCTGCCCAATTCACGGTGGACCATATAAATGTAACACTGTAAATGAAATTGTATTTATAACCAATAAATCACTCATACTAGTGCAACATTAAAAATAGTGGAACTGCAATACAGAATCAATATTAAGAGCAAGAAGCCAAATGTGTGAGAGCCTGTAACCCGCCCTCCAAACCTCAAAGTGGCCTCCAGGGAGGAAAGTAGGACTGATGTGCCTCATGTGCCTCCATATAGTGAGTAGAAAGCTGAAATGGGATTTCGGAGACTCCAAACCTATTCTTGGTGCTACTAAAGTCCTGTATGCCTTTAATCGGGTCACTTAGCCTCTCAATGTGTTCATTAGGAAGCAAAGATGATATGCCATTACTCTGTCAACAGCTGAGGTTACTGAAATTACGAGAAAGAGCTCATCAAAACTTGCTATTCTAAAAATATTTGGAGCTCAAGGTAGTTTCTGCAGCCCCCATGTCACTTTAAGACTGCTCTCATTTATTCTGTTTATTGCATCCCACTCATTTAGTCCGTCAGAACTGGCTGTGACAGAGGGTACCCCTTGGAGTTCATTACCTGCTGCCAGCACAGAGAGGCCCTGCCCACCCTGCCTCGGCCTCTATGCTAAGTTTTGAGACTACACTACCTGCCTTAGAGATGCTTCCAGCTAGTGCATATACTGAAGACACCTACTCCTCAGAGGCTTCCATTGCCACACATTTATTTTCCTCTCAAATTTTAATTAGGAAAAAGGTCTTTTTGTGGGTTTTTTGGTACAATAGATTTAGTCTTCAAAATTGATATGCATAAAAAATGTAATTTAACTATAAAGGAGAGTATCCATGTAAAAACTAATCCTGTGATATATTCCTCTTTTAAAGTTGATATTTATATGTTCAGTTTGTTTGCGGTATGGTCATGTACACACAACGACAAAATATTTTATTCACATGAAGGATCATTTAAAATTATGCTTTATGATGATCTTATATATGCACTGAGTATTATTTCTAAAAGTGATTTTAATACCAATGATGGAAACTGCCCAAAAACCCCCGCAAGAGTGGCTTGAATTTTAGCCAGCCATAAGCTAAAGCTATTCATGGAAGCTAGAAGTGTTCTGCTATTCCTAGATGGAGAAATGATACATAAGCTTGTCAAACATGCTTGTCAGCCCGTCTAGAGCTACAGCTCCATTTACACAACTAATCATCACCATACTGAGTTTGTGTCTCCTCGTGGAAAATACTCATATGTTGCCAGTTGAGAAAGCAGAAATTGCTAAAAGGAAAAAAAAATATCCAGAATCCATTTTCATTATTATGAAATGTAAACTCTTGAGGCCTAGCACAGTTCCTGGCACATACAAGGTGCTTATTTAATCCTGTTTTTGCTGCGTGAATGAATAAGGAGTCTATTATAAACAATCCTCCCCTAACCACTGTGCACTCTAGGAAATGAGCCTCTGAAGGAGATGATGAATGTAGATGTTTGTGCAAAGGCTATTGCGTGAACTGAACAGTCATTAACTTGGAAAATGACTGAGCAAGGACTCAGAGCCCAGACTGCCCACTCCCCGACACTCTTGACCTCTCTGTACCCAGTTCCCTTGTCTATAAAATGGTGTACTTCTTGCCTCCCTTGTAGGATAGTTAAGAAGATTAAATGAGTTAGTATATGTTAAGTATCTGGAACACATGCAATACACACACACACACACACACACACACACACACACACACACACACGGTGCCAAAAATGTATACACATTTTAAGAAAGGAGAAAACTGTGTTAAAATTATGCTGACCGTATCCACTTTGAACACCTCTTATAATTGCAGAAGTCAAATGTGATTTGTATTCATCTTTTGTTATCGGTATATTTTGAGTATTACAATTTTAATAGAGTTTTTTCCTTTCCTAAAATGTGCATACATTTTTTGGCACCCTCTGTATATATCCCTAATGAATGTTTGTTGTTATGATGATGATGATTTTACACATAGAGCCTTGTAAAATATTTTCATCAAAGCTCTACACCACAAAATTTCGTGCCAACTGCAATTACACTACTTAAGTAGAAAATCAAGGGACCCCCTTCTCAAACACACACAGACACTTTCAGTGAAACCAAAGCACTGCAAGGGTTTATTGATGTTTCTCTCTATCTTTATACAAACTCCTCTTTATGTCTTCTTCACCCTGTGAAAACTCTGAGTGGTAAGAAACGGGCCTCCCTCTCTGGAAGACACCGTCAGAGCCTTTCACATTTAGCGTCAGGCTCACTCTTCATACCTAATTGACTGAGAAATGAGTCCCTCTGATTTTGGATGTGGTGAGCAGTTTTAGACTAATTTTCTTAAGTTCCTGATGAGATATTCATAGCGCATTAGCATCAGGCGTTACTTTTATGGATGTTACTGGTATAATATGGAGTAATTTATTATAGCAAATAAAGTAGCATGGCCTAGCCAAAGGATGCACTTTGGGGACTGACAGGAACATTCTGAAACTCTGACACGTTAGCCAACTAGAAACCAGCGCAGCCCGCCTGCCTTTCAAGTCAGAGAATTCTGGGTGTCTCTGTCATGTGCAGTTGTCAGTAAAGCCCTTTTCATACTGGTGTTTTCTTGTGTGGTTTTATTAAGGAAATGTGTATCTACTTTGTACCAAGCATGGCCCTAAGCAATTTATGTGTTTTCTCATTTCATCCTCAAAGTAGCCCTGTGACATATATGCCCATTTTCCAGAGAGGAAAGGAAGGCTCAGCTGGATAACCTGTCCAAAGACTTACAGCTATAAAGGCTACACAGGGATTCAAATCCACTCTGTCTGACTTACCTCTGGCTTTTCTGTCACGTTACTGCCTCATTTCTGTCTCCATCTGATTGATGCACCTTCCCAGATCCTATATCAGAAAAGCAAAAGACAGCATTTTGTGAGCGCACTTAATTTGCTGGCTTTCTTTTTTAGTTGGGACTGAATTGTTTGCAGGAACAAAGGCTTGCTTTTTTTCTATATAAAATCACTAAGCAGTCTTCATGACAAGCACAACAAATCTGTCATTTTCCCTGAAGTCTTCAGCGTATTTAGGATAGAATGTTTCAAGTTTTTTGCCTACTCTGCAATAAAACCTCTACTCATTGCTCCATTTCAAATCAAATAACTTGTTTTACCTGTCAAATATTATGTATATGTTTGCAATTAAAGTAAAACTGAATGATCATGTGTGTGTGTGTGTGTGTGTGTGTGTGTGTGTGTGTTCTTCTAACAAAGTTTAGACACTTATCAGGCCCTTTGAGCCAAGTACTTTGACTACCAGAGTAAGGTCCATGAATGGCTAGGTATTATAGAATGTTCCTGGAATACTTTGTTGATTCACATTTAATTCGCTTCAAAATCAAAAGGTTGCACCTGTCTTCTAATACAAAGTTTTTTGCTTTTTGTTTGTTTGGTTTTTTTAATTGGGGAATTGGGGGAGGGATACAGCACTGGGGAATCGGAACAGACAAGTTGCTGTTGCTTTGTTCTTCAGTCTAGTTGTGGAGGATGTTGCTTCACTGGCCCAAGCTGGCACCATCATTGCGCTCTTCCCAGGCGAGGCAGATCAGTCGCCAGCTTCTGGACGGCCGCTCACGACAGCTGCTGGCCACTCACGCTGGCTGCCGGCTACACACGGTAGCTTATGGCAGCCCACTGCAGCAGGGGACTGCAGCCTATGCCGACGTCGACGACTCATGGCAGCCCAGTTCCAGGTTGAGCTGTTGTTCAGCATCTTAGCTGTAGAGGGCAGTGTCACTGGCCCTCATATGTGGGATCCGAACCGGGGCCCTCTGGCATCCCAAGCCAGTTCTTAACCAACGCGCCACTCAGCTGGCCCTAATACAAAGTTATTTTTAAACAAAGGATAGAGACTCATTTTTTTATCTCTTCCATCAACTACTGAGAATGTCAACCAATGGTCACTGGTGCCAATTCAATGCCAACATAATCCCCAGTTTAGGGTGCAGTGAAGAAGGAAACAGCACAGCTGTGGAACAACTCAATAGTGTTACAGCTCAATTATGAAACACCACACCTGTGGAACAACAGGGCCCCTCTGTCCAAGCACCTCTGCTCTGCTCCCACCTACCCTGCTCTGCTCAGCCTGCTCTGCTCTGCTCTAATGAGATGTCTTCAATGTTTCAGCTCCAACTAGGGAAAGGCAGTCTTCAGTCTTTGGTGGAAAGGGACAGTATACTCTCTGAGCCAGAGGGGAGCTAACTTATATAGAGAGAATTCTCCATGACTGGTCCCTGATTGGTCCATCCTCATGCAAAGGAAGACTCCAAATCTTTACAGCTTGATTGATCCAAAAAGCACTGCCCAGATTGGTCAGAGTAGAGCCTCTCTGAATGGTCAATGAACATGCTAATGGAGATATAGCTGCATAGCTCTGATTGGACAGGGAAAGTCTCAGTCCTATTGGTTGAAATAGGATTTCAGTAACTTTATCAGGGTTGGCTAAGATGGCAGGAACACAGTGCAGGCAGGCAGTTCAGGGCAAATGGCACGCAGTTTAGTGTGGGCTTCTCCCTGAAGTGCAACTTGCGTGGCAGGCCCCAATTTAACAGCTACTAGGCTCTGATTGTACATGTGAGCCCAGCTAGCCACCAGGAACTCTTCTTGGCAGTAGGTATCTTCTTTCTCAGGGTCAACTCGAGGAAAAAAATCCATGTTCACTTTAAGAACCAGTTTCTGTTAGCTGAGATGACTAGTGATGTTAAAACTTCAGGGATCAAAGATGATAGCTTGAACACACACATTTACCTCTGCTCCCACTCCATACCCCATTTTCAAGTGGCAGTATAAAATTCTTCAAAAGGCAAAACCCCATAAGAAGCGGAAAGGGAAAGTAGACAGCAGCAACCAAATTTGGAAGTGGCAAAGATGGAGAAAGATGAATTTAAATAAGCAGAAGGGAAAGCTGCCAATGAACCTGATTTATATCCTAAACTCCACACAGGCCTAGAAATTGCTGGGATCTGGAACTCCTGGAAGTGAGAGTGATGGCAGAGCTAAGACAGGAAGATTGTTTGGAAGTCTCTTAAGAATGAATTAGTCCCTTAGACACCTTCCCCCACTCAGCACAGCCAGGCACCCTTCACCCTCTGGCAGAGGTCTACTTTTATTCTCCGGAAAGCAGGAAATGGAGGGTTTCTTGACTGGGAGAGCACAGCTCAGGTTGGCAGTACTGCTCTAAAAACAGATTAAGTAAAAGTTTTCTTACTGAATGTTGTGGCCCAAAAACGAAGAAGCTAACAGAGAAACAGCTCATGCCGAAAAATGAAAACTTTAGAAAGAAAAAAATCTATAACATTATTAGCAACATAAGATAAAAATATCATTATATCCATGGAAGAGTGGAAATGAATACCATTACAAAACAACATGCAGAGGGGAACAAAGAGCTCTTAAAACTTAAAAATATAGCAGAAATGAAAAAAAAATCAATTGGAAAATAAAGTTGAGGAAAAATTCCAGAAATAAGAATAAAACAAAGAAATGAGGAATCTAGGATAGGAATTATACAGGATGAGTCCAAATGACACAATTTCCAAATAATAGTCATTACAAAAAGAAAGAGGAGAGAAAAGTATCAAATAATTTCATAAAATTTCCTAGAATTAATGGATAGTAATCCTCAGGAAGCTACTGGAAAATGTGGGCCACTAAAAGAAAATAAAGCCAGAAAAAGGGAGAGTTTGAGTCAGGGTGCAAGAGCTCCAAGAATGCAAGAGAGCAGTCTTAAAAGATAAACTGAGTCATTTCAAAATTATTTTAAGAATTTAATTGAGCAAAAATAGATTCAAATCAGACAGTGCCAAGCCAGAAGTGGGTAGGAGCCCTCTGCCCACAGGAGCCAGGGAAAGACTTACATAGAAAAAATGTGGAAGCAAAGAAAGGAAATTATTTGATTGGCTATAGCTTAAAGGCTAGTTGGCTGTGATTGGTTGTCCTTAGCATTTTAATTTCATAACCTTGAGGCATTTACAGGCTTAAATTTTTATTTGCTTCCATAGGTCATCGTGGCATTACAGCCACCTCAATCTAATGGCCTCCTTGTTTAATTAACAGAAGTGAAGAAAACCTCTGATTTCCCAGAGTCTGTGGAAAGTTCCAAAGATCTGTGTAGCAACCCTAGAAAGCAAACCTCTGATAGAATTGCTGATATGATTTAACATATTAAGAGGAGATTTACATAACCTGGGAAATCTGAGAGCTTGAATTCATGATAAACACAAGAAAACTGAGCAAAGATAACAGATAACTACAGGGAAAATATACCCTGCAGGCTACATGACCTGTCTGTGAATACTATTTACACAATCATACTAAAGTAAATACCAAATATTGATCTTACAAAAAATCAAGACAAAACTGTATTGAAAGAAACATATATGAATATGGCAGTGGTATAGGTGGAAAAGAACTAACTCCTCATCTTTTATAATAGAAAGTAAATAACTAACACTGAAAAATAAGTGGTAATAGTTATTTAGTAATGTTATAGTAAATGTTATTTAGCAATATAGAAGCAGACAAAAGTTGCGTCTGGGTAAGCAGAAAATAAAGGACTGCTCTTATAAAACTTTTGACTCTTTAAATGATATGCATGTATAATTTTTATATATATAAGAATTAGATTTTAAAAGTAATATATTATAATAGTAAGTAGTGAGATCAAGAATGTATACCTATTGGCAGCATGAAAAATATCAATTATTATAATGTTATACAAATGGGTACTTGTGATTTGGGATAAAATTTCCAGTGACATCATTGTGCTGGATTGCAAAAGAGTTATAAAAGTCATAACAATGATAAGTTTTAAAAAAGCTTATAGATGACTCAAAAAAAATCATCTCTAGTAACAACAAAAACAGCTGACATAGGAGATGCAAATGAAGAGTTTGAATTAAAATTATTTTATCAACTGTGAATGGGGGAAAAGCAGTATTTTAAATTTAATATATATCATGTAACTTGGGATTTTGCATGATTGCTGTTTCTCTTTTGTCAGGCTACCAGTTGTGTACGTTGCACCAATTTATACTGAGATTTCAATGGTTATGATTGTTTTTTCTTTGTGTTTCGGAACTTACTAACCTTTTGTTGCCCTCCTTTTCGGCCACACTCTTGACCATTTTAATGTGACCTCCTCCTCATGTGACATGTTTATGTGGCCTTCCCAGTTGGAATTACTTTTCAGAAGTGAGAAAACGATTTCATTCCTAATGACCTCATGAGATTTAACCAGCCCCGCCTCTCTTTTTTATCCAACTTCTCTGGCGTTTCGTGGACATTGCCCAGAGGTGCCTACCTCATAGTTGGTGTTCAGTAACTACATGTGAAAAGAATGACTCTGTGAAGAATTCTGATCAAATTCAGAGCACTGAGTGAATGCTGATATATTCTCTCACTCAAAGGATCACAAACTCAGAAGCCCTCGGGGGTGGGGCACATTAGTGAGTGAGACCCTTCCAATGAGAACAATGACAAATGGGAGACAAAGCTCCATCTGAAGGGGGGAGTGGGAAAATGGCCCAATGATGCTGGACAATCATAACATCAATAAACACTGTGTTGTGCATTCCATGTGCACCAACCCGATCCCTTTACCTGTAAAAACTCAGTCCTTACAACAGAAACTCTATGAGGTAAGCGCTATTGTTCTCTTCATCACCATTTTGCAGATGAGGAAACTAAATTGCCTAAAGACAATGTGCTCAAGTGCACAGACTAATAAGTGGCAGAGCCAGGATCTTGAACCCAAACATTCTGGCTGCTGAGTCCTGATTGTTAATCACTATACCATTATTGACTCTCTAATTTTTTTGAAAGAAGCTCTACATGTGTATGAAATCTATTATAATTTTGATATGTTAACAACTAAATTTATAAGTACTCCAATCCAAGCAAAGCATGCTTGATTTGTGGCCTTTTCTCAGATAGTGGATAGTTAAAACATGGTGCTGGGGTGTGTAAACCACGACTGAGACCCCAAAGCGTGCATTGCCACGTTTAGCGTGCCTGATAGGTATGGTGGTGACATTGTCAGGAGCTCGTACAGGTTTGGACCCACTTCCAGGTTCACATTCATCAGTCCAGTGGGCGTCCACCTGCTGAACCTTTCAAGCCTCAGAGGTGGACTTGGTTAAAGCAGAAAGAGAAGGATCCAGCAAACGTGAGACTGGCCACCATACTTGTCCTTACACCATACGGAGTTTCAAACCTGTCTGCAAACCTGTGTGGGTTAGTCCAAGAGGTCACAGTGCTATTTTACTCTGTTGCAAAGATGACAGAGATAGGTTTGGTGTATTTTGTTGCCTCTGCTATTGCTTTATTTCAGACCATTTCAGTGGAATGTGGGTTTTTTTGGTTTGTTTTTTTTTAAACCAAGGGAAACACTGAGTGTTCTGTGATGGTTACTTCAGCTTGGCAAAATGTTGTGTAAATTCATTGGCAGATGCTAGAAAAGTTGCACTTATTTATAATAATAAAGTTTTCATTTTTGTGCCCTATGCCCAGAACAATTTGCAGTTCTGAAATATGACCTGAGTAAAAATGCTAGATGCTTATATTTCTCTAGAGGAATTATTTCAAATCATTGAGTGGGGGTATAAATTATGAATTAATTGTAGTGAATATAGAATATTGTTTGCTGAAAGCCAAGAATAATGATTGAATCAAGTCCCATTAACTTTTACTACGGACTAATTTAGACAGTGGGTAGCGTATTGGTATGTGTGTTTGCTTTTTCTTTCAATGCTGTGTTGAGATATTAAACCATCTGTTCTTGTGCATAAACATTTTTCTGGGATTCAGAAGGGATTATGGGCTATGATACGCTTCTATGATTATTATGGGGTGATCAGACTGTGCATAAGAAAATCTTCCTTTAGGGGCTTTTTAATGATCACTACTGGCTTATGTTGGAAAAACATCTCCTCTTGGAGGCAAATTGTTTTTTACGAATGTTGATATAGTTAATTTTAAGTATCAGACTCCTAAATTAAATGATATTTCTAAATTCCTAAATTCCTGGGTGGTGAGCACACAATGTGATATATAGAGGATGTATTACAGAATTGTATACTTGAGACCTATATAATTTTACTAACCATTGTCACCCCAATAAATTTAGAAACAAAGAAAGAAAAAATGAAAGAAAGTTTCCTATGTTAAAATGATATTTTTGTACTTATTTGTACTATAGTTCATTTTCATGATTAATTCTAAGTAGTCTCATTACTAATTGCTTTTCATTCTCATCAAATGTGCAGAATAATAGTTGTATCTGTAAGCTCAATAAAAGTTATGTCTACATGTTTAGAATATGAATATATATAAAAACATAATTAAGTAGCACCAAATATGTATTACTGTCAACAATGTAAAATAGTCATGTTCCAAAACATTTTAGAGCATTCTAGGTAGGAATTTGTGAACAAAATTAAAGATTTACAGTATGTCTAGCAAAAGATTTCCTTTTGGGGGAAAAAAGAAAAAGCTAAATCAGTGATTCTCATCCACATTCCCACCCAGAACACTTGATAATATGGCACATTCCCACAAATAACGGTGTCCCTTCTCTCAAAAGAAGTGAAAGAAGGGGTGGGAGAAGGGATCACACGTGAGTACCACTGACAGGAGCCCCCAATTGCTTTTAATACCCCCCTATTAGAGCACCCACCTTCCGCCTCCCTCTCTTGAGAATCACAGATTAAAATAGATTTAAACCTGATGGGCAGCTTTCCAATTGCTTTCTGTAAGTACAAATTTAAAGTGACTTTGCTTTACTTTTAAAGTTTATAATAACTTTAATGAAAACACATTTTTACATCGAGAAGGTGTAGTGTGCACATTTTCTAATTCATTCATTGATTATCTTTGCTTTACATACAAACTGTACTTGCATCAGCAGTTGTTATAAAACAGGGGAAATGTATAGTAATGAGTGAATCATGGATATAGAGATATAACTATTCTATCTTCTCTATTACAGCACCATCCAGTAGAAAACCAGGAGACCCCCTTGTCATTTCCGATATCAAAAAAGGCAGTGTGGCACACAGGTAAGGAAAATGGATTTTCTGGTTCGTTCCAAGGCATTTTTTTTTTATTGGGGAATTGGGGGGATGGGAACAGTGCTGGGGAATTGGGGGAAGGGGAACAGACAAGTTGCTGTCGTTTTGTTCTTCAGTCTATTTGTGGAGGACGCTGCTTCATTGGCCCAAGTTGGCACCATCATTGCGCTCTTCCCAGGCGAGGCACATCAGTCGCCGGCTTCTGGACGGCCGCTCACTGCGGCTGCTGGCCGCTCATGCTGGCTGCTGGCTACACACGGTAGCCCATGGCAACCCACTGCCACAGGGGCTGCAGCCTACGCCGTCGCCGGCGACTCACGGCAGCCCAGCTCCAGGTTGAGCTGTTGTTCAGCATCTTAGCTGTAGAGGGCAGTGTCACTGGCCCTCATATGTGGGATCCGAACCGGGGCCCTTTGGCATCCCAAGCCAGTTCTTAACCATTGTGCCACTCGGCCGGCCCCCAAGGCATTTCTTAATGAAAGCAGATATGACCCCAACACACTCTAGGCAGACCTTGCTAAAGGATCATGGTATTCTCAACATTTTCCAGGCAGCCACTATTAATCGATCATATTTGACACCCCTAATGTCTATGGCTATTGTAGATCTCTCGCCTCATGTCAGTTTATTTCTGCACACAATGCAGACAACAAACACCTGAAAATGTTTTTTAGGGTCTTTCATGAGTCTAACATAGGCTCTCCTTCACTGATCATATCCATCTTTCATTTTCCAACTAAAACACTGAAAGTGGCCCCAATGATAACAGACACCGACGTGGAGATAATAGTTTATAGAAGAGCTTGGCTGGATGCCAGAATGTCCTCCCCAGCCAAGCTGTATCCTCGAGTCTTAATGTTAAGGCTCCTGTTTGGTCCATACACCCTGAAAATCAGAAAGTCTCAAACTTTTGGTTTCACAGGTCAAAAATACTGATAGAAGACTGTTAACCTTCTTTTCATTTTCCAGTTAAGGGCTGTACAAAAGTACCATCTATTATCGTAGTCATTTTATTAAAGAAATATTTTAATACTTAAAAAGTAATAAGCACATTGTTATGAGTTCAGGTATATAAGTACAGACTCGGATGCTGTGACAGAGACTCATAAATAGTGACTCAGGACAGCAACTTGTCTGTTCTCCTCCCCCAACTCCCCAGTAAAATCTTTAAAAACACATTAAAAAAATAAAAATAAATAGTGAGTCAAACAAGGCAGAAGTTTGTCTCTCCTGTGACAGCTGAGAGGTAGACAGGCAATGCAGGGCTGGGGAAGGACCTCTGCCATCCTCACCAGCTTGCTCAGCATTGCAATTTTCTAGCTACAGGAGGGAGGTGGAGTTGGCGCCCAGACAGTCTGTGTGCAGCATGCCTCTTTAGGAAGTGACCCCAAAGAAAGATGGAGGCGAGGAAGCAATTAGCAATCTCTGTCACAGGCGTAATGCATAAAGGATAGTTCTTACTAAAACATAACCTTCTTTACAAATATACACAAACATATATACACAAACATATATACGTTTTACTATTTTTCTCATTTCATGATGGACCTTAAAAGCTTTCAACAGACCTGCTGCGGTCCACAGCTGGTAGCAGACTCTCAAAGGCTACCCTCCAGATAGGTAGCTTTGGATTCATCTTTTCTCACTATTACAGCCACAGTGAGTTACCCTGTGCAAGGGGAAGAGACAGAGGCCCCACGTCTCAGGCCTCCACTAAGTCCATCCCAGCTTCACTCCCCTCACTCCCTCAACTCTCTCCTAGTACCTGGACTGCCAAGGTTCAAAAGCAGCACACAGCCTGGAGAAGCACAGGGACACCCATTCTCTGTGGTCTCTTCCTAGGATCCTTAGAATTCCTGAGTGAAGCTTATAATGTTGTCCTGCTCTAACAGAAGAAAGCATAAGAAAAAAAAAATGTTTTTACTACTTTGTAATTTAATGTTATGGCAGTCCTCCAAAATAAGACTGGGGAAAAAAAGGGGGTGGTTGTCACTAAAATTCAATTTAAAAACAATGGAAGAAGCTCTTTTCCTCTAAAGACTACCATAACGCTGCACTATGCTGAATGCCCCTTAAATGCCTGCTTAAGTGCCCATCGTTACTCAGGTGTTGCTGTTTATGTACTAACAGAACTGGAACCCTGGAACTTGGGGATAAATTACTTGCAATAGATAACATTCGGCTGGACAACTGTTCCATGGAAGATGCAGTTCAGATCCTCCAGCAGTGTGAAGACCTGGTGAAGCTCAAAATCCGCAAAGATGAAGATAATTCGGGTATTGATAACCTCCTTTGCTAAGACTGATTTCTCTAACGGCCCAGCTGTCACAAAAGACATTAGCTCTCGATGTTTTACATACGACAGCTGGCTAGTGACACTGCTGCTGAGTTTTACCTAGTTACAAAGGTCTTTAAATTGCGTGCCGAGAGGGTAGCATCAATTTTAAGTAATGCTGCTTTTAAATGATATAATTCAGATATTTTTATTATATAAACATCATTACAACTGAATTAAATAATTTAATTTTTAAAGATGAAAACTAAAGCATCACCCAGTGCCGCCCTAATACAATGGAACGCTTCATTTTCAAGTCGATGTTTATATGACATAATTACAACCATAGTGCACGTTACATTTTTACTTAATTTTATAAACACATTACCATTTTTATGAACCCTTAATATCTATCATGTTTATTCACTACGTGTAATTTATTTCCCATTCTTCTCTTCTTACTTAGATTGCTTTCCATGGTTTATTATTTAGATGCTACTATCATGAATAACTTTATGCGTAGATATCTTTATTTAACTTTCCTTCTTTTGAATTATTTCCTTAGGAAGTGTTCCTGGAAGTAGAATTGCTGAGTAAGGTTCAAAAGGAAATTATATGATTCTCGATGAGTCTTGTACCATGTTGCTTTCTAAAAGGGCTCTATCCATTTTTAGTGCATCCAGCAATGTGTGAATACAGTGAAGCAGTTCTCAAACTTTAGTAAGCCTCACAATCACCCGAAGAGCTTATTAACACACAGTTCCTGGGCACTGCCCCCAAGTCCTTTCTTATGAATATTCTGCTGATTATAGTTGCATGTCTTTTTACTTGTTTGTCTGCCTAAACCATACCCATAATATATAGTTTATGATCTCCAGTTTGGTGATTTTTGTTTCAATACAGTGAGAATTTTTAAAATTTAAAACAATTTTAATGCTTTACTCCATTTAGATTTTTATTTTCCCCAATGTTTTCCTCTACATAATTAACATATTTTTTCTTAATGACCCCCATTATTGAATCTTTCCAAAGCATTTGGTTTTATTTTCATAAAACCATTATACTCATATTTCATAGGTTATGTAAGATTCATTAAATTACATAGTTACAATAAAACCAGTAAAACTTGCATGAAACAGGCTTAGGAATAAACATAATTGACTCTAAATTTTTCAGTTTACAACTCAAGCAGTTGTAGGAGCAGAAATACACAGGGTACTAGAGAGAGAAACCTATTAATCTGGAACATTCCATGGCGCTGGTCAATATATTTTACAGAGGATGGAAAGCCACAATTAATCCCATATATTGGTTAATTGGAGATTGGCTAAGAGAGCTTCTACTGTATACAGTTTCATCCAAAACGATAATGAGTTATTGTTCAAGATCTGAAATAACCTGTAAGCAAACCATCTAGATCTAGAGTTCATAGTCATGTCAAGCAATGTGTTTACAATTCCTATTCAAAGGCAAAGCTAGTTGGTAGTTACATCTATCAGTACAGCTGGTAAGGATGATTATGTTCAAATATATTTTATAACCAACAGTTTCAAATATGCATAGGTTTCTACTCATTATTTTCCAAGCAATTGATTTTCTGGTACCAACATTTGTATTTCTCTCCTTACAAGCATGCTCCAGTTGCATTTTCTTTTTGGGATTTGTTTCAAAAGAAGGATAAAGCCTCCGGCATCATTCTGGGTTCTGTCCTAGAGAAGAGACAATGCCCTGTGGAGAACCCCATTTTGCATGGCTTGCCAAGCTAAGCAGAGCACAGCTACTACCTTCCTTGCAAAGTAAAAAGGCCAAGCCACAGATGAATATGTTTGGAGCTCGCTGCTGGCGCTGCTCCAGTTCCAAAGCCAGGCTGAGCAGACACATTGGGAGGAGTTTCAGAAACAACAACTGAGCACTTAGAGAGCCAGAACATACTTTCAGTTGTTCTTCCCCTCGGCTCATGTTTTCCCCTTTAGACCTTTCCCCCTGCGATCCCTGTGCCTAACGTTATGGTGATTATCATGCTTATTAAATATTTTTTTAATGTTTAAGAGGCCCTATGTTTTTACAATCCTAAATCCTTCCATTGTAAACCATACACCTACCCAAAATAAGACTGTAAATATAAGTGTGAGAGATATATTATATAGATTAGTTCAAGGCAGCCTATGTAGTCCTAAAGAGCACATGCTTTAAAATCAGACCTGAGTTTAAAGTCCAGCTTGACCACATTTGAGCTGCGTGAGTTTGGGCAAGTTACTTAACCTGTCTGAGATTCAATTCCATTTTCAGTAATGTGCACCTGATACTATCCACCTCAGGGAGCTGTTGTAACTTGGGCTATTTTTATTATTACCACACCCTGAAGTGCCTCTCCCCACATTTGTTCTGATCCTTCATCAAGATACAAATGAGTGGAAAATAAGTATTAATCATTACAACAGTCACTGATTTGGGAAGTTTGATACTATGCTTCATCTGAAATTAAGCTAGTGATTTGGATTGTTGCCATCCTTTGTCTCAACATTTTGGAATGGGAATAGTCAGCGTACATTCTCCACTTCCTGAAATATCGCTCATACGAATATTGGACTTTCTGAACTCCAGGAGTCTTCCAGTTCTTTCCTTAGCTGTGTGCTCCACTCCATCGTTGTTGCTCTCATCAGTTACAGGAAGTTTATAACCATCCTCGGTATCACTTGGCTTTCTAAGCTAGCAATACTGCACTTGGGTTTAACAGGTCTTGCTTCAAAATGTGAGCACCGTCCAACTGCCCCTTCCTCTGCCTTGCACTTTATCCAAGGAGATGGCAGAACTATTCTTAAACGCGGTTCAAGTCTTTGTCATTCAGTCATGTAATCAGCATTTATTTAGTGTGTGTGAGGTGCAAGGTACCGTCCTAGGGACTGCCAATTCTCAGGTTAAAAGGGACACAATCCCTGCCCTTAGGTCACCTTTAGGAGACACAGAAGAAAATCAACAATTAACATCATGACCGATGTTCTCACAAAATGTTAAGAGCATGTGGAGGTAGCCATTGGTACCTGGGGAGCTCCAGGAAATGCTTCTAACAACCTTGATCTCAAAAGTGTTTGGGAGATATTGCTAGAACTGAATCAGAGGAGGAATATGAGCCAAAGCAGGAGGCCAGCGAGCATAGCACATCCTAGTAGCAGATGTAGCTGAAGCAAAAAATGTGTGTAAGGACTCGGTAGTAGGTGAGTAGGAAGATGTACTGAATGAAGAAGCCAGATCGTTATGTGCCTTCTAAGCCATGTTAAGACGTTTGAACTTACCCCGGAAGCCAATGGGGAAGACTTTCAGCGGGGGAGTAAGGCTATAGCGTTTGGTCAGTGACCTCACAGGCTGCAGTTATTTACTGAAGTATTGAATGAATCATTTGGGAGGGTCTGAATCAACTCTGTTTCTAGCCCAGGCTGGGGGAAGCAGTAGAATGAAATGACTAAGAACACTAGACTGGCTTCAGAACTGACAAGCTGGGAAATGGGAAAATTAACTTATATGAGCATCTGATTCCTTATCTATAAATGTCTGTTTAATGCCTATGTCACACGGCTGTTTTAAGGATCAAACGAGGTCATATATTGAAGTACTCAGCAATAATGTGTGGCACCTACCTAGTAAGGCGTGATGAATGCCAACGATCAACTGCCATTCTTAGGGTGTTATGAAAGCTAATTTTTGCACTATTTTACAATGGCCAGGTCTTTGGGAACACTTGGGGCTGTAGGGATTTCTCTCCCTCTAGATTCAGAGACCATTCTGCCTTGAGGAGCTTTTACAGTTGTTATCTATCAGTACCCCAGGATCATAAATCAAATAGAGCCAAACAGTTCCTGCCTGGGCCCAGCCTCCAAAAACAATGGCTATTACTCAAGTTCCAGGTGCCCAAAGATATAAATAGCCCTCTTGAAATAAAGCTGTTGTTTTACCTTGATTGCATCTAGATCCGGGTGTAAATGAAGAGGGGACAGTTTGGAGATCCGAGAAGGAAACTTGAAGCAAAACAGTAGAGCATTGGGGGAAATTGTGGGAAGAAATAAATGGAGGCTTCGAAATTGGTCCCAAATAATTTCTAAGAGTCTGCTTAGACCATGCAACAGTAAGGAAGCTGTCGAGGGGAGTGTTGTCTAAATGGCTAATTTTCTCAGGTCCGTCCCCCTCCCAGAAATGTATCCATACTCTGAAACGCATTCCACCACTTTTAGTTGAAATGAACTTTGATTGACCTGTACATTTATGCATTCCAAAGGCTGTCTCCCAAATCCAAGCCTCCTATTCGGCCACAGAAGCAGCTGCTGTTATGGACTCAAGCCAGGTAGTGCTCATTCTGTTAAACAGGCATCATTCAAGAAGCCCGAAAATAACATTGCAGATAAGTAATGCTGCAATTTGACATCTGTTCTGTGGTCCCATTAATTTTCTTAACTAGAGTTGAGCAGAACAAACAAGTAGGCTGGCCTTCTTTTAAGTCTTTCAACTAATAGCTGTAAACCTTCTGTTGTGATATAAAAGCTGCTTATAATATCATTAACATCTGGTTAGATTCACTTTGCAACTTACCAGTGAGCCTTCATTCTTCCTTTTCAGAAAGTTTCTGTGCTGGATACACACTCCAGTGGCTCCTTTCTAAGCTTTCTAGGCTGCAGCGGCCTCAAGGAGAGAACGTCTTGGAGTGCTTCCACCTCCAAAATGGTCTGAGCATAACTGGCAGTTATCACCCTCATCCGAAGCTGCAGGGCCTTCCACATGCCAGTTGGGCAAAAGCCCGAGAAGGCAGATGGCATTGGAAGTGCAGCCTACAGCTGACTCAACTGCTCTCGGGACTGTGCAGGGAGGATGTTCTAAGTTTGCTGGTTCCCACCAGTGGCAGCCCAGGTCTTATTCTCATACTTTGAATGAGCCATATTGGGTTTGCATCACTTTGGAGAAGGAAACTAGACCTTGGAGTAGCAGGGGAGATGACTCCCTTTCTTCCCTTGGAGCCAGTGACTCATGCTAATATTAACATTCATTCATTCTCTCGCTCATCTGTTCAGGCATCTATTGATGTGTCCTTGGAGCCAGACATAGTTGTAGGCTCTAGGGATATGAAGATTAAAAAAAAATCTTTGTTTTCAAAGATTTTTCATTATTCTAATGGAGGAGACAAGTACGAAGATCTAGTGATAAGTATATACTAGAACATGCCTTCTCGAAGGGGGCAAACATTGGTTCTCAGGGAGCAAGGAATCTTAGATATGACATTGCAATGGTATATGGCCCTCCAAAGCTCAACCCTACCTGACTGAATCTTATTCCTTCATATTTAATTTCTCTCATTAGGGAGAATTTTAATTTAATTAGTTTCTTCTCCTTGATGGGAAGGACGGGGTCAAGAATTAATATAAGAAGGTGAGAAACACTAGACGAATACACAGAAGCTGGAGAGTCTCTTAGGAAAGGCCTCTAGCTCCAGCTGAGGAGCCAAGGAAACTTTCCTGAAGGACAAGACGTCTGAGCCAAGTTTTAAAATAAGAGTAGAAATTCTCCAGAGGAAGCAAGATGTTTTTGCACAGAGAGTAACATGTGCAAGGTTAAAGGTGTTAGAAAAGCATTTTTTTTAATAAACTGCAGATTGTTCGGTGAGGAAGAACTTAGGGGATCGGGTTGGGATGGGAGGATGGTGTGACCCTCTGAATACACTGAGGCTCCCAGTCAGCTCATGCAAAGAAAGGGGTTGTACGTTATTCTTCAGGAATTGGGCAACCAATGAAAAGCATCAAGTTAGACGGTAACATATTCAGATTTATGTCCTTAAAATATTCTAGAATGAAAAGAAAAGGAATTGTATATGTTGGCAGCAGTGGTGAAAATCAATGTGAGGGGAAAGGGCAAAGGCTTGATCCCTAGCAGGAAAAAAAAGTAGGATGAAAACCATTGTTATGAAAATCTGGGCAGAGCTGAGGTGGGGGCCTTCTCTGAGCAAGTGGTGATGGGGTGCTCTGGGACTTTGCCTCAAGGGGTCCCATCAGGGTCTTGATGAGACTGTGTATAAGCAGCCACCACCACCATCAGCTATGAAAGTAAGGGAGCAAAACTAATTAAATATCTGCTTACTCAGGGCATCCACACAGGGGTTTCTAAAGGAATTAATATTTTTATTAGATTAACTATTTAGTATTATTAATATTATAAATTTATTCAATTAAATATTATTTAATAAAATAATATTTTATTAATTTTTTAAAAATGTTATTATAAAAACTTCAAATATATTAAAAAATATAGAAAATGGTGTAGTGAATCATCATGTATCACCTAGCAGTAACTATTAACTTAGGATCAACCTTGCTGTGTCTATACTCCCACTCTAATGTAAGACTTCTAAAGTACATGACTAAATATCATCTCAGTTCAAAATATTAGCAGTAATTCTTAACATCATTAAATATTCACTCAGCATTCCCATTTGCCTGATTTTCATATACATGTAAAGATAGATAGATAGATAGATAGATAGATAGATAGATAGATAGATAGATAGATAGATTTTTTTAAATGGTTAGTTTGGATTAGGATCCGAAAGATCAACTGGTTGCTTTTGGTTGTAATGACTCTTAAATCTCCCCTTTCTCTTTCTTGTTTCTGGCAGTTTATTTGATGAAGAAATCAGAAATCAATGTCCATTTCTGTCATAACCTAAACACAGCTTCACTTCTTTCCGTTTCCGCCCCAATGTAGTCACAAGAATCTGTCCTTCATTAAGATGCTGCCATTTTCTGGATTTGCATCTCCATCACTATTTAAACTTATTGAGGACCCTAACAATTGCCTGCCAGTTGTAGTGAGGCCTCAGTGAATAATGAAAATGTCCCCACATGAGATGGCCTGCAACTAACTGTCCTAAAACTGTTTCCTTCATCTCTGGTGTGATTTTGTCATCTTTCTGATGCAAGGTGCAGAATTATCCAAAAATAACATGGGAGACTCAGTCTGGGTTGACTGAAGAATGAGCCAGTGAGAACTAAGTTCTCCCCCTTCACCCAGTGAGTGGGATTATGCCCAAGTTCCTCAGGGCCCAGTGGTTGTTTTCACCTGGACTGAAGTTTCCACTGAAACTTCTCACGGTTTCCTGGGTTCTGGGCTGCTGGGTTCCAGATCCTGGGCAGCGGCCGTTTCCCACAACTCCCATAAATTGTTGATGGCCAAATCCAGAATGCTTGGGGCCCGCTGACCGGGTAGCCCCATGCCTGCCCTAAGGGAGAACAACAAAAGGCTGGCGTCTTTCCACTGGAATACACACCCACACTGAATGGCCACAGAGTGCCTAGTGGGAACTGATATTTTTAACTATGCCAGAGTTGACCGATCAAATGACTCACCTATACTTTTATCCAGAATGTAGGTGACACAGGCTACAAAGTACATGTAGTACTCACCCAACAATGCCCTATTCATTTATGTCAAAGCCAGCTCTGAAGGATGATAAAATATCATAGTATACAACAATTTAGAATTTTGACCTCTGCCTCTGTTTTCTGATTACCCTGTACCCTGGTGCTTCTCTGAGCCCCTCTTTAGCAGCCTATTGGCCACAACCTAAGTAGAAACCTCGAAGAAGTTTGTGAACCATCAAACAGAGCCATTGAGGGCTTGATATAGAGGATTCTCAGCTGCCAATATAAATTTGAGTCTAATATTGAAGGTGTTTGTAATCTAAGATGTTAATGTAAACATCGCAGTGTGTGGTAGCTGGTTTTTATGGAGCAGATTAGGAGTAGAGCATTGAGGATGTAGAGGTGACAAGTACATTCCAGAATTCCCATTCTATGGCCAGCAGTGAAGTAAGTGTTGTCAAGAGAGGATACATCGCTTCCTGTGTTGTTCAATTGGCCTTCGATTTTATATTCATTGTGATTCTTCACCGCACACACAGATAATTGACTTGGTGATTCAAGCTTTTCTTTCCTTCCTTATTTTAGGATTTCATATCATAAATGAACAGCTGTTCATTGCAGAACTGTGACTGTGTCAATGCTTTGCCATGATACAGTCTGACTGTAAAAGCTGACTGTTTTATGAGAGTAGTTACTGGACCATTTCATGGCATCTTTAAGTACAGAAATGAAACAGCTCCTTTACCATTTGCAGCTCCCGGGCCCAAGGAATAAAGCAAGAAACACTCAAAAACTTTAGGCATGTCATCAGCGAATAAGACCCTTTGAATTCTGAGACTTCTATTTGCAGCCCTGACACAGTCAAAAAACCCATCCATGTTAGAGACGCCCTATGACACCTTTCAGATCGATACTTTAAGCAGATCATGTTCACAAATGTTTTCCTCCATGCTAATGTTAAATAGAAAAAATTAATTTGTGACAGTGTGGCAGCGTGGTATATACTACTGAAACATAACTTAGATGGCTTTTAATCTCAAGAACAGAGAAGAGATAATGATTCAAACCTCTGCTTTAATATCCATGAATTCATCAACAGGATTCATGTTTTTAAGACATTATTGGTAAAAAGAGATGTAGGAGATTCTAGGTTTCCAAGCCAACCTCCCTAAGCCCCGCTTAACCATGTGTATGTTAAAGGTTGCTCCAACCCTGAGTAAAATCAACTTTTCTATAATGAAATTTAGCTTGCTTACAAAGCCTGAAAATGGGAATGTCATGGCCTGATCGCTTTGTCACTGCGCGACTCTCCCTCCATATTGCCTCCTCGGCCATCTGGTCATTCCACAGGTATTTGTGGCACATTTACCAAATGCTGGACAAGAACTGTGCTAAGTGTAGACAGTCTAAAGGGCCTGAAGTGCCCGCTGGGTACATCACTCACTGATTTAAAACATAAGCCATTAAGTAGTGAACTGACTATCTCCCTGTGTTAGACCGTAATAGCCTGCTAAGGAAATGCTACTTCCCCAAATAATTCTTTCCTGAGACATAATGCTTCAGTGATGATGTTTTGAATTTCTTATTTTATGTCTTAATACATGTGTCTTATTACTTTGCCTTTGCCGAAGAAACCAATTATGACTCTTGATATTTATTGCAGATGAGCAAGAAAGTTCTGGAGCAATTATTTATACCGTGGAGCTTAAGCGCTACGGGGGGCCCCTTGGCATCACAATTTCAGGAACCGAAGAGCCATTTGATCCTATCATCATTTCCAGCCTCACTAAAGGGGGATTAGCTGAAAGGTAAAATTTGAAGAAACTGCCGCAGTAACCTCTGTCTGAGATGGGTTTCCTCCCTCACAGCCACATAAACACATGTTCCTTCCCCTCTCCTGCCTGGTTATCTGTTGACTTTTTCAAATCTGCACAAAAGATTGATTTTAGAACTTGAGAACTCTCAGGGAGAGTGCTGACTTGACTCTGAGAGGCATCTTACAGGCGGTGAAAGGTGTCATGGGCTTAGCATTGATATTAGTGTCTAGAAATGTATAAACCGACCACAGCTGACTGGAGGTAGATTTATATTGTGTCCATTTTGAGAGAAGGAGACTAAAGTTCAGGGAGGTTAAAAGGCTTGTCCAATTCAATTCAGCAAACATTTACTGAGCCTCTATTACCTGACAGGTACCAGCCTTAGCTGCCGTGTTTTCGGGGGTGAATGACATAGGCTTCGTCTTCAAAGATTTTGGGAAACAAAATGTAATGTCTTAATGATATCTTGTAATTTGAAATGTCCACCTGTTCCTTTGGCAATTTGTTTTCATTATCATGCACTCCCAACCCACTCCACCCCCTCTCTGTTAAACTGCACTTCTTTCTGAGACATGTTGTGGGGATACACCAAACCTCATAACCAGATCTGTCCTCCAGTGACCCAGCTCAGGGATGCACACACATCATTCATGTGGACCCTTGAAGACAGTGGTTTGCACAATAGAGATGCAGCATTACAGGATTTTGGAGCTGCAAGGTACCTTAGAAATCAGCTCATCCAACATTTTCATCTGTCAGATGAGGGCACGGAGGCTGCTCGAAAAGGGTTAAACTGTTGGAATTTCGTATTCGGCTGTGCACAGAGACACCTATGATATAATATTTTTCAGACTTCCTCCTGGCCGAGGTATCTTTGTTAGGGAGAAAACAAGGAAAGATTAATATTTATCTGATTTAGCAAGCTACTAGTCAGGTGTTGCATGGCTTACAGCATAGATCTTTTATAAATAGGAGGTTCTTCAGAAGAGAAGGAAGTGATTTTGGTTTTTTTCAGGAAAAAAATTATTTGAGAGTAGATGCATTGGTGGACTTGTTAAGCAGCCCCTGGTGACCTGTAGGACCCAGGGTCACGTCTGTTGCCCCAGTTGCTGCTGCCCTGCACAACTGCCCACTGGCACAGAAGCAAGCTGTGGTCAGAGCACCGAGTCACAAGCAGCCCTCTGAGTTGGGCTGATTCCTTCTCTCACTGTAGTTAAAGTGAGTGGAACAACCGGAGGTGAGCTCATGGAGTTCCCCACTTGGCAGCCTTCAACCCAGCTGGAGAGACCTGAGTTTTTCCACCATCCCGGAGCTTGCCTGCTATGAGTCTATTTCTTCCCCACCCAGTGCTTCCAAACAAAGATGGATGCACTGAACACCAGAATTATAAATTCTAATCCTAGTTCAGAATTGGGTGAGGATGAGAAGAGAAGAGAAAAGGCCTCAGGTTTATTACTTTATTGATCCATACATTAATTTTTGTTTTCCATGTTTCCAATAGCATGCTAGGCCCTTTACGTATGTTTTCTCATTTAATCTTCAGGGCTTCCCTGTAAGATGATTACCCCCATTGTAATGATGGGGAAGCTGACACCCAGAAACATTAAAATAAGGTAGTCAGGTCCCACAGCTGGCAGGTGGGAGAGTTGGATTCATACACAGCCCTAAAATCATGGGCCGCACAATGATATTTCTGTCATGGTGGACCACACACACAACAATGGTGGTCCCATAAGATTTTCACAGAGCTGCTGAAAAATTCCTATCACCTAGCGACATCGTAGCCACGGTAACTTCATATCGCAAGGCATTACTCATGTGTCTGTGGTGATGCTGGTGTAAACGCACCTACTGCACTGCCAGTCATATAAAAGTACAGCACAAACAATTATGCACAGTACAGAATACTTGATAATGACATTAAGTGACTATGTTACAGGTTTATATACTTACTATACTATGTTTTTTAATCATTATTTTAGAGTACTCTTTCTACTTATAAAAAAAAAGTTTGCTGTAAAACAGTATTCTGTGTTACGCCAGCAGCAGCCTCATATATGTCATGTTTACTGCGTCTCTTGGTTGCATCATTTTGTCTTGTGCTTGATTTAATCTCATGTTGTTTTGTACAGTAACATGCTCTACAGGTTTGCAGCCTAGGAGCAATAGGCTCTACCATATAGCCGAGGCGTGTGGTAGGCTAAGCCGTGTAGGTTTGTGTAAGTGCACTCTGTGATGTTCCCACAATGACAGTGAGTTCCCACTTAATGATGCATTTCTCAGAACATATACCAGTTGTTAAGTACGTGTGACTGTAATTGATTCCTGAGATCAGCGTTTTTCAATCTTTGGAATCACCAGCAGGGGACCCTGCCACACCAGGGTCTGGTGTATGTCCCCATCTCTCTGAGCCTCACTTCCCTCCCGAGGAGCTGCCATAATGTTGATGTTCAACACTTTAAATCTGTAGAAAGAAGGAATGCTCCACGCTAAAGAAACATCACTACATCACCAGCATTGTTCCTTTCCATCGGGTTTGTCAGAGGGTTACCAAATGACTCAGCTTTCCTGGAATTTAAAGAACGCGCAAGTCCATTTTAAATACTAATTAAAACAATTTTTCTAATTTTATCTGAAACTAAAAAGTAATTCACAACTGATGCAGTTATCTTGTAACATTGCCCAAGAGAAAGCGAGAAGTAGCTTCTAGAGACCGTTGCCAAGTCTTTATTATTATGAATACATAAAAAGTACGTTGGAGCATTTATATGCAGGAACATGCTGAATGCTGAAAATAGGAATTGTTTCTACCTTTCCTGTTATTGTTTGGTGTTTCAGAACTGGTGCCATCCACATAGGAGACCGAATCCTAGCCATCAACAGCAGCAGCTTGAAAGGGAAGCCTCTGAGTGAAGCCATCCATCTGCTACAGATGGCAGGGGAGACTGTCACCTTGAAAATTAAGAAACAGACAGATGGTGAGTGGATCGCGAGCCACAGTTAAGGATTTCCAAAAAAGAATGTGCAAATGTCTGTGTGTGTATTTCTAGGAAAATGACTCTTGTAGCCAGAGAGTGTTTGAGATATTTTTATTTAAATTCACTCAGATACTTAAACTTCTCTCCTGTCTTTAAAGCCCAGTCAGCCTCCAGTCCCAAGAAATTCCCCGTTCCCAGTCACTTGAGCGAGCTGGGAGACGTGGAGGAGGACCCGTCTCCAGCACAGAAGCCAGGCAAACTCGCGGATATGTATCCCTCCACTGTGCCCAGCGTGGACAGCGCTGTGGACTCCTGGGATGGCTCTGGAATCGATGCCAGTTACGGGAATCAAGGTATGTCCTAGCCCTGGGGACCAGAGATTTGTCATTGTTGAAGCCCATATTTCTCAAACATCCACCCTCTGATCCATGAAAAGAATGTCTTTATTTTACTTGTGTCCATGTCAATGTAACATATTGAACACATTGCCTATAGTGGCCTTGAGTTTCCGCCTTCTTAATGCTGCTACATCATGGACATTTATCAAACACTAGTAGTCCCCCATTAGACCTCCCGATGTCCAAGTGTTCGATCCATCATAGATTAATAGGAGGCTAACCATACAATAAAGCATTTCCCTGAAGACAGGCCCCATTGTCTTACCTTTATAGCAACCTTTCCACAAAGATGGATTGGGGAATCCTGACGATATACATAAGGCAATGATTTGTGAGCCCATTTATTCCTGCCCCCTTCTGACTTTGAATAGAAACTTGTAGGGGTTTCTTCGAAACTCATGACTAGAGCTGTAATCACAATATATAAAAGTATACGGTAGACTTTTCTTCACAGACATCGTCTTCATGTGAACAAGTATAGCCTGCATTAAAAGTTAAGCCTCATTAACAGAATATAAACACAGAAGGTGTTAGACTTAAACACCTTAGAGCATAAACTAAAAGCTTCTTTTTAAAATCTGGTTTTTTCCCAATGATACATAGCATCAAAAGAGAGGTGTATCAAAAATTCTTTGTATTTATATCCTTATCTGAGGCCTACTTTCTCTCAATTGCCTTGTATTATATAAATTCCAGCCTCCAAATCCCTTCTGCCCGGGATTTAAGTCAGTCAGAGAATAAAATGCATGAACAGTTTGGAGAACACACATTTGGGTGTGATGGTTGTTTTGTAACTTTAACTACTTGTTAGGAGAGTCTGTGTCCAGTTTGCTCTCTTCCTGGTTCCCTACTTTTCTTCTCTCAGTTTGCCTATGTCACTCTCTGTTAAATCTCCTAAAGGGTGGAGAAAAATGAAAAGAAGTATTTCAAAGCTGTCAAGTCATTACTGACTAGAGATGATAGTGTAGTTTGGTGAAGAAAATATTTTGACGACCCAAAATGGAACTGGGACTTTATTTATCTGGAAATTAATTTTTCCAAGTCATAATACCTTGTAAGAAGTTAGCTATACCACAGGGCCAGCCGAGTGGCTCAGTTGGTTAAAAGCATGAGCTCTGAGCAACAGGGTCTCCGATTCGATTCCCATGTGGGCCAGTGAGCTGTGCCAGAGCTGAGCTGCTGCTGAGTTGCCTACAGGTGGCAGGATGGCTCAGCTGGTGAGAGCACATGCTCCTAACAACAAAGTTGCGGTTCGATTCCTGCATGGGATGGTGGACAATGCCCACCCACTACTAAGATTGAACATGGCACCTTGAGCTGAGCAGCCAGAAGCTGCCAACGGGTGGCCGAATGGCGACTGGACTTGGAGCTGAGCTAGCTGCGCCCTCCACAACTAAGATTGAAGAGCAATAACTTGGCTGTTCCCCTCCCCGAATTCCTCAACACTGTTCCCCTTCCCCAACTCCCCAATAAAATCTTTTAAAAAGAAAAGAAGTTAGGAATGCCACCAAATAACAGATATTCTCATTGCCTGAGAGTTGATGGTCCACCAGAGGTCACTCTGGATGAAAACGTAAGTCAAATTCTATCAGCATAGACTCTGAGGCTTATTTACTAATGTGTTTGTTTATTGTTTATTAATGTGGTGACTTCTTTGTTATACAGTTTTTTGTGAGAATGCTATTGATTTTAATTAATTCTGCTCCACCAGATGGTGGGTAAGAATTTAGCTACTCTGTCCATTTACACCACAGGGTCAGGAGCATACCAAGCATACTAAAAGGCCTTTCCCTCATCAGTGAAAAGCGAAGAATCATTTCTTATTAATGAAGCATTTTGAAAATTTGAAATCCTGGACAGGGAATAGTGGTCATAATAATATCAAATTTGGCATTTACAAATTAGAACTCTTTATGACGTTGAAGAGAGATTAGCACTAAGTAGGGAAAATAGCAACTGGGGCAGAATTGACGTCTTCTAAGGCTATGAAAAGATGGTACCAATACCTTATATGTGTAAAACACTTTCGCATTTCCAAAACATTTTCACAAAACTAATCTCAAATGATTCTCATAACGAACGTGTCAGTCAAAAGGCTGGTGGATCACAGGATGTCCGTGTTAGGAGAGAATTCAGAAGTCAGCTAGTCTGACATCCAGTGCAGCCTTGGACGCCATGTCCGGCCTCGCTGCACGCAGTCTCACCACATGCGCTTGAGGGTTTGCAGTGACAGGCTGCTCCCTGACTGCTGAGTCAGCTCAAATGAACGGAGCTCTGGCAGCTCAAAGTCCTCACTTGTTTGGAGTGCAAATTTGTCTGCCTGGAGCTTCTGCCTGTTGGTGTTAGTTCTACCCTCATGGTCACTTGGAACTAGACTAAAGCGTCTTCCACCTGACAGCCCTTCAGATACTCAGTTATCTTGGCTCTTCTGAGTCTTTCCTTCTCTAAGCAAAATAGCCCCAGTTCCTTTAACTGTTTCTTACATAACTTACTTTTGAATATCTGTATCATCCTTGGGGCCTCTCTTCTGAGTACGTTCAAATTTAACTCTATGCTTATTAAAGTGTAACACTCTGACAGGAAAGGCATACAGTAGTCTGCTAGCCTAGAGCAATTCAAGCCTGTCACCTTCATCATTGAGGACTGTAGAGCCTATCAGTGCAGCCTATCTCAACATAAGGACTGTGATGGTCACATCCCATCTGTCGCTCATTTTGAGCGTATTGTTCACCAATATCTCAAAGTCTGGTTCTAGTCCTTTACTTGTGATATTGGGTTAAACGAGATCTCTCCAGATGGTGCTTGTTACGTTGACTTTTTAAAAACATAGAGGCATAGAACCGTACTTTTTTCTTATTAGCCATAATGTTGTGAGAGATAGATTATCTCTCCAAACTGTCCCTCCAGCCTCTCAGCAGACTCTCCATCATTTCCCAGGAAGACTTTGCACATTCTCACTCTACCTAGAGGTCTACTATAAGTGCCCCATTCCTAATAGGATGCTGCACTGCCATGATGCACATCATCCATCCTGAGCCAGGAATCAATGGTTCAGCCACATTCCTTATTGTTTTGTGCTTCTTGTCCAAATGTCAAGCTTTCCCCATTCATTCATTCAGCAAATATGTAATGGCTGGCACAATATAAGGCCAGTATACGATGGGTATACATTGTTGGACAACAGAGACAGGGTCCTTGTTCTCATGGAACAGGTTCCCCAGCTGAAGGGCTAGACAGTTAACCAATGGTGCAGAGTATTACTTAGTCAATGAAAATGGGAGAAGGATGGAGTAATCAAAGCTGGTAGAGAAAGAAGGAGTATGTGCAAAGTTTCACAATGGGATGAGGGCCAGCTGAGTGGCTCATTTGGTTAAGAGCTCGCTCATGAGTTTGAGCTCTGAGCAACAGTGGTTTGATTCCCGGCCTGTGCTGAGCAACTGCTGAGCTGCCAACAGGTGGCAGGATGGCTCAGCTAAAAAAAAAAAAGAAAGAAAGAAAGAAACACTCGGGTAGTCAGTGACTTGCCTGAGGAGTAGAAATTTAAAAAAAAAAAAAAAAGGTAACCACAATGGGATGGATGACTCTCAATTCTGTTGTGTAGCCCTAGGATTCAAACCTCTGGTGTGCCTCTGGGTCAGCTTCTTCCAGTCCTCATTCACTATATTCATGCCCTCCGCCTTATCAAAATCTTATGCCTTTGGCCCCCTTGTCTTACATATTCCTCCTTTTAACTCTGAGAAAACCCTACGACCGCTTTCCTTGGCTTTAGTGTAGGCTAATCAATACAAGAGGAGACTTACAAATTGGTGGGACCTGGACTCTGTCATTCTCATGGACGGTGAGGGTCTTGTGACGTCTGTAATTCTTGACTCTCAACTCAGGTAGCTACGTTTTTGTCTTATCCCATCAACATCTTTAAATATTTCTCTCTCCCTTTTGAGTTCATTTTTTCAGTTTTAATGAGGTATGATTCACAAATAAAATTATATATATTTAAAATGTATAATGTGATGGTTTGATATACATATATACTGTGAAATGATTACCACCATCAAGTTGACTGGTACATCCATCAGCTCGCATTGTGACCATTTGTGTGTGTGTGTGAGTGAGTGTGTGTGTGTGTGTGTGTGTGTGTGATGAGAATGCTTAAGATTTGCTTTCATAGCAAATTTCATTTTCATTCATCAGTATTATTAACTATAGTTGCCATGCTGTACATTAGATCCCCAGAACTTAGTCAACTATGAAAGTTTGTACCCTCATATCAACAGCTCTCCATTTCTCTCATTCCCTAGCCCTTGGTTACCATGTTCTACTCTCTGTTCCTATGAGTTTGACTTCTTTTTTTTTATAGGTGCCACATATAAGTGAATTCATATAGTATCCATCTTTTTCTCTCTATTTCACTTACTATATTGTCCTCCATGTTGCAAATGGCAGGATTTCCTTCTTATTTTTGGCTAAATAATTTTCATATATTTCTTATATATATAATTTTATATATAATGTAAATATAGATAGATATAATATATAATATAATAGTTATATAATTATCTATCTATCTATATATGTATATATACTATATTTTTATTTGTTCATCTGTTGACAGACACCCAGACACTTAGGTTGTCTCTGTGTTTTGGCTATTGTAAATAGTGCTGCAATGACATGGGAGTGAAGACATCTCTTCAAGATGCCAATTTTATTTCTTTGGATACATACCCAGAAGTAGAATTGCTGGATCCTTTTGGAGGTCATTTTGATCTTTTGTATTCTCTCAGAAAATAAAAATCCAGGTTTTCAAGTATATTGGCATACAATTAAGTAATCTCTTGTTTGATTCTTTTTCTTTTCTAGGTTTCTATAATTATCTCCCCAATATTGTTCCACATTTGGTATATTTGTGTTTTTATTCTTTTTCCCATGATTACATTGGTAATGGTTTGTTTTTAATTAGTATTTTCTCCAAAGAACTGACTCTTACAGTTATTTATTAGTTCCACTCTGGTTTTTAAAAATAAATTTTTGCTTTTAATTTGATTAACTTTATTTTGTGGTTCTTAGATTTTGTTCTATTTATGACTTGAATTGGATGCATAATTCATTTGTTTCATGCTTCCCTGTAGTTCTCATAAAGATGATGATGCCTGACAAAAGACACCAATGTGTACAGTCAGAGAGTCCAACCATTCTTTAATGTAGTCCGGGAACACAGCATAGTTCATAAAGAGAGTAGCACAAAGCAGGAGACTCAGCAGTGTTCTCCCCATTAGGGTGCTTTTTATTCCTCTTCCATTTTGTTTTTAATTTATTTATACAAGCTTATGTTTCATCTCCTTCTATTATCTTGTCTTGCCCACTTTTCCTTGAGCTCTTATATCTCGTCTTTGGTCTCTTATTTTATAGAGATGATGGTTTCAGTTTGTATTTTTTAAATTTTGAGATAATGTTTTTGATTATATTTATCATTTGTTCCATGGCAGCCTTTTTCTCATAAGTATCCTTCATCTGCTATTGCTTTGTTTTTGTTCGTTCCCTCTGTCTCTTATGCTGGTTCCTTTTAAGTTATTGCTCATCTTTGAATGAGATGATTTCTTCCTGAATTGGAAGCTTTTAATAGGTTCTGAACAGAAGAGCCCAAGTTGTGTTCCAGGCTAGCCAAACTTACCCCGTTCACAATATCTGGTGATGAGTGCATTCTTCCTCAGCCAGCAGAAATCACAGGCTACCAACACTGCAGAATTCCTCTCTGCTAGCCTGCCTCACTAACAGATTGCTTCCTGCAGTCTGTGGCACATCTGACTGCCCACCTCGCTGGCTTTACCCTCATGCCAAACTGTGTACTTCCCGCCACAAATCTCTGCAATCCGTTCTAGTGTTCCAAACAAAGCGTTGTTTTGTCTCATGCCATGGCCCCTGTTTTGGAGGATTGGGCCCTCTCTGAAATCTCTGGTTATAGGTGTCTCCTCTTGACTTCTTATTGGCATCCCCTCCCCCCAACCTCATTTGACTTTCACAGAATTTGGTAAATTTTTTTATGTATAATGGTTTGAGATTCTAGTTTTGCCAAAGACAGAGTTTATGTTCTATTATTTTGTCGTTCCTTTTTGTTTTGAGGTGATTTCTGAGAGAAGGTAGAACTGCTCTGACATTTTTAAAACTACAAATCTCATCTAAACACCTTGAACATTTCTTGGCAAGAACAATTACAAATAGTTACACAAACATATGATTTGATTTTCTGATTCTTAACAAATTTGGGTCCTTAGGAAATAAATTTGGCAGGGAATTATCTGGCTTGCTTTCTTCGACTAAAAGTGGTTTCCAAAAATGAAAGTAAAGGCAGGAGCTCCAGTCCCAAAATTGCAGCGTTGAACCGTGCATTCCAAAATCATTCTCTGACTTCAGATTTTGAATGGGAACCAACATTGTTTAGTTCCCTTTTCTAAATTAATACTGAGTGTAAATCAAGTGCTACAAATGAAAGATATTAACTTGCACAATAATGTGATACTGAAAACCAAATAGTACAATGTTGGAGTATCAGAATTTTACAAATATCTGAGATGTAATTCCCCTAAAAATAAAAATTATTATACCAAGATTCCATCAACTTGCAGAAGTACCTACAGTTGTGAAGACGTATTTTCCATTATGCAAATGAATAAAACATAACATTAGTCTCAGTGAGGGGACTCTAGACAGAATCTTATACTTTGTATTAGTTTGCTTAGGCTGCTATAGCAGAATACCACAGACTGGGGGGCTCCAACAACAAAACTTGATTTTCTCACTGTTCAGGAAGCTAGAAGTCCAAGTTCAAGGTATTAGCAGGTTTGGTTTCTTCTGAGGCCTCTCTCTACTCAGTTTGCAGATATCCATCTTTTCCTCACTGTGTCCTCACATGGCCTTTCCTCTGTGTGCACATGTCCCTGGTGTCTCATGTTTGTGTGTGTCTACATTCTTCTTATAAGGAAACCAATCAGATTGGACTATGGTCCCACCCTTATGACTTAATTTAACTTAATTACCTCTTAAAAGGCCCTATCTCCAAATACAGTCACATTGGAGGTTAGGGCCTCAACATGAATTTTGGAGGGGACACAATTCAGTCCATAACATGTGTAATATTATGATACAAAGTGTAAGACCAGATATTAAAACCTAGATAGAAAGGAAAGAAGGAAGGAAGGAAGGAAGGAGAAAAGGGAAAAAAAAGAAAAGAAGAGAGGGAGGAAAAAAGAAAAAGAAAGGGCTTCCAGTTCTAAATAAAACAAGTAATTATTTAAGGAATAAAATGTTAAAAATGATTTTTTTAAGATATTTTTTTATTGGGGAATTGGGGGATGGGAACAGACAAGTTGACAGAAAAGTTGCTGTCGTTTTGTTCTTCAGTCTAGTTGTGGAGGATGTTGCTTCACTGGCCCAAGTTGGCACCATCATTGCACTCTTCCCAGGTGAGGCAGATCAGTTGCCGGCTTCTGGACGGCCGCTCACTGCGGCTGCTGACCGCTCACGCTGGCTGCTGGCTACACACGGTAGCCCATGGCAATCCACTGCAGCAGGGGCTGCAGCCCAGCTCCAGGTTGAGCTGTTGTTCAGCATCTTAGCTGTGGAGGGCAGTGTCACTGGCCCTCATATGTGGGATCTGAACCGGGGCCCTCTGGCGTCCCAAGCCAGTTCTTAACCATCGCGCCACTCGGCTGGCCCCAAAAAAACTACTTCTATCTCTCAGTTTGTTTCTTTTATCAATTTTGAATGTAGAATCTAGTTTCCAATATCATACCTGTATTTTAATTTTCTGTGCTTATACCATCATCCAGTAAAAACGAAGTCTGTATTTCTGGCAGTTGATTTTTCTCACACCTGGGCTGACTCATTCCATTCCTTCTATGGCTTTTAAGTTTGGCTCCTGATGTAAAGGGATGCTCCTCAGGGCCTGTTAACTTCTTCCCAACTATGGCAACCAGATTACCTTTACCTGAACTCAATTTCCACCAGATATGTCCTATTTTAAATCATAATAGCATCATCCACCTGCATCAGTTAGTGGTTGAATTCGCCTACATATAAAAGAAAATCCAAATGATGGTGTTTAAACAAGGTAGAAGGTTGTTTTTCTCCCACTGCAGTAAAGAGCCTGGAGGAGGCAGGGAACCCCACGGTGTCGTCAGGACCTAGGCATTTTCCTACGTCTTACTAAATGAAGATCTACTGTGTCTCTCCATTGCCACTGCCTTTGTTGTAAAACCTCCGTGAGGTCTGAAGTATTTACTTCCTCATTCATCTCCTTATTTTGAGTATCTTACCACTCCACATTACTAATCAGCGACTTTTAGAAAACTAAATCTAATTTTGCCACTCCGTTTAAGAAAAACTCTCTTGATGGTCCTCTATTGTTATAGGATAAAGTCGAAGGGCCTTAGTTTAAAACACAAGGTTCTTGGTAATCTCGTTTTCCACTACTCCATCAGTCTCTTCTCCGGACACTTCATTGCAGTACCTTTTACTCCGCACCTCCTGAACTTCTTCACTGTTCTCTAAGCAAGATTTGGTCCTTGATACCTTGATAGCAGCGGGTGTTTCAATATGTTAATCCATCTCTTCCTTTATCAGCTCTAAAACAGTTAAAAAATAGAAATTAGAGTCAGCTATGAATTAAAATATCAACATTTTTTGTTTTTAGTTAGTTATTTTTTTCTAGGAAAGTGGGATTGACTGTTCAGCCAGAATCAAGATTGTTATTCCCTACCCCCAACCCAAGTCTAGACATTAGGACTTAAATGAGGGGGATGTCGGCCCTACAGAGCCAACTGTAACACCGCATATCTGTTGAATTTGAATTTTGTTCTGCTGAATAGAACTTAAAATCCTAATACAGTAATACCTTGGTTTGCGAGCATAATTAGTTCTGGAAACAAACTATTCGTATTGCAAGGCATCATTCGTTTACCAAATTAAAATGTATTAGAAATGTTTACTCGTCTTGCAGAACACTTGCAAACCAAGTCACTCGCAATCCAAGGTTTTACTGTATTAGTGACTTAAATTATAAAGTAGTCACGTGAGGTATAAAACTTCACAGCATCATAAGAGACCCCAAGCTCTTAAATACTTACTCTCTACTATGCTTAGCATTTGGTTTTCATCCTTAGGATTTGGTCTGAGGATCCATCACATGGTCCAAGATAGTTACTGCGGCCCCAGCTGTTTTCATCTACATTCCAGACAGCAGGAAAGAGGGTTGTAAGGAGCCTTCCAGAAGTTCCATTTACATATCATTGGCCAGAACTTTCTACATAGTTAACACTTAACTTTGGGGAAAACTAGAAGACATAGTCTTATCCCGACAAGTAGTATGTCCACCCCCATACTAGTATTCCAGTACTAAGGATAAGGATAAAAATGGATATTTTGATAGACCACAGTCAGCTAACTGCACGGCCTTGGTCTCCTTGCCCCTCTGAGCTCAGAGAGCCCCGAGAGTGGGACCCAGTTGTGCTCATCTCAGTGCAGCAGCAGTGGGAGAGAATGATCCAGAGAAAGCCAAGAAGGGGCCAAGTGTATGTGCCCAGTATTCATTTCTAAAACTCATCAACTACGCTCCGTCTGTGAGGAGGATTAAGGACAGATGGTTAGAGGGACCAGAGTATTCGTAGAGTGCTGATCCCTCCTTAGACGTGAAGCAGAACCCACTGCGGACAGAGCACGGTTCACTCTGACCATGGCTTTCCCAGCCTCTCCCGCTAGGCCTCCACTGTCTCACCCAGTACCCCTACTCATAAAGGCCCACTTCTCCTCTGCTATTAGAACTCTCACTTCCTGTGACTGTGTCTCCTCTCTTCGCTCCCGTACAGATATACTAAATCATGCGTTTTTGAGGACAGGAATATAATTTTATCTTTGCATGTAGGCTCCTCCTAGAATACAGGGGTGCTCCAGTGTTTACTGAATTAAATAATGTCGAGGCTTTCCTCCTTCCCTACTCTCCCGATTTTATAATAAGGGAACTGGGATCTTAAAAGGTTAAATAGCTTAGTAAATAACAAAAGTAATGGACATCAATGTTCATTAAAACCTCATTGAGGTCTAGGCACGTTCATAGGTGTTTGTGTACATTATTCTCCTTAATTTCCATGTCAGTCTCATGAGGCATGTATCTCTGTCCCTATTTTACACTGAGGTGAATTGGCCACGGTTACCGAATAAGTAAGTGGCAAAGCTGGGATTTGAACCTATGACTTTTTCTTACTTCAGTCCCGTGCCAGCATAGCATGGACCAGGCCCAGGTCATCTGAACCTATGAGTCTATAGCTGACCCACAGATATTTGCATTTTATCCCCTTTTCATGTCCTGCCTTGTTGTAATGCAATAGTCATTTAATAGTGCTTATTAAGACAAGGCATTCTTGGTATAGCTAGAGTGGCATTTTTTCAGTAACGACACTGTGCATCTGCTCAAGCCCATCCTGCCCAAGTCACCCAGAACTACTTACAAACAACAGTTGGAAGAAAAATCAGAAAGGTAATCTGCCCAGTTGGAATTTCCCCTGGGAACTGAATGGTCATGTGGGTTAACGCTTACCAGAAAATGTTATCCCCAAGAGGGCACCACCGTTTAGCATTTGGCTCTTAGCAGGTTTAAAGCCAGTTAAAGAAAGTGAGGAGCAGGCTTCCCCTAACTCTTTGTATATCACAAAACGTGAGGGGGCTGGTTGGCTTCGTTCAGAAAGAGAAAACAGCTAGCCTGTCAGAGGAGCCAGGAGAGGTGCAGTGTTACTCCGTCACTCTCCTGCAAGACATGCGTGCGTGTTCCCTTAATTCACCACTTTAGAAAGAAAACTGCACATTCATCATAGAAGACTGCTTCCCAGGTGGCTAGCCACACTCCCACTCCTGCAGTTATCCTAGAAGAAAACTGAGATATTGAACTGTACATATTTCCGCTGCTCAAAAAGACCTCTAATCCTTGATATCCTAACACAGAAGGTTCATAAGAGCATTTCCATCATGCGGCTGTAGGCATTCCCTTGCATTCTTGAAATCAAATCCTTTTGATTAGAGCGTTACCCTTTATGCATCCTGCTTTCTCTGGGCTGTAACTAATAGTAAGGATGGCGTGATAGAATCTAACAAGCCAGGGGAACGGGAATGAGGAAGACAAAGCAGGGGTGCCATGGAGACCACCATCTTATGTGATCTGAGCATTTAATTGTATGTGAAAATGAGCACCTAGGCCTGTTTGCTAATTAAGTGTTTTTAAACACAGTAAGAAATACATGTTATATTGCAACCCAGTATTCACATGTAAAGACACACACACACACACATACACACACACGCACACATGCACACAAAATGGGTCACGACCTACAGTGTTGGATGGAGCTGTATACGGTGGTTACAGCACAAGCTATAGTCAGACCTGCAACAAGGCCCTGCTCTCCCATCTGACCCCCTCAAGAGAATTTTGGAAAACTGCATACTCCACTCACACATGTAAAGTTGTCCTCTAAATTTTTTTCTTCCAAAATTCCATTATGTGCAAAGACTAGAATTTCCAGCTTGTTGTACATATGCTTTAAATACATCTTTGTCAAAATATGAAGCCAAGGATTTAGCTCAAATTCGTAGAAAATGTCCATTACGTAACCAAAGCCGTCCCTCACTGTCTCACCCATTAAGCTTATCAGACTTAACTCCCTGTCAGAAAGGAAGTCTATCTTCATTTTGCAATTCAAACACACGTAATAAAGTGCCCACCTCCCAGTACTTCTGCATTCTAATTCTGAGATGCAGAGAGGCAGATGCATGGGAGAGGGTAACAGCCTTGCCATGAGTTTGTACAAAGTTGAAATAAAGCGCTGCCCCTCAGAGATCTTCCCTCAGGAGCGAGGCTTTCCCAAATTGTTCCTTGATTTGGCACCTGTGAGTTTTTATATCCCAGGGCCAAGTTCCTTCAAAGGTTTGAGATGGATGAGAAATGTCTTTCATTTGCAAAGTGACAAAAAACAATTCTGAAAGCGGAAGCGGAAGGGAAAACTGACAGATCTCAGAAGCCTGGTACTTTATCAGCCAGGTCAGTTTGGGGAAGACGAACATGTATGTGCATATGGAACTTCAGGATGTGGAAACTGATAAATTTATGACTGGAACCCCCAGGGAAGTGTGAAAACGTCCCCCCTAGGTACTTGAACCCCTGTTGTAAACCTTTAGTATCTTCATCTGTAAAATGAAAATAATAAGAGTAGCTACCTTCAAAGACATGTATGAAGAATATAAATAAGGCTTATAAATAAAGCACTTGATGAAGTTCTGGGTGCATTTTAAGTACCCACTATGTCACACTATTGTTACTGTTGTTGCTATTATCCAACCCCTCTACTTGCTAACAATGCCATTTCTCACTGGACTGAGAAATCCTCAGGCCCATCCCTAACATGCATGGCCCCTGCCCGCATATCCAAGCTCGGTCCACACCCCTGCCACCAGCAGCCCCTTGGCCACTTCTTGAGTCTGGAACCCACATCTGGTGGCAAATTCCACTCTCAGAACACACTTGGGTAAAAAGCTTTCACACAGCTTGGAGGTGGACACAGGGCTGCCTGGGCAGGAAATTCAGGATTCTAACTTTCTGGAACTTGCTCTAAAAGGGTTGGATATGGGTCTGCTGTGCACATCCCTGTGGCCCAGTAGATTTCTTGTATAAGGTAGGGCAGGAGCCATGTAAAGCACAGACCCAGTGCAGCGCCCCCTCCTGGTTAGGTCTAAAGGTCTTACTTCAGGGTTGTTGTTCAGATTGATTGGGACAAGATGTGTGCATGTGTTTTGAATATAAGACTGGTATTATTTTGATGGCCTTTATGATCCCAAATTCAGTTTAAGTCAGCCCCCTTGAACAAACTAATGGAGACCACAGAAAAAGACAAGTTACTGGACAGACCTCTCTTGAGATAGTCTCAGAAACAGAATATAATGCCTTGTTTTGTGTGTGTTTATTTGTTTGTTTCAGGCACTAGCTTTCAGGCCTCAGGATACAATTTTAACACCTATGACTGGAGGACTCCGAAACAGAGAGGCAGCTTGTCCCCAGTCACTAAGCCTCGAAGTCAGACTTACCCAGATGTGGGGCTGAGCAATGAAGACTGGGACCGGTCCACCGTCAGTGGGTAAGGTTCTGGGATACAGCAGCATGGGCTGTATTCCAACTGCTTCATGGTCTTTGGGGCCAGATCTGAACTCTCCTAGGTCCCGTGGCACATACTGCTACCATTGGCTTCCTGAAGCTGTTGTAATTGTTCATTGGAATCCATGCCAGGGTTCCAAACCTTGTGCCTGCCCACTGGGAGCTGGGGCCCCACCACACAATCGGGCAAGAGCTAAGTGCCCCCTAATGAAAACAGTGGCAGCACGTGGGGGGAAATCTACTTCTAAAAACTATGTCCTCACTCTGTGACTAGTCCCTTCTTCTTTCCTTTAAAAAGTAGTTTCCTATTAACTTACATTGAAAAAATAAAAAGATACATCTAGGGTCTCGTATTTTTAACCAAGAGGTATATTTTAGCAGTTTGTTCCTTACCAAAATATTTTAAGGAAATTCCTAAAAATTGATAGCACTTAACTGATCTATACTGATGTTTATTGTACGGTGGAGGCAACACATTTTTTTCTCTCCCAGAGAAAAGTTTGATTTCTCTTTCCCTTTAGTCGCTGAAAGACATCCCCACACAAATGCCACGTGGATGCTGTTTCTTCAGCAGTAGCCGTGAGAGCTCTGAAATTCAGTTAGTCAGACCAGGGTTCTTCCTGTCATTCTCTGACATGCTTCGTGTTTTCTAAAGCATCCTTATATCTGAGCTGGCCTTCCTTGGAAGCCACAGTTAGAAGAAAGTCAGATCCAAACTGAATCTCTATTTTTTGTGTGAGATGAAGGAAAGAGATTCTGGATACAGAAAAAAGAAAAATTTCTACCAACTTCTTAACCAAGACTGTGTTTTTGGTGACAGTTTTGCAGGGGCTCCTGACAGTGCAGAGGCCGAACAAGAGGAGAACTTCTGGTCCCAAGCACTGGAGGATTTAGAGACCTGCGGACAATCGGGAATCCTGAGAGAACTTGAGGTAACCTCAGTCCTGCTATTTACTTTGATTGTTTCTACATTCATTTTTCTTTTTTTTTTGGTCCTTTTGAGTTTGCATTTATCACACCAGTTCATTTAAAAGCTTTAACCCCTTTCCACAGGAGAAAGCTGACAGGCGTGTGTCTTTGAGAAACATGACTCTCTTGGTAGCTACCCTTTCTGTTTATATTTTTGCTTGTGAAGCTCCCTCCCTTGCCCCCTTTGCCTTCTGGACAGCAATTTGATTTGATACAATGCAGTTGAAAGTATTTATTTCCCCATTTTCACCCCCACCCCGAGCTGACTGACTTGTGGCTTCTGCCATCGCTCCCTGCTAACCCTGACTGTTATCTGTTTGCCACCAAACCGCTAAGGAGCCAGCTAAGTCCCCCAGCAGTGGCCCATTTCATTCCCTGAGTTGCTTTAGAAAGGTTTCTTTGGCATGTTTTCATTCGTACCTGGTATAGAAATTAATTTGATCGTGAAGAGGAACATAAGAGGAAATTTTATTTTATTTTGTTGTGCCCTTTAAAATAGATGACAATGCAGCTGGTGCAAAAGGCCAGTCTGTGCGTTAAGCAGCCAAAATGCTACACAGTGCTTTGCTGTTAATTGCAAATCCTGATTCCATATAACTTTAGTGTGAACTTGAGGAGTCACTGTGAGACGGAGTGTAATAGCTGAACTCCTGGCGAGTTCTTTAATCAAAGCCGTGAATTTGCTGATGGTATCCACACTGTGGTCTGGGAAAGTCCTAGACTGTTTCCTTTTATGTTCTTTTAAATTTTCTGAGCTGTAAAAAATAAAGTGGCAAAAGTCTCATTTTTATTTTGATGTCATACAAGGTCCCCAAGTCACCATAAGGAATGTGAATGGCATAACTGGGTGGAACTCTTGCAATTCTAAACTGATTACTCATCTTTATATTATTTTGCTTCTCAATTGCATGTGTGGATATTTCGTGTGATTCTGATGTTTGTGAATCTGCAAAGAGAATTATAAAAAAAATAAATACTAGTTTGACTTTGTAAACATCATAGTATTACCTGGCATGAATTTCAGCTTCAGAGCACAGTTAAAGGACCTGGAGATGGATAATCCTATAAAACTTGAATAAATTAAGATGGTGGCAATTGGTTCCTTTTTATGCAACTTTCAAAAAGCGTTGAATGCTTAAGTATCAGCTGCCTTATTTAAACTTTTACCACTTCCTGTCTGTAGAATGATCAGCAAAAGGAGCCCAAACTGAATAATGAGCTCAGTCCACAATTCTTGAACATACTCCTACTTTTCAAAGAGTATTTGGCTTATATGCCTTTTTCATTTTGCATTTCGATATGTCTCTTTCGAAGAAGCAGCTATTCTTCTAATAGCTCCTTTTGCATTATGTGAAATGAAGGTGGTGTAAAAAGTAATACGATGAGGTGTTTTCACCCAGAAATGGAGTTACCTAATGAAAACATCATTAGCATATCAGTTATGTTGCAACAGCCTATAAATCTTTTCTAACATAGCTTCGGGCATGTGTGGCCCTTGAAATTATAAATCCAGAAAGGAAATAGATTGAATTTATAAGTCAAAGAGAAATTCAAGTCCTTAACTAGGAAGAATGATTGGCAAATTCATAAATGTAGTCTTATTTACACTTTCATCACAAAGAATGTTTATTTATTAGTTTAAATGAACTCCAATCCCTTGATTACAAATGCTACTATGCAGAAGATATTTTTCGAGCTAGGGTCCTACATAGGAAACTTACATCCAGTGCTAAAAGTCAAAGTATACTACAACTAATAAATGGAGATGATTAGCTAAAATGAAAAAAGACTACAACTGAAACGAAAGTGAAAATTATCCTAGTGGTTTTCCCCATTGTTAGCAATAATTTAGTTTCAACTTCAGCACTGAAAATGTATAGTTTTAACAAAAGAGAAAAATTCTAACTATGACTTTGGACAAGTTACTATATCTCTTATCAGCTATATCTCCTTTAAAATATGGGGTTGATAGGGAGCTAATGCTCATATGGCGCCTGACACAGAACATGACACTTAATAAATGTTCAATGGAAATTAATTATTATTATTTTTTGCCATTTGCTTGATTCATGAACACTTCCTTAACTATTTTTTGTTCAAGGTAGGAAGACGGTTTAAATGTCAAATAGAGAACTCCTGAACATACCTCTTCTAAGATGTATGTATGTTAATTATCTCACTGATAATTTAGAAAAAGAAAATCATGATTGTAAATCATGAATTGTGCAAAATAAAAACAGGCAATAGATTCTCCTGGAGCCAAAACAAATCCTAGATAATTTAAAATACTTTTTTTTAGCTTTTTATTGTAGTTTTTATATTTGTGTTTTAATTTTTATATTCCTTCGAAGATGGCACTAGTTCAATTAAAGTTCACTTTAAACAAAGCAATCAATCAAGCCACCCATGGAAAACTTGCTCTATAGACCTTTTGAGAATATGTCATTGCTTCCATCAGAGCCCTTTCTACGTCAGCTTGTAACTTCTGTAGTGGCTAAGGCTTATCAAAGCAGAACGGTTTTCTCCCATTTATAGTGATTCAGTATTTTACTTGCAATGTGTTTCCTGCCAGGCCCATGAAAAATGAATACAAAAATATTTAGGGGCCAGCTGAGTGGCTCAGTTGGTCAAGAGCACGAGCTCTGAGCAACAGTATCACCAGTTCAATTCCCACATGGGCCAGTGAGCTGCGCCCAAGCTGAGCTGCCACTGAGCTGCCATCAGGTGGCAGGATGGCTCAGCTGGTGAGAGCATGTGCTCCTAACAGCAAGGTTGTCGGTTTGACTCTCACAAGGGATGGTGGGCTATGCCCACCCGCAACTAAGATTGAACACGGCACCTTGAGCTGAGCTGCCCTGAGCTGCTGTCAGGTGGCCAGATGGCTCAGTGGCTAGAGTGTGCGCTCTTAGCAATAAGGTTTCTGGTTCGACTCCCACATGGGATGGTGTGCTATGCCCACCCACAATTAAGATTAAACACAGCACCTTGAGCTGAGCGGCCGCAAGCTGCCGACAGGCAGCCGGATGGCGACTGGACTTGAAGCTGAGCTAGCTGCGCCCTCCACAACTAAGATTGAAGGACAACAGCTTGGCTTTTCCCCTTCCCCAATTCCCCAACACTGTTCTCCTTCCCCAATTCCCCAGGGAAATCTTTAAAACAAAAGAAATAGATGGTAACAAAGCAAATAACTAGTCTAAGTAGGAAAAAACAATAGGTGGATGGTCACCACAGTAAGAAAACAATCATTGGTTGCTATCGGTTAAAGCAGATTAAACAAAGAAATGATATAATATGTAGTAAAGCGCCATAAAATAAAAGGATGCCCCATGATACCAACAAAGCTAGTAATTGAAAGGTTTCCATTGTAAAAGGGGATTTATAGGAAATAAACCAAAATATGGCTAATCCACACTGGTTTAAATATAAAGTGTTTTTTTTTAATCTACTGAAAAGTCAGTTTTATGTTTCAAACTAATATTGACTGAGAAGCAAAGCAATACAGCCTGGTAGTCAAGAAAAAGGGTTCTAGAGTCAGATCGCTAACGTTGAAATCCCAGACTCGGGCAAGTTGCTTACCCGAGGTTAAGGTTAAGGTTATTCCGGCAGCCCTTTCCTTAACTGAATAGAGAGGTGTAATCATTATAATAACTACCATGTAGCGTTATCATAAGTATTAAATTGTATTCTCATACACACTATATGTGGTGCTTAGCACATGTTAATGCTCAATGACCAGGAAAGTTTGTTGGTTTTTTTAGAGTTTTCTTTTTCAAAATTATTATTTAAAAAAAACAAAAACTGATCAAGTTAGGTTATTTATAAATTTACTTGTCCTGTTTCTTTTTCAACAGAGATGTGCATATATGTACATGTGTACCAATATTTGGCTGTCATTCAAAGATCTTGTTAGTGGTATATTACAATATGTATCACTGAACACCAGGTGAACCTTGGAATTGTAAGATCTTAAATAATGAGTGAAAACTCTGCTCACTTTGCAGTGCTCCCTTCCTGATCAATAATTTCAGGTAGTGCCCTTGGCTCATTTATTACCTATGTGACCTTGGGTAAGTCAGCTTCTTTGTGCCTCAGTTTCCTCACCTGTAAATTAGGAGGATTAATAGTGTCTATTTCATAAAGTTGTTGTGAGGCTTAAATGGGTTAATACAACTCAAAGAATTCAACAAGTTACACTTCTGTTACTTTTAGCATCAGTATTAATATAAACCACGAGATCATGTTTTAGCCAGTAGCCCTACAAATGGAACTTGTTTTCTGTTCCCATGATTTTCAGGCAGATTCACCAATGGGAGTCGACCTTTAAATAATCACATATTGAGGAGTACAGGAATATTTTCAGAATTTCAGCGTCCCCTAACCATGAGAAATGAACACCTCCAACATGTATTGGTTTTCAACGCTCTTTTTGTTTCACCGCTGAGACTCGGTCATATTTTGGACCTGATAATTGCCACTCCTTGTGTATTATGCAGAGAACACATTTGAAACTGCACAAACTTCCCAATTTACTGGCAAAATCTTATCCAGGTCTCAAAGCTTGTGAGCAAAGGGCTGAGTCTGGTAGCACAATACATGATTATTCTTTAACCTCTCTCGGGATCTTACACAAAGGCCATTTCTAAGAAACACTGACGCATGCCAAATGATGTGGCAATCTAGCTAGTCTATGAGCTTCTGGGGCAGGGCCATGTGGCCAAAGGAAAGACAATATACCAGTGCTAGTAGCACTGGGCAGAAGCCCTTGCCTTCATATCAGTAGCCCCATTTCAGCCCCTTGTTTCCTCCAGTTAGCGCTGGAGGCAGCATTGCAAAGAGAGGCAGCCTGGTCCCCATTGAGAAGTTCTTAGTTCATTTCTGTAAGATATATCGAAGGTTGGCCTCTTGAATCCCATCTTTAGAGCCCACTCCAGTGGAAAGCGAATGCTTACAATGTAGTTTACAGTAAGCAAATGTTAGAGCTTTTCAATTTGCCTCCAAACTGCCAGGGGTGGTATTTGATTAAATAAACTCAACAGCTTAAGTACTTAAATTGGATTTGAGATGTGCATTACAAATGGCACTTGCAAAGCATTTTTCCTGATTTTCATAGTTCAGTGAGTATATCCATTTTCCAGCCTTTGGTTATGCCCTGAAGAGACTGTATCTTGACTGGGCAGAAGGAAGAAATGTGCTTACTGTTGAGCAACCAAGCCCTTTTCCTAGTCTATGGCTTAACTGTTTCTGAAAATTGTCGATGCCACAGGCAACAATCATGTCGGGGAGCACGATGAGTTTGAATCATGAGGCCCCCACACCTCGCAGTCAGCTGGGGCGACAGGCCAGCTTCCAGGAACGGAGCAGCACGCGGCCACACTATAGCCAGACAACTCGGAGCAACACCCTGCCCTCAGACGTGGGCAGGAAGTCTGTCACCTTGAGAAAAATGAAGCAAGAAATAAAGGAGATCATGTCTCCAACTCCTGTGGAGCTGCACAAGGTCAGGAAGCTTTCTTCTCTTGCCTTCGGGTCACATTTGGCAGCCACGGGGCACAGCCTCAGCATCCGATGCAAGCATGACAGTGACCTTCTACTGTGGGCCCTGCCAAAGAGAGAAGCCAGAGCTTAAAGGCAGGTCATCCGAGACTTTGTTCTCAAAACATGACCTTTGGGAGGTTATCCTGTAAAACAGAGAAAATTCGCTTTCAAGCAATGAATTTATAAAAAATGTATTTGTGGCCAAAAGTTTGAGGCTCCAGTGTCACATGGCGCTTTGATGAATTGGCCTATTATTCCAACTTCATTTGGAAAGGAGGGAAGGATTTCCCAAATGTCATACATGCATAGCTTCACTGAAAAGGGGTTTCAAACTTAATCCTTAATAACAGACTTATCAGTAGATGGTTATATTATTCAGGGGGCATTGAAGTTGTCTTTGAGACCTAATTGAGATGTCTGGGGTCAGGACACTGTAAGCCTTGGTTATGTTCCATCTCTGCTTTGGTAGTTGATTCAATTTACTTAATGGAAGAAAACGCACAATTGCACAGAGCTGTTGGCAAAGTTTAAACAAAGCATATCTAAGTGACAGTGTTTGGGGAACCCTGGGCCAGGAGACCCACTAGTGGTAGGGAGATGTCTCTGGTTTTCTTTTGGAGAACCAATGCTTTTGTTGTTGTTGTTGTTGTTAATATGTAAGGATAGTAACAATTGCACTCCACTTTTCTTGAGAGCCAAGACCCTTTCTGTAGTTAATAATGTATTAACTCGAGATTAGTTATTTGTCTTACCTAGAAGAGCAAATAAATGTCAGATTGAGGGGAGGTGACAGGCCACCTACCCTCTTTTCCCTCCAAAGATTTCAGTTTCCCTAACCACCTATTAAAACTAGCTATTTGATTTGCAGCTGACAAAAGATATGGTGGAAGAGAGGATGGTGTGGGAAGTTGGGTTCTGAACGTTGTATTCCAGTTCATTCTTTCACCATGCATTCATTCACTCATTCATTCATTCATTCTTTCATTTGTTCATTCGTTTGTTCAATGCACATATACTGTGCATTCATTCACTTAAAGACTGGGTTATGAGTCCCCAGGGAGCACATAGTCTCAGGGGGAGACGGTCTGGGAAACAGTGGGAAGATGGTGGGATAAGTACAATGATAGAGTAAGACTAAGATGCCTTGGAGGACAGAGGGTGGCCCCTACCCACTGTAGAGGAACAGAAAAGACACTCCTAGAAGCACGTGTTGGCTCTGCAGGAAAGCGGAGGACGGGAAGGCATTCCAAGCACAGAAAGAAGCGTGTACAAAGGGATGTCAAGGATCGCGGTGTCCTGAGGGAATTGCAAATATTCCAAAATGATAAGAGTCTTGAGGTGAAGGAATTACATTAAGAGGAAAGACAGACTTGACAGAAAAGAAAAGAAGTTTCTGACATTTTAGGATGGGGACCCAGGCTTAGCCCCTCACCACAAATTAGCCAGTTACCCTGAATTTATGTGTCTGTTTGGTAAACACCAGCCTTCACCCCCTCTCCCATGTCCTGATATGCTAATTGACAAACTCCAGTAGGGACTGCGTAGGGATTAAATTGCAGAAGCTGCATGTCAGTGCTAACTCTGCTGTGCCAAGAAGAGGGCTGGCCCCTGATTTCCTCAGGGGTCTAGGAGCACTGCCTTATCCTCTTCTCTAAAACTACTGCCAGGCAGAGAAAAGCGTGCTGGATAACCCACCCTCCTTCAGCACCAAAGGGAAGGGCCGCTAACATGTACGGGGCGCCTACCGCGTGCTATATTCTTTCAAGTTTTAGGCCTCACAATAGCCCTTCTTAGCAGATATTTATCATCCCCATCCTCAGGATAGGGAAATAGCAAGTAGAAAATAGAGTCATTTTTCTTTCCGGAGTAAGGCAGCCTCCTCAAAGGAAAATTATTGATAGCCCAGCAATATGAAAGACCTGTCTCCTCTTCCCTCCTGCACTAAAAGCATTTAGTACAGATAATGATGGTGAATTGAATATGCAAATTGTTACAGCTGAGGTTAAAAAGGGGGGGTGGGCGGGACTGTGCTGAAAATAGATCATGTTGAAAAAAACAGAAAAGGGGTGCATCATCCACTTACCAGCACGCTGAGTGGCAGGAGACAGAGCGACTGGAACATTTGTTTGGCAGTGTGTGAATGGGGGAAGCCACGGGATTACAGAACGGATGTGTCAACTTGACCTAATAAGTGGAATGCTCCTTTTTCCTTCACTTCAGTCATTTCCCCTCAATGGCGGCGATAAGTGCATGTCCCACACAGCTTCACTTTTCTTTTGAATTGAGCCCAAACAAAATAAGACTCTCAAAAGCCGATGGTGTCCTGAGCATTTTAAGACACCTGAAACGATCTAGTTAAGCGGAAATGTCATAGAGGAGCCTGCAGCCTGACAATGTGGAGTTCTTGGAGTGGTTTTTAGCTCACCCTTCAGGTAACTTTTCTCTTTTAAGTGAATTCAGTTACCCTGATAGGCCATCCATGCGTTTGTTGTTAAGCACCCTCTCCAATTCTGAAGTGCTTGAGAGGAGAAATGGTCATGAGAAAAGTCACTTTGCTCAGAGCAAAGACCGGTTTGCATGCAGGTGTCTTTCGAACACTGGACAGTTACCTGACACCATAAAAAAGCAGAGCGACTTGATAGTCAACTTATCCTTCCATTGGGGTGCTACCAGCCTTTGTGAAAACTAGGAAAAGGTACTCTTGTGGGTGGTGGCGTGGAGAGGGGGCCAGGGAATTAGAAAAACATCCCTTCCTCAAGTTGAAGATAACCCCAGGACAGCGTGCTCAGCTTGGCACGTGGAATGAGGGCTGGTTTTCAGTTCTCTGAGCCCCTTGGGTGGACCTTTCTAAATGGACCTAGTGGTGGTATTCCCAAGGGGCTGCAAAGAACAGAGTGGAGAGGCTGGCTGAGGTAAACAGCATACCATTCTGAACACGCTTGGTATTATTTTCCGGTTGCGGTTGCCATCTTTCTCGTGGCTGTTGGCCATTTGGTGAAAGCTGTCTCCATGAGAACAAGCTGTGGACCTGCTCGTGTCAGCACCTAGAAGCCCTTACTCTCACTAGAAGCCGGATCAAGAAGATATGAATGAATGGGCAAGTATCCATCCCCATTCCAAGGGAGAAAAAAACAAAAGCCAAAGCAACCCCATTGCCTGATGTTGGGCTACTAACATCCTCTTCATACAGAAGGAATGAAGTGTGGACTTATCTTTCAATTTCTTGGGTTTCAACTTACTCTCCGTTGTTTGCCCCCGTTTTCTATACACTCCTCCTCACCATTCCTTTTCTTCCTTCAGACTTTCAGAAATCCAGAGCTCAGGTCAGAGTCCAAATGGTTTCCGTTCATTTCATACCATCTGCCATGTCTGAGTCTCTGCTGGGCCCCGGGAGGTTGTCCTTTAAGTTATCCACATTCATTCCTGAACCCAGAAAGCTAGTTGTCCTTCCTGACACTTGAGAACAAACATAAAAATGAAGCTTCACTTCCTCTTTTGGCCACCTGGTTAGGGAAGAAAGTTGGGGCTGGACTGATGATTTAATACTTATTTGGGGTGGGGTGGAGGGCTGTGAGGGGGACACAGGGACGCAATGCATATGTCCCATTAGGTCACTGCCTCTCAAACTTCCTTGTCTGAGTCACACAAAATACATTTATTTCATGTGTCAGCACGTACATACACCCACATTCATATAAGAATGAATCCAAAAATGGTGCACTAACATTTTTATTTTTTGTTTGTTTGTTTCCTTTTCAATGTGATCACATTAAGCTGTTTTCGAGTCTTACCAGTGGGTTTCAACCAAAAGTTTGTGGACTACAGCCTCAGACAATGGTTTGGCGTGATAACCTTTACCAATGGAGTGCTAGTTAAAATGCAGGCTCCTAAACCCCACCCAGACTTACTTGGTCAGCATTTTCCGGGAGTGCAGGCCAAGAGTCTACATCTTAGCAACCTCGTCAATGGATTATTTTGCACCCTGACGATGGAGTATCATTCCCTTAGGTTTTGCTAACAGGAGGTGATTACTCTGTTTCACTGAAACCGTAGGCAACAGATGGATGGCAGGGAAAAGAAATGAGGCTGCATCTTTGGCCCCTGAACTTCTGAATTTTATCTTTTAAATGAATTCTGGTTCATCCTATAGCTTATCACAGATTCTTTCTCTTTGCAAACACGGAGCCTGCGATCTTAGCTATAGTTCACTGATAACCCTTTTTTTATGCTTCTGAAGCTTAAATATCCTTTGGTGTCTACTAAATCTGTTTCTGAGATGAATTCTAGCTTCACTTCTTTGCACACTTTAAGGAAAAAAAAATCAGTAGAGTAGAAAGTTCCCTATATTGAGAACATTTGGAGTTTAAAAAAAAAAAATCATATTAAGGGCCAGCCAAGTGGCTCAGTTGGTTAAGAGCTCACTCAAGAGTTTAATCTAAAAAAAAAAAAAACAGAATTTGAGCTCTGAGCAACAGCAGTTCAAGCTGAGCTGAGCTGCCTCTGAGCTGCCAACAGGTGGTAGGATGGCTCAGCTAAAAAAAAAAAAATCATATTGACATTTCCTTGTGTCCTGTCATTTGTGTTTTTCAGTTAAATTATATTCCATATTTGTATGCAGCTGTTTTTATTTATCTTTTCACAGAAATCTTTTTTTATTATTATTGGAAGACAGTGTGTTTTTCCAGGACCCATCACCTCCAAGTTAAGTAGTTGTTTCAATCTAGTTGTGGAGGGCACATCTCAGTGGCCCATGTGGGGATCAAACCGGCAAACTTGGTGTTATGAGCACTGTGCTGTAACCAACTGAGCCAACCATCTGCTCCCAGAAACCTTTTAAAAATAATTTTTCAGCATCTATTTTTATTAATGACTGCTGGTGGTGCAACCCTTGAACACCTGAGTCACTCACAAGGAATCCCCATATTTCTTGTCACTGCGTTTGCTGCCATCAGCTCCCTCCCCCCACCCCCCCCACCTAAGCTCGCTTTGCATTATCCGTAGGTTTGAGTGTTTGAAAGAGGACCTTTGTTCTTCCTGTTATGACAAAGTTGTTTACTCCTTGGAAGGAGTGCAATTTTTGGTGTTTAATGGCATCTCCTTGTGCTCCCAGAGCCAGAAACAGGCTCAGCTCCCTAGGAGGAGAGACGAAATGAAAATGCGTGTCTTATTAGGCACACACCTCTTTCTTCACCAGATATTTGGAGTTGCTACTCAAGATCAAACAAGTTCTCACGCCAGGCCTAGACGTTTTCCAAATAGCTAGTGTAAAATCGTCTTACCGCAGAAGTCAGTAGAAGCTAAAACAACAAATTGAGTATATGAACCTTTAGCTGTTACCCACCATGCTACTGGAGCCAATTTCTCTTGCTTCAGGCAAGGAGTGATAAATGAGAGAGAACACAACTTCGTTGTCAGGCAGACTGAGGTTTGGTTGCAGTCTGACAGTCATTAGCCATGTCCCTCCTGGGAACCTCAGTTTGCTCCCTTCACAAGAAGGGTCAGGATCATTATCAGGGGAAGAGACTTTACAAATAGCATTTTCCCTGGTGAACTCGTCTTGCCGAAGCCACACAGCCTCAGAAACCTAGAAAATGAGATTGCCTCAGGATCCCAGACTTAAAGAGGATTCAGCCAGCTGCCTTAAAGCCTCTGGAAATGGAGATGGAAACCTCCAGAATGAGACCTGTTTACAAAGAGAAATAGCCATGTGTCTGGTTACTTAGTCAGTACATCAGTCTGAGGAGTATATTCTTTCCCTGTGAAACCAAGGGCAGCTAACAATCAGGACGTTGTTGGGGGAACATGGAATTGTAGAACAAGGTTTGGGATTTAGGTTGTATGTTTTAAAGGACTCATGGTACTCAACCCTGACCGTCTTCAAAATGTATAATTTCCATCAGCTTCCCTTGTCTATGTTTCTACTGAAACAACTTTTCAAAATGTAAAAAAAAACAAACAAAAAAACAATTCTCATGCAAATGATTGGCTCATGTAAAAAAAATGTTTAACTCATTAATGAGAAATGACAGCAGGATGGCAAAGCTTGTTCGAATGGGGATAAAGACACTTTATATGTATCTCAATCAGTGGAATAAAGAAAAAAGAGTACCAGTGTTAAGATTTCCAAGTTAGAATTCAAGCTGCTCAATGACTTATAGGGAAATAAAAGCAAAGCCTTTGAGGTTACCTTTTCTAAAGGGCAGAAATCACCTGCATCTCTACCAGACAGAACTCATTTTGCATCTTATCACTTTTCTATAAGTTGCCGTCCACCTTTGCAGAATCTGAGCTCGGCTCTGAGCAATTGAAACGATAAGTCAAACAGAACTGCAGCCCCCTGGACAGGGATGACCCTTAGGCAGGCTTGTTAGTGTTCTGCTGTACCTTATTTCTCGCTTTTTCATCATTTGTCTTATCACTTTTGTCATGGACCCACCACCATCCCTCTTCAGAAATGTTCATCGCTTCCTTTAAGTCTAGCTCCAGCCTGGGGATCATTCCTCTCTTCCTGATGTCTTTATGCCTGTTGTGATCAAATAAATGCATTTATAAGTTGTAAGATATTCTATTATTTATGGCATGTTCACTTACAAAAGGTGTAGCTCTCCGAGGGTCACTCTGTTTCCCTCATGTCCAGGTCCTCGGAGAGACACCTCCTGGACCTCTTCCTCCACCATCACTGCCCTATTGCTTGTCTGGCAGGGCTGTGACAAGGACACTGATAATGGCCCAGCCTAAGGCTTGTCTCTGTCTTTCCCTTTCGGTAGGGCACAGAGTTCTTTCCTTGTTTGAGAATCTTTGTAGTGTTAGACAGCAATCCCTGGAATGAGGGAATCAAATCAAGACTGTTAGTGCTCAGTGCAGTGGAAGTTTGGTCAGGGAAGCCCACTGTAATATTGTGATTTATAATAAGAAACATGTATTTGATCTTTGCCCTCCTTGCAGGCACAGAGATCCTAGGACCCTTGGAATTTCCTAAGTATTGAGAACTATAAAGGTGTCTTTTGTTGTGTTAATAAAGTAACTTTCGAACTGCACCTAAGGATGAGGGAGGGGAGAGGACTTAGAGGTTGAATCAATCACGAAAGGGCCAATGATTTAATCAATCATGCCTATGTAATGAAGCCTCCATAAAAACCCAAAAGGAGGGAGTTTAGAGAACTTCTGAGTTGGTGAACACATGGAGATTTGGGGAGAATGATGCACTAAGAAAGGGCTCGAAGCTCCCTGCCCTTTTCCCATGCCTTGCCCTATGCATCTCTTCATCTGGCTGTTCCTGGATTATATTCTTCTATAATAAACCAGTAACCTCGTAAGTAAAATGTTTCCTGAGTTCTGTGAACCCCAAGAGAGGGTGGTTGAAACCTCTGATCTGTATAGCCAGTCAGTCAGAGGCGCAGGTGATAACCTAGACCTGTGATTGGCATCTGAAGGGGTTAAGGGGGGCGGGCAGCCTTGTAGGACTGAGCCCTGAACCTGTGGGATCCGATGCAATCTCCAGGTAGATAAAGTCAGAATGGAGTTGAATTGTAGGACACCCAGCTGGTGTTGCAGAATTGCTTGGTCATGGGGGGAAACGCCCCCAACCCCCTACACACAAGTTGGAATTGTGATCATGACTTTTTTACCCACATAGGCCAAAGGGGAATGGAGGTCAGTAAGTTGCAGAGGGGATCAGGAAGGGTCACGAGCTGGAGGAGAGGTGGGCCAGAGCAGACCTGGGAGTGGATAGCAGAGGCAGAAGCAGAGGGCCAGGTGCGGCGAGTAACCAGCAGGCGGTCCTGAGCGAAGGTGCCGGCACAGAGACTCAGCCACAGCTGGCTGACTTGGTGGTGGCTAGGGCAAATGGAAAGGGCCAGTGACAGAGCTGACAATAATGAGGTGTCCGCCAGCCGCCCATGGCGTGGTGTGATCTCCTGGGGAATGTGGAGTGTGATCTGTCTCTTTCCTCTTTGATATGATGTGAAATGAGAGACGTGCAAGTGCTGTGAGATGAGCTGGGAAAGCAGCGCATTAAATCTACCACAGGCCTTAAAAAACCATCACGCTCCCTTGGTTGGGACTCCGTTCTCCCAACGGGGGCCATGTCAACCCCCTGACTTATATTTAGAGTCAAAATCCAAGCTACTGATTCTCTCTGGTTGAGCCTGTTTTTCAAGCCCGTGGTGCCGCACATTCGCCAGGAAGCAGCAAGAGGCAGTGTTTGAAGCAGCTGCCCCCTTCTCGCCTCTGCCAACGAGGCTCCCCAGACAGGATGGCGGCAGCTGCCTTTCCTGACCCAATTTGTCTCAAAAGCCATGAGTTTGAGTGGCACACACTGACATCACTTCCCCTTGGGATCAATGCAATTGGGAAGGCCATACTTTATTTTTCCCTTCCAGACCCACAGGTGGTGTAGGATTATTCTCAAAACGGACAATCCTGGAATTTCAGGTTTAAAGGAACAAGGCTCTCCTAGCAGTGCCTGCAAGAAGAAACCCAAAGGCTGGTGATTAATGGGAAAACCTGTACCATCTCTGAGAAGTAGGGGTCGGTTTGGTCCTTAAGGCCATCGGACAAGGGGCTGAGTTATCGGGAGACTCTCAGGGCTTAGGAACTGCTTCTGGGGATGGCTGTCACTCGAAGTGACTTGCTCACGGTAGCAGACACCACTGCCCTTAAAATCCAAGTGACGCAAGTTGGCCCTGCTGCTAATGGCTTTTCACACATGTCAAAACTGAAAACACAAGCATTGGGTTTCTGATCTTTGCCTCAAGGACATTGTTCAGACATGTGGATAGACTTGCTTAGAAATATAAAACAAGGCTCAACTTGAATCGTGATGAACCCCTATGCCTCCTGCTAATGCGCTGTTCTTGGGAGGGTTAGAAGCAATTGTAGCATACACTGGTGAATAGTTAGAATGGAACTGAGCTTTGTAGCGCTCTATCCTTGCCAAGGGGCTCTTTAGCCCTTTTAGAATAGAAAAATCTAGCACTGTGCTCACAGTCCAAGTTCCCTGGGAGCATCCTTTGGTTATTGCAGAATAGAGACCTTACATGATAAGTCTTGATTCACATGGGCTAGGATGGAGCACAGAAAGCTCTGGGAGTAATGAGCAGGAGTCTGTGCATGGAAAGCCACAGAAGGGCTCTCAGAGAGGAAAAGCAGCACACATGATACATTATGCATCTTCAGCTGTTTGGGCAGTTGGAAGTGGATGAAGGCTGCCTGACCAGCTAAGAGATTATACAAGGTCTGACAATTAAATTGAAGAACTCATCCTAGAAAAAGTGCTACATACCTCATTGCTGAATATCACGGTCACTACGAAGTCACCTTCGAAGTCCTTCCCTTGGGAAGCTATGCATCGACACCAGCATCTAGTCTATCCTTCAAAGCAGTTTTGGAACTCTTTTTCTGGAATGGCCATCAGAGCTTTTGTTGTATTGCCCTTGATGTCCTGAATGTCATCAAAATGTCTTCCTTTCAATATTTCCTTTACCTTCGGGTAAAGAAAGAAGTCATTGAGGGGCCAGATCAGGTGAGTAGGGAAGGTGTTCCAATACAGTTATTTGTTTACTGACTAAAAACTCCCTCAGAGACAGTGCCGTGTGAGCTGGTGCATTGTTGTGATGCAAGAGCCATGAATTGTTGGCAAAAAGTTCAGATCATCTAACTTTTTTCATGCAGCCTTTTCAGCACTTCCAAATAGTAAACTTGGTTAATTGTTTGTCCAGTTGGTACAAATTCATAATGAATAATCCCTCTGATATCAAAAAAAGATTAGCAACATCGTTGCAACAAGTTCACGAACTTAATTGCCAGACCTCATATGTCTAGAAAAAAAAAAGAATCATGACTTGATGAACACAGCTAATGAGATATTTTAGTACTAAATCCTAGGGCTTATACATTCTAACTGGACAAGTCTGTCCATCAACTTCTTCAAGAGTCAGTATCCCCATTAGTAGAGAGGGAATGATTTTGTTACACAGAGTTGTTGGGAGATCAAAAGCAATCATGTATAGGAAAGCGCCTGAATAAGGCATGCATCTATGCAAAATAAACAAACAAACAAAAAAGTGACTTAAACCTCGGAATCCTCAGAACTGTTTTTGGACAGGAAATAAAATGGTGTAACCACTGCCAGTCTCCAGGCAAACAGGAGGGCAGCAGCTACATGGCACAATTTACTGTTGCTGCTTTGAGAGCAGCCTGCTGTGCTACCCATTTTGGCGAAGTATTGATTTCTGGGATCTTATCTTTTGTGTCGTTTTAAAATAATTTCATGTTTGTTATATGCTATTTCCAAGCTATTTCTGGGACAACCATAGAACTGGCTATTAACATTCAATCTCCTCTAACCTTAGGAAATCTTTCTAGAGAAACAGATTACTTTCAAATTTAAACCATGTATTAGCCTCTTATTCTGAAGGGTTTACCACAGAGCTACAAAAGTCTAAGGCCCAGGAGAGCCAAGCCTCTTGGCCAATACCTGTCACCTTAATGAGCTAATCTGCTCACCTGCTCTGGTTAACATTCACCTCTCATGTTTTGGGTAACGTATGATAACTGACTCGTGTTGGTATTATTTGGTGCCACCATTCTTCTGCCCCTCCGAGTTCTAGCTGTGGAGCAGACATCCAAGAACCACAGGCCCACTAAGCAATGAAGAACTTCACTATTATTGCAGGCCCACACCAAATATTCCCCCAAATGCAAGGATTTGGGTTCACTCTGTTGGGAAACATGCCTCGGAGCTGAGACAGAAGTGGACTTCCTAACGCCCCTCGCAAGCGCAGACTTTGCAGCCCTCATAGTCAGGCATGCCTAGGTACTCTACCCTCCCCTGTAGCTAGTTGCAAGTGGAACAGAGATAACTAGGATGCACCACCCTCTAGGAACGGTGGCGATGGTCCCTGTTTTAGGTGTGCTGCTTGTCACTGGAGAGAAAATGGCTAGGAATAAACATGGAAAAGGAGCAAAAGGACAAGAGATTCCACAGACAAGGCACAGACCAAGGCAAAGAGGGGCACATAAGCAGGGACTTGAGCAGAGAGATTTCATCTACCAGGAAACTGGGCCCAAGGATGGCCAGCTGTCACCAATTCTATTAGCCACCCACCTCCTCCTCCCTTTCGCCCTTCTCCTCCATTCCTCCTCTTCCTCTCTTTAAGAAAGAAGCGTGAGGATGGGAAGAAAGGGGCTGGCATATAAACCAGAAATGTTTCCTCCAGTCAAGTCTCCTTGGAAGAATGGCCGATTCCAGATTGGGAACAGGAAATATTCATAATGAGTCTGTGATATCTAGTTCCAGAAAACAAAGAGGTTATCGTAACAAATGGAACATATCAAAAGGACATAGGAGTCAACATAAAGGACTCTCCTTGGCCAAAGATGAGATAATGTGAGCGTCCAAAACAACTCTGCTACAATTGGTTGTCATAGGTTTATGAGTATACTGACATTTCACTTAACGAAAGTCATCCGTCCCCCCCCAAAAAAAAAAACTCATTGGGACACCATTGGAAGTATTTAGTGCCCTAATTTCCTATTCTAAAAAGGAAAAACTTAGCAGTCATTCTGCCTTTCTTGTACAAACTACACTATAGAATAACCAAACAGCACTAATTAAAGAAAGGAGAATTTGTCTTTACAAAAGAGTTCTAGCTAATAAATATAGAAGATATTGTAGAATTAGAAAAAGATTATCACTCGGCAACCCCTAATAAAATGATTGATTCAGACAAAGGTCCTCAATGGATGAGACCACTAGATTAAAGATTGACGGAAACCTTACAATGGAGAAATTAAGCTGCCATCCCCCGAACCCGCCCAAAGTGGAACTAGACATTGAGTGACGTGATGACATAGAAAGCACACTGTACCACCTGTGATACTATATATGTTCATTTCCCTCCTCCCCAAAGCTGACCCTGACTACAATTAAGCATCCAGAACTAACTTCCTTTCAGAGGAAATATGGGGGATAGAATAACGTGCTCCAGGACAAATGACATAGCTCCCACAATAATCAGTATATAGGGGAAAAAAGATGGAGACATACTCTAGAAAAGAGGACATTTAAGATACCTAAAGCAAATGTAATGTGTGGACCTTGTTGGATCCTGATTTGAGCAAACGAACTCTAAAAACCACTTTTGAGGCAATCAAGGAAATTTTATTATGGACTAGGTATGAGAGTATATCAATGAGTTAACGTTGATTTTGTGAATGAATTAATGACATTGAGGTTATGTAAGAAGTGATCATATTTTTTAGAGTTCATACTGAGGCATCTAAAAGTGAAGTGGCATGAGGACTGGCGTGTGCCTTCAAAATACTCCCCCTAAAATGAAAAAAGAAGGGTGGGTGAAGTAAGTATGGCCAACTGTCGATGGTTGTTGGGTCTGAGTGATGAGTATGTGGGAGTTCATTGTTCTCGCCTCTCTACTCTTGAATACATTTGAAATTTTTTCTTAAAATATAGCTTTTTCCTAACTAAACTTACTGTGGCAATCATTTCACTATATATATATATATATATATATATATATATATATACACACACAATCAAGTCATTAGGCAGTATAACTTAAACTTATGCAGATAATTATGTCAATTATATCTCAATAAAATTGGGGAAAAACTAAAAATAGTTTTCTCCAATAATCACCCTCCCCACCTTAGGAAAGAGGGTCAGAACTTTCCTGTCCTTTGGCCAAAGACAAAATTGTAATTACAGAGGGGCTGAATAATTCTCTGTGATGTGTTTTATCAAGCAACCACATGCCAGGTAAAAAGGTAGTGTGCCAAGGAAAGATCAGAGCTCCACAGTCAGAAACACCTGGAGTTGAACCACTTCTCTGTTGTTTGCTATCTGTTTTAGCTTGGGCAAGCTTTCATTTGTCGGTGTGATCTGTTCCACAAATGTGGCAGAGATCGTAGCATCCTATTTGCTTTTAACTCTCAGTCGTGCGCAACTGATCTCACAGATTCGTTGCACACAAATTTACAAATATGTAGCAGTTAACTTAAGTATCGTGACTCATCGCCTCCGTATCTTCCCCCTCTACCGTAACCTATCGCCAGTCGTGTTTGTGACTTAGTACAGTAAAAACATATTTCATAGCAGCATTTTTGTGTGCAATGAATCTGTGAGATCAGTTGCGCTGGGCAAAGGGTTAAATCTACTCACTCAAGCCCCATGAGCCTTATTAGCAAGAAGTCCAGCATCTCCCAATGTAGGACCTTCCATCCTCCCTGTGGAGGAGTGGGGCTTGCCCAGGTCTTCAGTGGGGCAGGCCTGGCTGGCTCCGAAGTCAGAAGTGCTCTCACCTCTCATGACCACAAGGTGGCGCCATTGGACCTTCGCCCTGTCCTGCCCCAGCCACCCCAGCCAGCGTGCTGCTGCAGCTTTGCTAATTTCCAGCCCTGCCTTTGAGGGGAAGAAAAGGGAGAGGAGCCTAGCTGGAACCCCAGAATTAAATCCCTCTTAGTTCACACTCACAGCACGTCGTGGCCAATTCTCACTGGCTTCTAAACTCAACCATGTCAGAGCCAGTCGTTCCATTTATTGTTTCATTTGTTCAACAAAATACTGGATTGCAACGAAAAACATAGAAAATCTACGTCATGGCTTTTCCGACAACCCAATACTAAGGGATTTGGGACATATGAGTAAGTAAAACAAAGATCCTTGTCCCCCTCCAGCTCCTTGAGGTGGCATCTTCCACATACTCCCCTAAGGCCTTTATCTGAGCTCAGGTCACCAAGAAAGACTTCTCCCCTCCTGATGAGATTGGTGTTGGGGGGCACTGTCCCATTCACACAGTTTAACCTACTTCTCTCCATACATCAAAAAGGTGTGTGTCACGTGGGGTGCTGGATTTTACTAAGCCACATGCGCATGCGTGCAGGCACACACGCGCACACACAAACCCCTTCTTATAGTAAAGTGGAGCTTACTATTCTATACTTACACAACCGAGTGCCACAAAAGTGATCCTTCCATGGAAATCAGGTCATTTCAGATTTAAAACTTATATATGCTACCTGATTTAAAACTGAGACTCTTGCTCGTCTGGTAGGGTTGTTAGGATTCAGTCAGGAATCTTCACGGAACTATAAACTCATGAAGGCAATGTTTTGTTCACAGCTGTCGTTTTTTGATTGTTGTTTTTTTGTTTCGTTTTGGGTTTTTTTTTTTACTACATCCTCAGTCCTTAAAACACTGCCTGACACATAGTAGGGTCCAATGTGGGTGCATGCAAACACATAAGTGTGTGTGCGCGCGCGCGCGCGCGCGCACACACACACACACACACACACACACACACACACAGATGGAATGAGACTGCAAAGAATGTCTCCTCGTTAAACATTAGTTCCCTTGCTTCCTTTCCTGGGCATGTAACAGCCCCTCTGGACTGTGGGGTACCACACAGAGAAAACATCAGTGTGCTCACAAAGCACTAGCGATGTACAGATGCGGATTCAGTCAGCCAGGGGCGGGGTCTGAGAGTCTGCATTTCCACCAACTCCTGAGAGATGTCGGTGCTTCTGGTCAGGACTCGTTTTCAGTGGCAAAGCACCTTTTTTTCCTCTTAAAGATGCAGTCAAATTCCACCCCTTTTCCCTCTAGTGGACTAGTGGCAACAAGGCAGGCAGAGGTGGTGTATACGAATATACCTTATTTTATAGCATCTAAAATGCCATCAATTATAAAATACAGGTTGATTTCAGAGATTTTTTTAATATGAAAAAAAAAGGTGCATCTTAGAATCTATGGAATAAGTCATTTTGAGCAGCAGTGAAATAGTAAAAAAGTGCTTGGTGTTTGGAGTCAGACAGACACTGCCCCACCATCCGTTACCTTTGTAGCCTTGGTAACTAAACCTTATAAATCTGAATTTTCTCACTGCTAATATGGCAATAACTACTAGGGCTGCTTGGCAACTAGTACTGACCCAGCCAAAATTATGATTTCGCTCTCTGCCCAGTGAAGTAAAAATCTACAAACTGACCACTTTTGCATTTCTTTCCATATGCCCTACCTCTCTGAAGTAAAATAACTGGATATATGAAAATATATTCTAAAAGTTTTAATCTTTGTATTTTGCCCTGGATAGCTCTGAGTTTTCGACTCATTTACAAGAATGCATTCGTGTATTCTTTGTGTAAAAACAAATTAAGTATACATATTTAAACGATTAGAGTGTAAAAGGAAGCCCAAATCATTGCTTAAAGTGTGCGTGAGATTTGCAGAGGGCAGTTGGCAAACCTTAGCAAAAGCAGGTACATTACAGCATTAAGTGAGTGTGAAGTGCCGAGTACAGCACCTGGCAGTGCCAGCTCTGTGGGTGCTCGGAGAATATTACATATTGATGTGTTTGCTACTGGAAAGCAGGTTCTTCTCTCATTTACTGCTGTTTGCAGCACCTAGAACCATGCTTAGAACACGGTGGGAACTCAGCACACTTCTGGTGGAAGTGTGAATGGTGTGATGAAGGAATGAAGGAACCTCAGACTAACTCTTGCAGGTAGTCTGTCAGGTGGAGGAATGAGTATTGGGAAAAGCTTTAGCTGGCAGTAGCTGGTCTCAGGTGCAGAACCAGCTGAGAAGGATGAATGCCTTGAATTGCTCAACTAAGCCCTGTTTAAGCCAGGCCCCACCCAGAGCGCAGTTTTGTTACAGGAACATGTTCAGGTCTTTTAAGTCGGTTTTGCCAGAAGTATTGAAGTAGCGATTGGGGTACCTTAGCAAATAAAATGATGGACTTCATGGCACTTGCTAAAAGGGGGAATGGGAGAGAGAGGGTTGGGGGGAGAGAGAAAACAAACTTTCTAGCACAGCGGTTCTCAACCTTCCTAATGCTGCAAACCCTTAATACAGTTCCTCATGTTGTGGTGACCCCCAACCATAAAATTATTTTTGTTGCTACTCTATAACTGTAATTTTACTACTCTTATGAATCGTAATGTAAATAGCTTTTTGTTTTCCGATGGTCTTAGGCGACCCCTGTGAAAGGGTCATTCAACCCCCAAAGGGGTCGCGACCCACAGGTTGAGAACCGCTGCCTAGCACGTCTTCTTCTTTTTTTTTTCAGTTGAGTGGAATTTTACAAATTCTAAGAATATTCTTGGAGAAGGAGAAAAGCTGCAGGGTTGGGGGTAGCTGCTTAATGATGTTACTGAAATTAGTTTGAAAAGATTGTTTGTTGAGAAGATTCACAAAGTCTCCACCCAGCTAAATGTCCCCTTCGCATGTTCTCACTCTCCAGGTGACCTTGTACAAGAGCTCTGACATGGAGGACTTTGGGTTCAGTGTAGCCGATGGCCTCCTGGAGAAAGGAGTATATGTCAAAAACATTCGCCCAGCTGGTCCGGGAGATCTGGGTGGCTTAAAGCCCTATGACAGGCTCTTACAGGTAAGACTGCAGGTGGAATTTAATTCATTGAACTCTTTCAAGCTTGCTTGACCAATACCCACCCATGCTTTGCCTCAACACTAGATTAGGGGCCCCTCCCATATAGGACAGAGGAAGCTTTTCCTTTAGTAGAATTGACCAGTTATGGAAATTGCCTGGTTCCCTGTATGTAGCCCCAGCAGATTAGAAACTTCTTGAGAATGGGGCAAGTGCCTTAGTCTCCCATTTTTTCATTTTACAGCGCTTGATAGCTCAGTATCTCACACAATATCTGAAACCAAAAAGCTGAACCTTGTTTACTTCACGGAGTCCCAGGTAGAGTTTCATTGAGCAAAGCAAATTCCTGATCTCATGTACGGTTTTTAGGAAGAAAATTTTTTCAGGAAAAGGAGAGGATCGACATCCTTCTTAAAAGTGTGTTCAGCTGGAACGAGTCTGTCACCAAACAGCCAGCTTTCAAAGCACACGGCTGCACTGAGTCATGTTCACTGAAGCAAGTTGTCGCTGACCAACTAGTTTTAAAACCAGCTCCGGTCACCATTTTTACCATGGCCGTAAAACACTCAGCCTTGTCCTGGAAGCACGGGATGCTTTGATTTTCCAAGGGTACTTTAATATTCGATGCATGAATAACGATGGACAAATCACCTAACCTCTAAGTGTCTTTCTAACCCATAAATTGGAGCTATGCATATTTTCATGCAAGTTGAAGCTATAAAAGTAGATTGGATTCAGATCATGAAGGGCCTTGAACATCATGATCAAGCTCTTAGGCATTCTTCTGGAGGCCTATTAGTTTCTGCAGCAGAATGACCTAATTTGTAATTTAGAAAGACAACACAACATTACCGTGGGTGCACTGAGGTAGGGTGGGGCAGAGGAAGATCCCAGGAACGAAGACTAGGTAGGTATGGGAGAGACATCCGTGTGAGACCTGAGTCTGGAATACCTTCGGCACATCCTGGCAGCGCCGTCTGGGGGGCCATTGGCAGTTTGGATTTGTTGCTCAGATGTCAGAGCCAGAGCTAAAGATTTAGGATACTGAAGGCATGGGTTTGGATCAAGTTGCCTATGGTGGACTTATAGTAAGAAAGAGGAGAGAACCAAGAATAGAATTCTAAGAAAAACTAACTTTGAAGGACAGGAAGAAGGAGAGGCAGAAGAGGACTGAAAGTGAGCGGTTAAAATGGCAGGAAGTTCAAAACAAAGTGGTGTCCTAGGAGTCGAGGAAGGCAAGTTTTAAGAATGAGCGCGTGTCCAGAGTGGCGAGTGGTAGAGGCCAAAGGGGGTGAGAAGCCAATACCTCATTCCCATATTGGACACGTGGGGTCGTTTGTACAATAGGAGGGTCAGGTCCCAGACCTGGGAAGACTGGGGAGAGAATGGACAGCCAAGAAATGGAAGCAGCATGGAGATGGTTTTTTAAACTGTTTTTGATAAAGAATAAGGAGAAATGCAAGATGAGCGCATGTCTACCTGAGGAGGGGTTGGGCTCATTTCAGAGGGGTAGTTTCAGTATCATTGCTAAGAGCTCGGGCTTTGGAAGCAGCCAGCATGCCTAGATCACATCCTAGCTCGACCACTCACCGACTGCAGCTCTAAGGCAACGCTCTTAACCACTCCGTGCCTCGCTTTCCTCATCTGTAAATTGGGGGTACTATTCAGCCTTTAGAGCACCTGCCATGAGTGAGGAGACGTTGGGCATGGGGATGTTGGGAGTGTCCTTGTTCCAGGCTCTCAGGGGCATTACAATTCAGTGGCAGAGAATAAGTAAGCCAATGAGCGCCGTACAGCGTGGTCAGAAGATAGACCTCTGTACAGGTGCTGGTTTAAGCACCTTCAAGACAACTTGTTACACCTGAAGGGTCTGGGTTTGAGGAATTCCAACTGTAACAACAATTCAAAATGGCTCTTCTTGACCTTTCAGGTTAATCATGTCCGAACGAGAGACTTCGACTGCTGCCTTGTGGTGCCCCTCATAGCGGAATCTGGTAATAAGCTGGACCTGGTTATTAGTAGAAACCCGCTGGCTTCACAGAAATCTATAGATCAGACTCTGCCGGGAGAATGGAGTGAACAGAACAGTGCTTTTTTCCAGCAGCCTAGCCATGGTGGTAATTTGGAGATTCGAGAGCCCACTAACACATTATAGCAACGCTTTTTATAAAGCAGGACAAAAGACAATATCTACATGGTGCTAAAAAAAAAAATCCCTTTAAGATTTCTGTGGCATTCGAAGCACAGATAATCATGTGGCATTAACTGCAAGCACAGGGGTGTTTTAAATCTCTCATGGCTCATGTTCACTTCCCTTTGCGAGTTGAAGAGGTTTCTTTTTTTCCGCAACCACTATGGTACGTGGCAGATGATTCCCTGCCAAGCCCAACGGTAGAGAAAAAGGAAAATAAGTAGCCCACCCTCTCACAATTGACGTCAGAGGAAATTTTTTACAGTCTCACCTTCCTATCACTTTTTAAAAAGAGAAATGTCTGTTTGAAAATATTCTCTATGTGACAATTTCCTTAATTCATTTTGAAATTAGTTTCTTACTATGAAGTCATTAATGTAAGAACTTGACCAACAAGGCTTTTTTATTAAGCTGGCTCGACTAGGGGAACTAGAGTTTGGCCAACTGCTGGGACTGCTGCTAAGGTAGGGCTACAGGTATAAAATTCTCTTTAAATGTTTCAGCAATGATGCACGTAGGCGATCATAGTAGGTGGTGGTATATGTTCTGCCCAAATATAGGAATGATTTTAACTAAGATGTATGCTATTCCCTATGCAACAAATTATCAAACAGGATATGTCTTGTGACCTGTTTTTTTTTTTTGACAAATTTTTAATAGCTGCAAATCTCTGATAATGAATTAGAGTGTTTAGTAACACTAAGAGTTAGGTATCTTATTTTTTAAAATTCAAGACTAAGAAGTTAAGAGAGAATGAAGAAGTCTATTAAAATGAGGTTTATCTTAAAGATAAGCAAATCAAACTCTTATTGCTTGACATGTTTTAAAAACTGGTTATATTGAGGGGTGTACAGCACATGTACTTAAAAATGACACTGGACTATCTTTTGTTCTGAGCCATGCCACTTAACTGAAATTGTAAATACATTTTTCACAAAATGCATTGCCAATTATTTCCATCCCTCAAAGCAATAAATTTGTGACAGTTGCTTTTAATGTTTGTCAGCAACTGTTTTCATTTCTTCAGCTATTTTGAATAGTTACACTAATAACTGTTATTTGGTGAATATAAAAAAAAATAGATCTGTATATTGATTGTAGAATCTCCATACTGAAATGATTATTTTCCAAACATTTTCATTTTGGTCAATAATTCAAACACCCGCTTAGATGAAGCATTTGAACACTGTGTCCTTTGTTTAAGGAAAAAGTTCAACTTTCTTTTTGTGCAAAGAAATCTATTATTTCAAACACATTTCAGGACTGCCAGGGCAAGAAAGTATAAAGCAGAATCATGTTAAGAAAAAAAAAAAAAGATCATGAGTCACTTAAATATGTATTTTTATTTGTAACAAACAAGTATTAAACTGTAAAGTATTTTTGTACAAATTTAATACTTTAATAGCATGGTATTTATCGTCTATGTATGGTTTTGGGGAATTCAAAATTGTTGCAAATATTTGTATGGAAAAAAAAACCCTCTACCAAATGGAATAAACAGTGATTTTAAAACACCAAAAAATATGACATGCAATTTTTGGGTCCTCTGAATGTATTTTCATATGCTAGACTGAGGCCTACACAATGTTTATTGTTACATAATTTTTTAAAGGCGGATGGTTTTGCCATAAACTTAAAAAGCAGCGTGGAAGAGTGGGAAGGGCATGGGTTTTGAAATCGGATCTGGGTTTGAATTCCAGCTCACTGGTGCTTTAAATTTGACTTATTGGGAATCAGTTTCCCACCTGTGATGACAAAGGTCAGATCTATACTTCAGGACTGTGGTGAGGGCCAAGGGGTGAGACAGATGTGGAAGTGCTGGCTGAAATAGCCAGCAGACAGGAACACCCCCGAGATGAACAATACATTGATTTTAGGTGACAATGGTCACAACATCTGCCCTCAGAGAATATTACTAGTCTATGAAATAAATTCACATAAATTATTAAAATGTACAAATTCTAAGTATACTATCTTTAAATAAAACAAAGTACACTTATAGTCCCAACATTTTCATTTTGCAGATGGCCCTGCAAACCTTATAAAGTCATAGGGACAAGACAAGGATGTCCATTCTTGCCACATCTATTTAACAGTGTACTCGAGGTTAAGACAAGAAATGCCTTAACAAGAAAATGAAATAAAACGCATCCAGATTGGAAAGGAAGAAGTAAAACTATCTCTGTTTGCAGATGATATAAAAACTTGGGCTTCAAAGGACACCATGAAGAAAGTGACAATAAAGCTACAAAATGGGAAAAAGTTTTGCAAATACTGTTTTTAAGGGACTTATATGTAGATATATAAAAAAATCTTAGATCTCAATAATAAAAGAAAATTAAAACTGGGCAAAAGATCTGAACAGACATTTCTCCTAAAAGGACACACAAATGGTTAATAAGCTCATGAAAAGATGATCAACATCATTAGCCATTAGGAAATGCAAATCAAAACCATAATGAAATATCACTTTATGCCCACTACATGGCTATCATCAAAAAGTCACATAATAACCGTTGTTGGGAAGAATGTGGAGAAACTAGAACCTTCACACACTGCTGGTGTAAATATAAAATGGTACAGCTACTTTGGAAAAGTTGGTCAGCTCCTCAAAAGGTTAAAGAGAGAGTTACAACATGACCCAGCAATTGCTCTCCTAGGTATCTACATAAAAGAAATCAAAATATATGGCCACACCACAACTTGTACACAGATGTTCACAGCACCATTAGTTGTAACAGCCAAAAAGTGGAAACACAAATGTCCATCGACTGATGAGTGGATAAATTCATTGTGCTCTATCCGTACAATGGAATATTACTTGGTAATAAAAGAGATAAATGCCTTTTGCTTCATGGCATCACTGAAAGCAAGGTGGGTCACCTGCAGCTCTACTGCAGCAACCTATAAAAATTCAGCCAGAGTTCATGACCTTGACACATCAGCTCAAACCATCACGGTCTGATCTGGAAATAGGGCCTCAATATATACAGCCAGTTTTTCCATCAGTATATAAAGGATGTGGGTTTCATCAAGTTTGCCTGAGTGATCTTCCTTGCATGGACACCTAACCGATAAAAGAAACAATGCTAGCTCTTTGTACATAATTTTTTTAAATCTTTTTAAAAACAGAGATGAAGCAGTGATAGACACATGCCACCACATGGATGAAACCCAAAAATATTATGCTAAGTCCAAGAAGTCAGTAACAAAGGACTCCATTTATAGGAAATGTCTGGAATAGGCAAATCAACAGACACAAAGTATTAGTAGTTGCCTATTGCTGGAGAGGATGAGAGGATTAGAGCTAGGAGGTACAGGCTTTCTTTTGGGGGTTATATAAAAATATTCTAAAACTAATTGTGGTGTTGGTAGCACAACTCTGTGAACATACTAAAAGCCACTCAATTGTGTAAATGAGTGACCTGTATGCAAACTGTATCTCAATAGGTTATTTTTAAAGCATTAGGATAACAGGTAAATTCTTCCTCTTAACTTTTTCTTTTGTCATTTAACAATAAATAAAACTAATAAAATAAAATAAAACCACCATGAGAGAAAAAATTTTTTCCAAAGTAGTATATCTTCAGAACAATGTGCTCCCCCCTCCAAAATGATAATTATGTGACATGACAGAGGTGTTAGCTAATGCTACAGTGATAATCATATTGCAATACATAAGTATCCATTCAACTCAGTGTACGCCTTAAACTTTTACAATGTTACATGTTAATTATAACTCAAATTAAGAAAAACAAAACAAAACACACAATGCACTCCCAAATCAAAAGGAATTTCCAGGAAAAAATCCCAGATGCGGTGGAGCCAGGAAGCAGTGATGGAGCAAAGGGCAGCCTGGAGAGATAACCACTTTGCAGGAGACATGATGGATGGACGTCCTAGAATTGGGGTAAGAGATGCAATGACAGTTTATCTTTACCATCGCTTCATCCCTTTGGCAATGATCACAATGATCATGGAAGTGAATAAGGCATTATCCTAAATATAAAACACTTATCAAAGTATAAAGTTAAAACATTTTATATATATATATATATATATATATATATATATATGTAAAACATTTTTTTCCTTAATTTATATCCAGTGCTACCAGTTCTCATGATGACAGATATTGAAATCATTAAGCTTTTCTTTGATCGAGTGAATTTAAAACATCTGCTAACACCTTAAAATAAAGCTCCAGTTATAGACGTCCTCTTTTATCTTGATACTTTGAAGCCAGGATGTTCATTTTGTGTTGAATGGGAAAAAAATAAGACAGTTGTCTGAGCAATCTGAAATAAAATCAGGTTTCTTGATCAGGTGTGGGTTTGAAAAGTTGTCTGGGGGTTAAACTATTTAGTCTCAAGTGCTGAAGTTTGGAAGACACTTGTGGAGATGATTCTTCCACCTGTTAGAACAATAAAAATAAAGTTAATTTTGTGAAAATGTAGTCAGTCTACGCTATGCACTTCTCTTCCCTCTGGCTGCCTCTGCGGAAGACCTGATTCCTTTTCCCCACCCCTTGGAAGACTTAAGCAAAGCAGAGCAATGAGCTGTTGGGTCCTTGTGGGGTCATGTCTGCTTTGGCTCACTGGTACCCCCAGCACCCAGCTCTGGGACTGGCATGTAGAAGTGACCGTTTGCCAAAAGAATACATACATCTCACTGCTAAAGGTGTGAACATGGCCTACTACATAATTTGGCAGCCCAGCACAAAATTAAAATGACGGCCCCTAGAATCTCCAGAAATGAGGGTTGTTCACAAATTAAGAATTTCAATATGGTAACAGGAGAACACTTGAACAAGTGTGGGATCCTCGTAGACACAAAGCCCTATGGCTGACCGCCCAGGCTGCACGTCCGTGACGCCAGCCGTAGGGGTGGACAGATGAAACCCTGTAACGCCATAGCATCTTCTTGGTACTAGTAGTGATTCCCAAACAAAAGGCAAGGGACCAGGATGGGCATGGGCAGGGGTCGGCAAGCTTTTGAGATGGAAGAGCCAATCCTGTTCCTCACAACAATTTGAAAATTATTCGAGAGCCATAAAACAAATGAAATCACCATTATGTAAATAATGTCCTTCAGAAATTTTATAAATGAAACTATGATAGTTTTATTTTCATTTTCAATTTTACTTCAGAGCCACATGTACGTATCCAAAGAGGCGCATGTGGCTTGCGAGCTGCAGTTTGCCGACCCCGGTCATTGGGAAGTTTTACCAACACAGGGAAACGAGAAAAATAAGCACAATCTTTCACAATGCTAAATCTGTTCAATGTAGGGGACTGTGATGGTCAACGTGGCTAAGCCATGGTATCCAGATATTTGGTCAAATATTGTTTTAGATGTTTCTGTGAAAGTATTTTTTTAGATGAGCTTCACATTTATATCAGTAGACTATGAGTAAAAGCAGATTACCATCCATAATGTAGGTGGGCCTCACCCAATCAACTGAAAGCCATAACAGAGAAAAGATTGACCTCTCCCGGGAAAGAAGAAATTCTGCCGGCAGACTGCTTTTGGACTTGATGTGCCAACATCAAGCCTTCTCTGAGTCTCCAGTCTGCCGGCCTATCCTGCAGGTTTTGGGCTTCTCAGCCTCCAGGATGGGATGAGCCAATTCCGTAAAATAAATCTGGATAGATAGATTGATAGATAGATAGATAGATAGATAGATAGATAGATAGATAGATAGATAGATAGACACGCAGGCAGGCAGGCCATATCCTATTGGTTCTATTTCCCTAGAGAACCCTGACTAATACAAGGACTCTCTTTATTTGGGGATTATATGATTATGTCTTTCCTAGTCTCTTTTATGTTAAAATGTCGTTTTCCTTCAAAACAATTCTGGAAATCATTGCTTTATGTGATCAGTTTTACATATATGTATTTATTTAAAGGGAGACTGCTGTTTTTCCTCTCTTCTTTGGTGGGGGGAAGCTAAACCCAAAAAAAAAAAAAAGAAAAATCAGGTCAACGTTTTCTTTAAGGACTTTTTAAAAAAGCCAAAGATATTATTAATCCACGGGAAAGCAAAAGAAGTCATGTAGGAGGGGCAAGCTGCGCATTAGGATTTGTAGAATTTAAATGCCAGTTCGCTCTTGTGTTATCACTGTGAATACAAAGGAAGGGTATGTGGGCAGCCCTTGTCACTGAATTTGATCTCTTAGAAATGACACATCTCAATGCACCTAAAAGTCTAGAATCATAACACAGACGTCCCTAATTTCACCATCCGGAAGCTTTGAATTCTAGTCCTCATTTCGAGGGATGCTTGTAAATGCCCAAACTTTCGGCAAACCTTGTGAGAAAATGTATGCTCTTCAGTTAAGAGAGCTTCACTTGTGCTGCCGCCGTTTTGCCTTGACATCAGTCAGCGCTGGACAGCGCCCCGCAGTCCCTCTTGTGGTCCCAGACCTTGTGCGATGCTGGCCTCAGCCAGAGCTCAAAAGTTTGGGCAAGAACTGAAGCTGGATACTGGGCCGCTTTTCTCTTTGTTCCACAGTATACACACCATCACCCCCATCCTGTGATGGTGCTGAGAACTACGAAGCCAAAAACTTTTAGAAAAAGACCCTGGAACTGGCTCTCTTTTCTGCTCCGGTCAAAAAGCCTTCTATTCCCCAGGATCTTTGTAACAGGTAACACATTTAGTGTCAGAAAAAGGTGTTTTGCTGAGATGGAAATTCCCTATCAAAGAGCTGACCTGGAGTACAGAATGAAACTTAAGAGTCAGCAGTGATTCCACCACTTGCAAGAAAAAAGAAAAGCATTTTTCCACTGTGTCTACTTTTATCACTTTCCCCGTAGAGCCTGTCCCTCGGCCTCTTCCCCCAGTCCTGATTTAATGGTCCCTCAATCCACCTGGATGCCCAAGCTAGAAGCCTAGGAATCACGCCCAGGTCCGACCCCACCTATATATAACTGACGAGGAAGTCCCATCGACTATAATCTTAGCATCTCTCCTCCATTCCCCCTGCTACTGCCTGACTTTAGAACCTAATCATTTTGTCCAAGACACTGAAATAATCTTTTTTGCTGGGGACTCATCCCCTGGTCTCTGCCTAAGCATACTCTACTAAACTCCAGTCAAAGTCACCTTCATAAATTTCAATCCACGGAGCTCTTACAATGCCTCTAGTCCTCTCCATGGCTACAGAAGAACGTGCGCTCTCTCTCCTGACCCTTTCAGTGTCCCCAGCTCAACCTGCCATTTGCACGCTGTGCGCCAGCCTCGCTATTCTACACTAGTAGCTGCTCAGCATGCCGATACTTCACACACTATGCCCTTTGTCAGGCACTCTCAGAGAACATTTTAACGTCTCACATCCATGTGCGGTCAGAAGATGTTTCTCCCTTTAGAACTCAGCCTGGTACGGGCAGATTACATCAGCACTTTCTCCTACGGGCTCCCACACGGCCTGCCCCGTCTCATCCTGATTGCGGGCGGCCCTGGAAGCCTAAAGCCTCATTCCAACATGTCTGTTGACAACACATAAAACAATTCTTAAGCTTCTGGGGGAACTACATCTGGAGGTAATTTATAACCCCGTTTTTTTTAAGTCACAAAATGGTGTTACTGAAATTGGATCATCCAATTCATAGAACTGGGAAACAAATGACTTTGGGTTATTTCTAAAAACAAAAATAGGTCTCAATAGAAGTTTGATCCCCTTAGAAACATTCAAAAGGATCTTTTGCTGCCTGTAAAAGTGATGCTCAAAACCAGGGGGGTGGGACAGTAAAAGAAAAAGTATGACTTTGAGCATGACACGAAAGAACAATACCCTGAAGGTCCGACTTCTTTAAAAAGGGTTTGATTGCCACATAGTCGTAACTCATAATTTAATCACTAAGTGTTTTTGAGCTGCTATCATGGGGTCAGCAATTGTCTGATGAAAATGCTGTTCTCACGAAGCTTTATCTACAGAGTCAAACAAGATGGTTACTGCAAGTGCTGTACAGAGGCAAATGTGTCGGTTCAAATAAAGGGAGGGTTTCATAAACAAAGCAGAACTCAGCTGGACTCTACCATGAGGAGAGATAAGGCGGGAGGAAGAAATCAGCAGAGAGCTACTTCATCTTCCCTCCACTGAACCCAACAGCGCACTGCACCTGCTCCCATCGGGTTGCAATGGACCAATGCCATCGAAGGGCAAGCCCTCAACTTACACTCTTGATTTTTCCCATCTCACCCACTTCAGGACTCCATTCCTGCAATTAACCCCTCTCTCTCAATCATGAATCTCTTGCTCTCCGTTGGACCATTCTACGATACTTTGATGTACCCATCCAAAATAAAGAGATAAATCCTTCCTTGATTCAAGTCCTCTATCCACATACCACCCTATCCCTCTGATTCTTTTCATAACAACCGTCTGCCAAAACTCTGCCTCTACTTCTTCCTCCACGTTCTCACCTCCTGTTCTCTCCTGAGCATGCTCGAATCAGGCTTCCGTGCCCTCCCCACCACCCTGGTTTTCCTTTCCTCTCACTCACTCTCTTTTCCACTGACCTTTGCTAGTTCTTGCTCCTCAGTCAGACCTCTAAAAGCTGGGAATTCTCAGAACTCCATCAGAAGGCCCCTCCTCCATTTGTGGTCGCTCCTGAAATTACTCACCTAGTCCTTTCATTACCACGATACGCTAATGACTCCCAAGGGGACATTACCCACTCGGATCCAGCTGAGGCTCGAAACTCTTCAACCAACCACTGAGTTTCTCAACAAGCCCACTTGTATGTCTGACTGAAACCTTAAACAAAACAGGCCAAAAGAGAAGTCTTCATTTCCCCAAGGCCTGTTCTCCTCGGGTCTCTTCCATCTCAGGAAACGACACTACAATTCACCAAGTTGCTTTCGCCAGAAACCCAGGAATCATCCTGGATTCCTTTCTGTCTTACTCTCTCACATCTACCTAATCAGCAAGTCATATAGACTCCATCTCCAAAATGCATCAAGAACCTAGCAGACCTTTCTCATCAGCTTCCCTGCTCTTTCACTAGGTTTTCCTCAGGACAAACTCCTGGCTGGTGTCCCTGCCTCCACCCTACTTTCCACAGTTAACTGTCCGCAGCAGCCAGAGGGTTCGCTTTTTAAAAAGTGCACATTAAATGATATCTGATTGGTAACAATGTGTCGGGGGTATTAGGAGAATGGGAATAAGAGGGTAAGGTAGCCAATCAGCAACCATCAAAGATGAGATCAGGATCTAAAACAGCCCAGACGAAATGAGATGAAAGATATATTTTGCAATAAACCTAGTAACTAACTAGAGGCAGAGAGTGAAAGCAAAGTGAGTCTAAGGTGACACCAAAACTTTAAGCTTGTGCAGCTGGGACAATGGTGTTTGAAGTGGAGAAATCAGAGAAGAGAGTAAGATGCGGGGCTGTGGTTCCAGAAAGTCAGTCTCTGGGAACAAAGACTCAGATGGGGGAGTTGGTTCCTGGCCTTCTGTTCAGTGTTAAGAGCAGTCAGTGAAGCCCCAAGTTACTTACTAACCTATGTGTTTCCGCCATGGGCCATCAGCGCAAGGCTGGGAACTGTCACTTTCCTTTGAATTGCTAACATCTGGAATGTAGTAGACCGCTGAAAAACCATTTCTTGAACTGAGTACTTAAGAGGGGTTCAGCACAAAATTGGTGGCTGAATCATCAGTTCAAAAGGGATGGCTAAAATTCGCAGAACGGGATCAGTTTTCAAAGGAAAAAAGAATGAGCCTTGGGGAGATGTCTCCAGTCAGAGGATGGGAAGAAAAAGAGTGAAGAAATGAAGGGGAGATGAGACGGTGAGGTAGGGGAAGTGTTAGATAAGGTTCCCTGGAAACCAAGGGAAGGAAACATGAAAACTGCTGCAAGTTTCAGGAAAAATAGTCAAGAACAAGACCTAAGCAAAGGCCTCTCAAGTTGATGAGATAGATGACTAGAGCCAGCGGCTTCAGGGGAGTAGTGGGGACAAAAGTGAGAGTATGGCCTACAAAAGGGAGGGGAGGGTGATACGGAAGACATGCAGAAAGAAGGTGTAAGATGACAAACAAGTTTCCTCTAGCAAGCCAATCCATGGAGCTGCCTCAAGTGAAAGACTGCCAGGCTCAACTGGGCATAGGAGAGAGGAAATTGGGCAGAGGGGAGAGAACACTTGTTTTGACGTCCTACAGCACCATGTAACACTAACAAAATTACGAAGTACTTTAGTATACATAAGCACAATGAAGTTAGCAATATCTAAATAGAACATGAGTGCATGAGAACGCCACTCCTACCATAGGAATTTTGTTTGGACTTTCAGCATCACGCATGCCACTGGCTCTCTTGGACCCTCGAGGCTTGGATGGATCTTCATCTGTATGCGCTTCATCAGGTGGAGGTAATCTCCAACCCCCAGCAAAGGCGGCTGTCTTGTCATCTACCACAGAGGCCTGGCTTCTGGGGACGTTGTTTGTCACAGTGTCATCTGTGCCCGTAGGGAGTGGTGATGCTGACAGCTGTGTGCTGGGGCCTCCGAGGTCTCCAGAATTCTTTGACGGGGTTGCAAAATCTGCAGGAGAGGCAGAGCTGGTGGAGAGCTCGTTTTGCAAGAAATGTTTTAAACGTGTGTTTCTGGGCACACTGTTTTTCGAAATTGAGCTCCGGAGCTGAGATTCTTCTGCAATGACATACACTCTGCAGCGGCCCCTGGTCACCGCGGTGTAAACATGCTGCCAGTGCTGGCGGCCCGCCTTCCCAACCACGTAGACAACTGTCTGCTCCTCAGACCCCTGAGAGGAAAGCATGCATTAGGGAGGCTTACTATTGTGTCATGGGTTCATGTCTTCAGGAAGTCAGCCTACAGAGACAGAAAAGAGACAGTTCCTCCCAAGCACCTACTACCTGGCCAGGGCAGTCATATAAATCCATCTCATGGGGTCCGTTTTCCTGATTACCCAAGAACTCATGTTGTCTAATGACTCTGCTAAGTTCAGGTCTCATCGATCCACAAGTGGCTGGTAAAAACCCAGCAATAAACTTTAACGACTGCGTAGTGACAAATAATAAAATAACTTGAAATGATTGTATGGGCTTTATGCGTAAATGTATCATCCCACTGTTACTTTATATTACAAAAAAAATAGACACTTTAAACATCCAATGATAGGAGAACAAATATAAGTATTTATATATTTATATAAAGTATCTATATATAGATACTTGGTATGCTATTTTACAAACATCAAAGATGCTTTAAGATTTAACAAAATTTTAAAAACTGGGTACATACCGGGGGTGCCAAAAAAGTACACATTTTAAGAGATGTTATCTATGTATTACTTTTTGAAGTTGAATTATGGTGGCAATGTGTAGTATGACCTTCGCTCAAAAGATGGCGTTAATCAAATGAATGCTAGCATCATTCATGGTATTACAATTTTGATAGTTTTTTCCTTTCTTAAAATGTATATACATTTTTTGGGGGCACCCTCTGTGTATATATAAAAAATGATCACAACTATGTAACACAAAATAAAATTATTCTGATCCAAAAAATTACATACAAAATGAACATAAATATGTAACGAAACAAACCACAAAAAGGCAGTTCTATCAAAATGATAACTAAACTGTCTCCAAAATGAAAGGCCTGGATGATTTTTTTCTTCTACTTTCTGTATTTTCCCATTGTTGAACCATTTATTACTTTTTCAAGATAAACAAACCAAGAGAAAAATAAATCTGTGCTTTTTAAATTTACCAAGCCAAGAAGTGTATAGGCAAGGAAAATGCCCGATGCCGTCATGGAACTGTGAGAAAGGTTTCAAGTTTTGTGGCTATTCTTAGTCCCTAAATTTTCTGTGCCAACACAAGCTAAGAAGCGGTCTGGGGCCAGCCGAGTGGCTCAGTTGGTTAGGAGGGCGAGCTCTGAGCAACAGGGTCACTGGTTCAATTCCCACATGGGCCAGTGAGCTGTGCCCAAGCTGAGCTGCAACTGAGCTGCCAACAGGTGGAAGGATGGCTCATATAGTGAGAGCACGCGCTCCTAACAACAAGGTTGCTGGTTTGACTCTCACAAGGGATGGTGGGCTAGGCCTACCTGCCACTAAGATTGGACATGGCACCTTGAGCTGAGCAGCCACGAGCAGCTGACAGGCAGCCGGATGGTGACTGGACTTGGAGCTGAGCTAGCTGCACCCTCCACAACTAAGATTGAAGGACAACAACTTGGCTGTTTCCCTTCCCCAATTTCCCAATAAAATATATATTTTTTAAAGTGATCTGAACTTCTCCCTAATGTTCTCATAGTACCCTTGCCAAAAGAAGAATTGTGGGGAGACAAATGACAAGATGGGCATGTAGAAACCACAGATCCACAGCTGGGAAAAAAAAAATCATCTACACAGCAAATACTTCTATTTCCCTAGACACAGAGAGTTTGAACCCACTCTTCAGGTGATAAAAGTTTGAGAAACACTTCCTTCCAATGCTGCTGAGTCTCAGGAACTGACTTAAATGATACTTGATTATATGAATGCTAAATACAGATACAACATCTGTCCCCTTAGACTTTCTATTGTGTATTCCTAACGGGGTAAATAGCTACCTAACCTTAGCTAACCGAGTTCTTACTCATCAATCACAGTAACACTGAAAAAAATGTAACAGCCTCAGAATCGGTCTCCCTGTACTCGCACAGTCATACTTGCTGCACTCCACTGTCCTCCCAGCAGCTACGGGGATATTTGTAAAAGGCAAATTCATTCTCATCAGACTCTGCTTATAACCTCTTAGTAGCTCCCAGGCTCTCAAAATAAAGTCCTAGCTCCTTAACATGGCTCGTATGGCCCTTCAAGAGCCAGCCTCGGCCCTGCGGCCTCGATCTTTCTTTCCCCTTTCTTCCCATGAGCCGCGCTCCCTCCAGCACAAGAAAACTCTCTGTGGTCCTGCCAGCGCTTTCCAGTCGGTGGCCTCCATCTGGCCCACTTCTGATTAGCTGCCCCATCCAGCATCCTGTGCTTCCTCTGTAACATGCTTTTTACCAGGCTGGAATGTTACTATCTGTTTTAAGTGTAATCCTCACCGGACCGTAAGCTCTGTGAAGGCAGGACCACATCTGACTGGCTCACCACTGTTTATCCAGTGTCTCACTGAATAATGATAAAAATTAAAACGCCATGCCAAAGGTGTGCTCAGAAAGCGGGACATGGACACCTAACGTCACCTCAGTCACCTGCTATAAATCATTTGTCCGTTTCTTTCCATCCTCCTTCAATCACTAACACTATCAGACTTCTTAAGGAGGCACGTTTTATACCTTGACTTTGAATTACGGATACTTCTAGTCTCTAGGTTTGTTCTAAAACTTACAACTTGTATGAATAGACACAAACCATTAATATCCTTCATGATTTTATAGACTTAGAATCTGAAAGTCTATATAGACTTTAAAGTGGAGTCAAAAAGCTTTTTTTCTGTAAAGGGTCAAAGAATAAATATTTAGGTCTTGCAGGCCAGATGCTCTACAGCAACTACTCAACTCTTCCTGTATAGTACAAAAACAGTCACAGCCAACACGTAAATGAATGTGACTGTGTTCCAATAAAAGTTTATTTATAAAAACAAGCGCTGGGCCAGATTTGACTACTATCGTGGATAGTACATAGCCCTAGAAGGCCCTAGGAGGGGACCTGGCCCCCGGTCCTCCCACGTTACTTCTCTGACCTCATCTCCTGTCACTCTCCCACACTGGCCTCCTTGCTGTTCCTGTTCTTCAAATACCAGACAGGCTCCCACCTAGCCAAGAACGCTGACCTTGGCTCTTCCCGCTACCTAGAACGCTCTTCTCTCAGATACCCACAGGGTTAACTTCTTGACCTGTTTTCAAGTCTCTTTCAAATGCCACCTTCTCAGTGACCACCTATTTAAAATGACAACTGCATTCCATTCCCACCCCTTTTCCACGGATTTACCAACCTCTAACATAATGTGTAGTTTACTTTTTTTTTTTTTTTTTTACAGTTGTGTATATCTCTATCCTCTTCCTCACCAAATGTAACCTCACAATGGCAGGTACCTTTGTCTGTTTCATAAACTGACCCATGCCAAGCACCCAGAACAGAATTTGACTCAATAAATATTTGCTGAACTAAACTCAGAAGGAAGAAACTATGCTGATGATACAAGATAACAATCATGAATGTTCTCGGAGGTAAGAAATGCTATTTCAACCGGGAAATAAGAGCCAGATTCAATAAAAGAAACATTTACTTACTCCAACCTCAACCCAGTAATAATAAAGATCCCTTCACTCTTCATTTGTCCAGAAATGTAACAGAAAACTGGATTATAAATTTGAGAAAATTGCTCAGAAAAATACAGCAAAATGACAACAAGATAGAAAATAGAAGAGATTGATAAGAAATTTAGATAGCCATTTCTGGATGTCCAACATAAGACAAAACAGAGAAAACTCAGAACAAAAAATCTTAATGAAATTATTCAAGCAAACTTCCCAGAATTAAATGATAGGAGTTTCTAGAATTACAGAGATCCTTGCTTAGGGTGTAATATTTAAGAGGATGCCAAAAAACTTGGCAATCAAGATATATAATAATTTAATATAATATCAAATTTTAAACCAAAAATTCCAAGATAAACAAAATACCAAAATTTTAAATAAAGACAAGATCAGTAACAATGGAATACCAAGTGACACTGGAGACTGAAACAAGGGGCAAATTCAGTCCTACGGGTCCTGACCTTCTACCCCTGGTTGGAGGGAAGACCTGAAGGGTAAGGCTTTAACTATAATGTCTCAGTTTCTCAATAAAGAGAGCTCTGAAGCACGAAGAGCAAAAGGTTAATGTCTGCATAGTGTTTTCTATACTGCTGTGCATTTTGTTTCCTAATTAAAAAAATAAGGCAATAAAAATGAGGAAGAAAAGAATACAGAGTATTCTATGGCTTGGCGAGCTATTAAACAGCTTCATAAAGGTCCATTCTTACCTGAAATGTGTGAATAGTTCTTGCCCAGGCATGTCTTATGTGACAATTTTGCATTAGTTTCCTAAAATCCACAGTTACTTCCAAGCCAGCCATATTATTAATGGTCAAATATCTTCTCTTTCCAACAGTTACATCAGTTTTATCCTGTCACCAAAACTAAGAGTTATTTTGTTCGTTTTGAAATATACTGTGAAGAAAATGCAAGCACCTTATAAGTAAAATGGCATGTACATTCATTACAATTGTTAAGAATTTCCAAAGGCTTAAAGTCCATGTTTGAGCACAAACTAAACATATACACACGCAAATACTTCATTAAACACAAATGGAAGGTTTTGGTCCTTGAAACTTAACCAGATTCGACTCTCTGGGAAACAGTCTGTGTTTCTTACTTTGAAGTCTATATATTTTATTTCTTGTGCATAAGTCTGTATGTACTCTTTGCAAAGAGTACTTTTCCACACAGCCTTTAAAGATTAAGCTTATACATTTAAGAGGGTGTTTATACAATAAGAACAAAAGCAAGGTGACTTCTGCAGTTTCTATATTTAAGCAGCAACTGAGGAAATGACGCTTTGTAAAATATAATAGGTATGTTACTTGTCCCTGGTTTTTGTTACTCAAGAACCTCAAACTTACCAAAAGTTTCTTTCTTCACAAAGTCTTCCAGAAAAATATAAGAGAAAGGAACATTTCCCAGCTCATTTTAGGAAGCCAGCATTACTCTGACACCAAAACCAGACAGGACACGACTGGAAAACTACAAACGGATATTCCTCACAAACATGGATGCAAAAACCCTTGACAAAAAATTATGGAAGAATAATTGTCAACTCTGATATGACTGGATTCTGAATGAATCCTAGGGCAATTAAAACAACAAATCTCTAACAGATAAAAAGGTACTATTTTTCTGTTATCACTTACATGTGTTATGAAAAATATCTCTCCATTGCAGAGTCTGATACCACTTACAAAGTCATGCTTATTTTTAGCAAAACCATTCAAGTCTTCACCATTGGCCTCTAGTTCATTATTTTGCTGATTGTTGAAGGTATTTTCAGGCAGTAGATCTGAGAGATATGCATTCTTGGTACAACAAATTTTATCACCAACTCCAAACACAAATCTATTCTTATGGTCCCTGGGTTAGAAAATGAATAATCATCATCAAAGTTGGGAAAACCTTAATTTCATTTTGTTTAAACATTAACTCCCACTCAGATCCAATCCAATTCTCAGAATAATCCCCACTTTCTTTACTTCACCTTTGTTCTCCAAAACAGTCTTATCGCACTTATATATTATTTCTATTACAATTATATTAAAATAATAGCAGCCAATTGAATAAACGCTGGAGATACAGCAGTTCTTGCAATGCGTGTTTTAGGTATATTATTTCATTTCATCCTTACCACAATTCTGAGGGAAACTGTATAAGTATCTTCTTCCATATACATGGAAAGGTGAAACTACCTGCCTGAGATCAGAGTCACTGAGACCCAGAGAGCAGGGCCCCAATCTCCTGCTTGTTAACCCTTTGTTAGGCTCCCTACCATGGCTTTTTGGTGTGTCTTCCTTCAACATGCAGGGTACTCCTCCTGCACGTTACACATCTCTGGATTTTCTGCACTTCATAGTAAGTGTTGATAAATGCAGGAGACGTGAGTTCATTTTTCCTCTGTGTAAACAGAGTGGCTTTTCTATGCTCCTATTTCTCTGAAAGATGTTCACTAAGTAAGGTGCTCTGTGTAGGCAGCCTAAGGTTCTCGGACACACTACACACATATCATAATATGAAAAAGGCTCCTGAATCGCCCACACTCATCTTGGAGAAGCTGGCGGTTGACAATCTGGAAACCACAGGAAAATTTTATTCCTTATTATTATTATACTGATTATCAAAAAAGTCAATTTCTAAAGATATATATTATATTTAACTGAAGAGAGCATTTTACTTCATGAATAAGAAAAAACGATGTTTAAATTTGTGGCTGCAGTGATAAATGTCAGAACAGGGAATCAAGGAAGGACTGTCCTCCAAGTTTCGGTCCTTTTGTGCTCACCTGCTTAGGTGGCCTGTGTAGTGACTGCAACAGCAGTCATTGATGACGTCACAGTCTTGCCTAAAACACACGAAAATGCAAGGGTCACCTTAATAGTATCTGTTTTGTGCTTATTTCTGTTATCAACAATTATGACATACTAGATTCTATAAAAAGTCTCCAGGACTGTCTCTCCAGGAAAAAATATTTTATACATTTTATCTTAGAAACAACCTTTGTTCCATTCAGGTTTCCAGTGAGTTTCTAAATATAATATTTAGTAGAAAGAGCCCTGTCTAGAAATTGCCCTCTGCCATGTCTAACAAAAAGATTCCTCAAAATGAGAGAATTAACAGTTATGAACTATTAGAGTCTCCCATACAGTATATTAATAAGTAATGGTACTTAATTACCATATTAATTACTTACTACTGTATTAATAAGTAATGAGGTTTGGAAGCCAGATTAAAAACATTAAAATACTGTAAACACTTTACCTTCGAAATGCAATAAATTGTGATGTTTCTGCACATTGTAGGTCCTTTTCTTTGAGTAAAGTTTTAACGGCAGAATATAAATCTGATAATTCAAGAGAAAAAAGTTAACACAGAAAAGCACCAAATTACAACATTGTCGCTATGGAGAAACAAATTCAAGATTCCTGCTAACAGGTCTGGGAAAACATCTCACCAAATGGAATACAAGCTCACCATGGGGACATCAGCCTCATTCGTGACATTAGCCAGAGTAATAGACAAGAGCATGGAGGAGACAGGCCCCAGGCACCCTATCCTCCACAGAGAGGCCACTGCCAGGACAGCTCCTCATCTGTAATACAATCACTGCATATTCACTGATGGTTTATGAATGCTGAATTTAAAATATAGGCAAGAGGGGCCGGCCGAGTGGCTCAGTTGGTTAAGAGCTCACTCAAGAGTGCGAGCTCTGAGCAACAGGGTCGCTGGTTTGATTTCCAGCACGAGCTGAGCTGCCACTGAGCTGCCAACAGGTGGCAGGATGGCTCGGCTAAAAAATATATATATATAAAATAAAATAAAAATGGGCAAGAGGACAAAATATGTAACAGAATTACTAATGTAAGCCTTCTTTCTGTTTTAAGTTCTGGTGGCACCAGTGGTGACGAGTTATAATTTGAGACGTGCTTGGCATTATGTTATTTCACTTAATTTCATCTTCATGACTCTCATACGAGGCAAGTATTATTACATCCAAGGCTCATATTTAGCGGATACAAACCAATATAAAAATATTGAGATACTTCTATAATGGCTGGAAAAGAGCTACTCTCCAAACACAAGGACCCCCCCTACCCCAATCATGTCTTTCCCGCCCCCAGAACCCCCAGACCACCTGATTCAACAACTCAGAGCACAGCAGGGGCATCCATTGCAAGAGCGGCTGTGCACTACCAGCTAGCAAATGGTTTGACTGTCACCACTGATTACATCCTCACTCCACGAACGCGAAATGGAGATTCTTGGAAGTAAAATTTTCCAAATGGGGTAGGGTAGCTGGCCTCCTCTTTGAGAGCTCAGATCACTGACAATGATGGCACCCACTTACAACTTGTCCTTCCTCAGAGCACTGAGAAGCAGGCTTCCTCTCGTCGCTCTTAGCAATATTACACGACAGCCAACGGTTCTCATGAGAGAGAGAAGATACAAAATTTGGGGGAAGGACATTCCAGGCTTTTGTGCCTTTCCCTCACAGCGGATGAATCACAGGGGAACAAAAAAGCCCGGGCCTTGTGAGGCCCTGCTGGAGGAAGACGATATTAGTTGTTCGCTGATTCCTTCATTTTTCAGATGAAACATGGCCGACACTCAGCGCACCCCCAGCCAACCCCTGGCTTGCCAGAGCAGGGATTTCACAAAATATTGTTTTCTTTTACACATATTAGATCATGCTGCTCTGCTCCTTGCTTTTTTCACTCTCTCTACATCGTGCATATTAATATGTACAGTATTTCAATATGTACATTGTATTTCATTAATTCTAAGATATATATTTTTTCTCACATTTTAATATCTCTAAAATTCTAACTCAGCTATGAAGACTGTCTTAGGTAGGTCCTTGTACTTTAAAATAATGGGAATAATTTACTCAATAACTTAATTATTAATGAAAAAGTATTATCTGGGACATTTATTCAATTATCTTAACGAATTGAATAATTTTCCAGCTGAAGTTTGTAATTAAGATAGAAACACAGCATCAGTTAAGGTCTGCTACCACTCTGAAACAGACACCTTTTTTTTTTAAGTACATTCTCATTAATGTAAAGAGTGGGTGCCAGAAATAAAACTAAGCATCTAAATGGAGTGGCAAAGACGCCAAGTTACTTTACCATCTAAGACTCATTTTCATCTGTCCTAGTACCTACTAATTCTTTTCCATTAGCTTCAGATGTACAAAGCAACATAATAGTTAGACATTTACACCTCTCACAAAATGATAACCCCCACCTCAATCTACTACCCTTCTGACATCGTATATAGCTGTTACAATTCCATTGACTCTATTCCCTATGCTGTACTTTATATCCCATGACTATATATATAATATATATAAATATACACTAAATTATAGTTGACACTGAATGTTATTTTATTTCAGCTTCAGGTATATAGCACAGTGGTCAGGCATAGTGCCTACTACTAACTAAGCTGTTGTGAGAATAAATATTTTCCATTCATTATTCACAATATACTTAATTTTTAAAAAATCACAAAACAATCCACAGCATATAATCCAATTTATGTAAAACTAAAATACATATGTTTGTATATGGATATAATAAGGTTTAAAAGGACCACGCTCTCATTATGTACATGTCCTTTATGGGGTTGTCTTGAGGGAAGAGGCGAAAGGAAAATTACAGGGAAATGTTAATTTTTACTTCAAACACTTCTGTATCATTTGACTTTTTTAAGGGCTATAAATTAGTTCTAAAACCAAATAGGCATTTATAGAATCCTGTGTATTCTATGAGTCCATTTAAAACGAAAAAGGAATATTACAATATGTGAATGAACACAAACTAAGGGAACTGAGACTGGCGACACGCACAAAGGAGGAAGGGCTTACAGATAAAGCTCACACGTCACTAATTTCATACGCAGATTGAAAGTAGCTAAGTAGGAAGGATATACCCTTAAGAACCGTGGCAACTACAGTAAATCCTCAATAATAATCATTTAAATCTCTGCTAATTCAATTTTGTATAAACCATGACACTATTTTTAAAAAGAAGTTTACAACAGAAATAAGGATCAACAGGATTAATCTATTCAAATAAATTCATCTGCAGTAGATAATTTAAAATCTATTATTCATTAAAAAACTAACATTTATATAGTGCGTCAAAACTGCTGAAGGCCCTCAACCCTCACAACAGCTCCATAGGCACTGTCACTAGGATTCCCATCTTACAAAAGGTTAAGCAATGCGACATGGGTCCTACACAGAAGGGAGAAGATTTCTCATCCCATCTTCTTTCTCAACCCTGTCATGAGGTCAACCTAACACCCATAATTAGAAGCGATGCTTGTCCATTTTATAAGAAATAGGACTATTAGGATTCAACTTGGCAACAGTGTGACAGCCATTACATTTGTTTCACAAACGTACTCAAAATAACAAATGTATTTACTTTTCCAATTGTTGTAAAAGAAAAACTTCATTAAGACATCCTGAATGAACTTGGATTACTGGGGCTTTGCTTTAGTTTAAAGTAATCATCTACATCCATTTATTCACTCAACAAATATTTATTAAGCCCTTGGTGTGTATGTGACAAGAGCTTACTTCTTTATAAAATTCTAGAGTAATCTGCTTTTGATGATTAATAAATCAGTTTATTTCCATACCTCATTTTTATTAGCAATATTTATCTTTACCGTGAAATAAAACTATAACTAGCCATTTAATAACTATTTGTATTACAAACTGAAATATTTAACCCACCCAACACAAAAGCTTGTACTTACAAGAGCGAGGGTCAGTTTTCGATAACTGAGAACTGGGATCCTCTTCTGGGAGTCTGACAAAAATAAATGTCTTATCTTGTACTGAGACAGGGAACGTTGGATTATCAGAGATATTCAGCTCTGCATCAAAGTTTGGAAATTGGCGTTTTGAGATTCTTAAAGATAAAAATAATACACCAAGAGCTTTAGTATCCAAAAATATATCTTCAGATATGATCACAGATAATGTCCATTACAATAATATGTTAATAGATAAATAGGGCAAAAAGGCTACTCGTGTACACATTATAAATAGTGAGTTTTAAAATAGAATTAGCAATACCATGTTACATTTAGCAGTCAACTCCCCACCCCTAGCAAATTAAAAGCATAAGAAAAAATAGTCAGGCAATTTACTAAGCACCACTCTCAGAGCTTGACCAACTTTTCTCCAGACCACAAAAGAACCGTACAAGGTAGGTATTAGCATCATTTCACAGGTGAGCAACATGAGGCTTAGTTATCTGTAGTGGCCCAAGGCCGCAGAGGTAGAAAGCAGGGGAGCTGGGTGGCAACTCTGGGCCCATTTGGTTCCATGTCACTTTCTATTTAAATTAACTTGGATTCTTTGGGACTTATCCATACATTTACATCACACCCTTTTTTTTCTCCTTTCTTCCACATGTATCATATATATGGCCTCATTTTCCCAGTTGACTCAAGTATCCACATCTCTCTGCTTCTATTCCCTGTTCATCCCTCTTTTGTTCTTATATTTCCCAAGACTAGCAAATAATATTTGAAGACAGAGGAAGAGGAAGGTGCCTTGTCGTAACAGTCTCTCCTTGGTTATTTGGAAGAAAACTGACTCTCTGAAAAGGCCTGACAGCAGCATGGCTGTCAAAGGTGGTGGTACCCTCCCAACAGGGTTGAAAGGGATGAAAAGAGAGGGAAAAAGGCTAGCAATGTCCCAGATATAATTTCTGAGGGACTGCGAATCATCATAAATTTCCGGTTTTGCTTTTGCCCCAGGACATGTAATACATTTCTATTTCAATTTCTATGAGCTTTTCCCTGGTATCACTGGGGTCCTTCTGTCATAAAATATCTGGTGATGGAGATTAAGAAGAAATGATGAAAGGAGCTCAGCTCAGCCCAAATAATATCAAAAGGGTTACTAAACACCTAAGATTCAGATAAAACTGAGTTCTAAGAAATCTAATGTGCTTTAGATTCTCCTAAGATTTTTAGACTTCAAAATGATCAATCATCTACCAACATCTCCGAAATGAGGTGTCCTTTAGGTTGGAGCAGAAGGGTTACAAGATAAGAATATTACACATCCAAATGCATTCTTTTTCTTAATGTCTTAATACAGACCTACATCATCTAACCTACTCTTGTCAATTCTTCTTCTACTCCGACTAGCCTATCCAGGATAGACAGAGGCATAAAGAAAGTAGGTTTTAATTTTCTAGTTTCTGCTGACATCCAACCAAGGAAATCTTCAAGCAATAAAACACCACCCTATAAAAGAGAGTCAAAACAAAGATAAATTTTGGCCAATGAATAAAACAGTCTCTTAGTATTCTGAGGTCCCATTATATCTATTACAAAAGATCACTCTAAGGATTTACACAAAGACTAAAAAAAGAGAAGGGTTCTTTTCTACTTAAAGAAGAGTAATATGCCATGGATGCCACCAAGGCTTATCAAGGAGTGGCATACCTATTTTTTTTTGCTTTGGGCTCTCTTCCAAAAAATTACTATGGGAAATTTCTTCCCCAATTCTCCCTTAAACTCTACTGAACTCATTTCTAAGTTTCTGTCCCCTTAGGCTTATTCTAGCCTCTGAGCTTGATGCAACTTGAATTCACATGTACACTTTCTAAACCAGGAAAACACATTCATTCTTAAATTTCAATAATAATTTATGCTGGACCAGTAATAAAAAATATTAACTTTGTTTTTCTAACTGTGGGGTAAAAGGTATATTATATACACCTGAAGGATAGGTTTGCTAAAAGGGCATAGCAAATATACTACACTGACTCGCCCAGATTCAAAAGCTAATACGTATTTTCTAATCTTTTACTTCTAATACAATACAGAGGCGATGCAAAATTTTAGTTCTATTATACCTTGTAGCATTGTTCACAATTAGTTCAGATTCTGCTCTATGATTTGTCTTTAGTTCGATAGCACAATTTCTTGACTTAAGGGTCTCAAAAAGATCTTTCAGCAAGTTACCAGGTTCAATGCTGGGTAACTGTCTAATATCACCTGTAAGGGGAAAAAATAGGCACATTAGGTTTTAGGTAACCAGACCCTTAAATTTAGAAATTATTTTGATTTCTCTCTATTGATATGTGCTTTAATTATGAAGACTTACTCTGAGGAAAAAGAGCCAAAAAAAACTTTGTTTAAAAATACTTGAGAACATTAAGTCTTTAAAAAAATATTTAACAAACAAACAAACAAAAAACATTCAAATTAAACAAAGATATATAAAATAGTGATAACACAAAAAGGTAAAATTTGAATGGAACTTCTTTCATACTTATAACCACAGGCAAACTGTCTACGGGCCTATGTTTCAAGCCAGCATGTAAAGAAAAAACCAGGCCTTTGGTATCTACCATTTAGCCACTTATTCAATCTTGCTCAAAGTCTTACTAAACATGGAAGGCTCTATGGCCTCAAATAAACAAAATAAACATATAAAAGAAAAAATAAACAAACCCAATGCATTTGATGACAGATAAATTCCAGTAATTTAATGATAACGTTTTGCTATATTAAAAATCTTTTTACTTTAAACAAACAAACCCTAGAGATAAGAAAAACTATTTTCTGGGTGGAAGGTGGGAGAATGCCTTAGCCATTAATAGAATCAACTACTTATAAAATATCCTCAAATATCTAAAAATATTACTTATATACAATTTGATTCTCAAACTGCAATTCTATTTTTTTCTCCATTAAATCATATAGTCTACATATCAGTACTACCAAATAGAATCTAACTGAATCTCACCAGAATTGGAAAGGACTTATGAGGCTGGTGAGATCTAATTTTAAACTAACCATTTAAAATCATAAAATTACACTTAAGTGAGATATAATGCAAACATTTTATTATTTCCAAATAAACCTACATCCTGATGTACTGTGACATTTTTTACCATTTTATGGTCATCATTGAGGTGATCAGTAGTAACCCCTCACAACTCTACTGTGTTCACATCCTGGCCTTGCTTATATCCTGGCCAAAACAAAGAACCACCCAAGCTGCTAAAGCGAGTGGTCAGGTTGAACTCAGTGTAGCTTTAGCATGGGCTCTGACAAATGGCGTCCCACCTGTCAGATATAGATATTAAACCACTAAAATGGTATAAACAGCCACTTAACCACAGTGCTTTGACCTCAACAATTAAAAATACAACAATATTTTAACTTACCAAGGATAATAAGCTTAGAAAGTTTGGAGTGCCCAAGTAATAAATTTAAAACGGATCTGAAGATTCCTACAGATACCAAACTCCCTTCATCCACAACCAGAACTCTAACTGAAGAAAACTTCCATGGAATGTCCTTGTCCACGTTTTTATCCCATAAATAGAAGCTATAATTGACCTACAAGCAAAGTAAGGCACTTCTAAGTTACAAAAACAAAAATTTTTTTACAACAAGTTATTTTAAAAGCAAAACTCTTAAATTGGGGAGGGATAGGTAGAATAACAGGAAAAAGCTAAAGAAATAAAGAACACAAAAGTTATAAATACACAGAAAAATCAAACCAAATAAATCTAAAAACAAAGATCAAATAGTTAAAAAAAAGTGCTTCCTAATGACTACTCAGTGTGTTTAACAAGCCTCGTACACATCACTACTCCACTGCTAAAATCTCAACCCTTCTGTTATCATTCTTGATGAGAGAAAGCTCCCTATTCTTTTCCATCCCCAAACACCTTCTCTTGGCCTTCTGAGCTGCCCCAATCACTTATGCCCTCTTCTTCTCCCAACTATAATATTCCATCCTGGAAATAAAGGATTGCATTCCCAACCTAACTGAAAATACTACTTTTTTTCCTAATATTCTAAACTCCCTTACTTCCCCAACATTTAAAAAACCACCACCAAAAACAACAAAACAACTAAAAAGATGACTTATTACAGAGGTAATAATATTTACTATTTAAGGTAGGGAAGAAACTTATAAAATTACAGCCAGGTAATGTTAAATAGTTTGGTCTCTATCATTCCAGAAAGGTTTCTATATTGTAAGTATGCATATACTGTATATACAGATTTTTTAAATGGTATATTTTTATTTAAGTTTTCTACTGAAACTAGATTCAACATGTCTATTGAGTAAAAGCCTTCATATATCCTACCCAGATGCATCAATTCCCTTCAAAAAAAACCCAAAACACAAAAACCCATTCTCTCAGTGGCCTTGTCTCACAACAGAATATTTGGAATCACTGCTAATTGTGTACTTTCTTTTATTTTATATATTCAGCTAGTTATCTTAGAAATGCCTGATTGACACTTTCTGTGTTTCTCATGCTACCAACTCAATACTGCCCCATCGATGAGCACCTGGATTACTCCAATAAGCTTACAGCCAGGTTCCCCTGCACAATAACCCAACATGGGATCGCCAGGTAAAATATAGGACACCCAGCTAAATTTGAGTTTCAGATAAACAATAAATTACTTTTTAATATAAGTGTGTTGTTGCAATATTTGGTACATACTTATACTTAAAAATGACTTGTATTTTTATCTGCCAAATCAGGTAACCCCAGCCCAAGTATGATAAAGCAGTGGCGTAAGTGACACCTCAGTGCTCTTCCTGTACCCTTACACTCTCTCCTGAGCCTAAACATGATGTCAGAAATGCTCTCCCAGCATCCCAGGCAGATATTAGATACGACCAGTTGACTAGAGTTGGACCGTAAGATGGAGTTTAGTAATGATCCCTCTCTGGCCCCTCCTCTTCTAATTCAGTCCCTCAGACTCATCAGCCATGAAGGCATAATGGAAAAAATCATAAACTGATCAGAAGACCCTTCCACCAGTGAGCTACACCGAGCATCTCTAGGTCTATGTTCACTCATGTGACAAATAAAAGTAGTGGGCCAAGTAATTTCTGAGGTGGCTCGTGGCTCTATAATTCTACGCAATCTTCCTGAAAACTGCTTTCTTCATTTCACTCCCTAGCTTACCACCCCAGTAATGGCTCCCAGTATATCAGGTCCAAATTTCTTCATTAGGTTTTAAGGTCGACAATAACAAGGAAACTATGGCACCGTGGAAAGTGCAACTGGCTGGGAAGTCAGAAACCTGAATTCAAGTGCTCATCTGTACCTCTGTACCTGGTTAAGATCTTGGGCATGTCATTTAACACCCCCAAATTTCAACTGGCTCTTCTGTAAAATAGAGAGAGCATCATTTACCCACTTCACTGGTTTATCAAGGATTTAATGAGATGTCAAAATACTTTACCAACTTCAAAGTCAAATTCCTGGTGTAAAGCAAGTTTAATTTCCATTATTTTGCAATACACAGACTTCATTCCAATTAATGCAGTCACCTAAAAACCCTCAATACATACAATGATCATTCTCAATGCCTTTGGAAAGCCTTTCCCCTAAATATTATTTCCTTCAGAAATCTTCCAATAACTAAGTTCCTTGAGCTATAAAATGGAGGCCAGGGTTAGAGGGACCTCTACCACTCTTCACAAGTTTAAAGCCTCAAGGCTTTTAACTATACAGTCAAAACTGTTGTTTTTCAAGCATATTAATTCATTTGAAATTTGTATTATGTGATTACTATTTGCCAGGCACTGTTAGCTGGAGGAGATAAAGAGCTAAACCAGATGACCAAAGTCCTCACTTATGGAACTTTCCTTCTACGAAATAGAAATGTTTTCCTTCCAACTCTAATGCTTCTCAAAATATGGTCTGTGAACTGTGGCTTGGTTTTAACCAGTTCTAAGGCGAAATAGAGCTTGTGCCATTATCTGAACTAACTACATCATTGGGCATACACTTATGTCTAGCTGACTTTTTTTTATTAGACTTTCTCAATAAAAGAAGCAGTGCATTGAATTACTTTCTCACTGGCACCTGTCTCACTGCAAAACCATTAACAATTCACAACTGGTTATTTGGAAAGGGACTGACCATTTATGATTAGCTACGACAAGGCAAGGATCCAGAAGACATTCAAAAAACACCTACTGACTGTTGTCAGGGAGAAATGAAAAATAAACTAAGTAAATAAAATTTGTCTTTAAGGCAAACACTCTCGCTAGAGGAAAAATGTAAAAGGCTTTACCTGACATAACGTATAAGCGCTAAAACCAGTTTTCTGTCTAAGTAAACCAGCTGCTTTCCCTGTAGGTGCTGTCAGTAAAACTTCTATCGCCTTGTCAGCCTTCGGCCGACTTTGCTCGATGAAGGTAAACCACTCTTCTGGTACATCCTGGTCTTGTTCAAAGTCCTCAGTAGCTTTTTTGACTTCTCTTTCTTCCAGCAGCTGTAAATGCTTAAAAAGGTGACTAACAATTGTGGTCTTCCCACAGCCGCCTTTCCCACTTATGACCGTCACAGCATTGGAGCAAATCATTTCCAAAGCAGCCACCTGATCCCAATCCAGCTGAGCTTCATTTATTTCTGCATCATCTTCATTTTCACCAGTGTCCCAAATATGGTCGCCGCAATCCTGTGTGTTCAGAATGTCCACAGACACTTCCAATCCTGTTTCCTCAGGTTTACTTTCATTCACTGTGTCATCACTTCTTGAGTTCTCAGGTTTTCTGGTACGAAGAGTCGCAAGCACCTTTTTGACATCGACATGTAAATACCATGGAGGCCTCGTCATCAGGTTACCTATTGAACAGGCAATGTCTCTTTCAGCCTGGTAAAGGTCATAAAGAAAGACACAGGACCGCTTATATGTCACTACCTCGATATCCTTCAAAAACTTCAGCGACTGCCAAACATCCTGAAAGGACATATGGCCTGACAATTGAGAAGTCAAGTCAGCTTCTTCTACGTACGTGTGCCCATGCTCTCTACATATCTGCTTCAGTTTAGCGTATATTATTAATGCGTTCTTCTCCAAATCAGTCATCAAGGGGAGGAGAGACGTGCACTGACAGAACGCTGTCCAGCTTGCCTCACATCGCAAAAGCTTCAGTTCTCTGTAGGTTATCTTTAAGAAAATAAAGTTCAAGGTACTTTATAAAAATGAGACATGTTGATGAGTATTACTAGAATCATAGTAAAAACAATGTTATTTGTTAATAATTTTTTAAGTCCCAGAAGACATGGATTTCAACTAAACTTGGAGAAAAAAACTACGTACCTAATACATCACTAATTTTTTAATCGACTGTCCAATGAATACATCCCTGTAGTTTTTAAATTAAATTTTCTCAAAGCAATACATATAGTTTTAAAAGTCAAATAGCGATATGGGATTTATCACTAAAAATAGGAATCCCCTGACTTACCCTTTCCAGGCCTTCTAAAGGCAACACTTTCAGTTATCTTGTCCAGAATTTATCTCTGCATTTCTAAGTACTGTTTATACTATTCCCTAATTTTATTTTAAATTTTTAGATAGTTTATATTAACTCCCTACTATGGAAAGTTTATCGACAAAAGATCTCTGTCTTTTATACCATCACCTCCATCATGCTTCCCTCTCCTATCTTTCAAAAAAGATGGGAGACTTATTAACTGATTTATTAACTGATTTTGGTTAAATCAGTGTAAATAAGATTCACAGCTGAGCAACATAATGTACCATGATTACAATCACTTAATGTTGAGCTTGGTGTGTGTACTGCGAAGTTCATGACTACCTCATTTTCTTGACTTCTTTAGTTTTCTATGTGACTATCAACAATTCTGCCCAAATTCTACAGAGGAGGCACAGAACTTCCTTCACCAGGATCCACTCAGGTCATCCACCAGCTCCATTTTTTTTTTTCATGCTGACATCCCTCCTGGAGCCCTCTATACATTTTTATGGGCTGAATTATGCACTCCCACCCCCCACCTCCAAAAAAATTTCATATGTTGAAGTTCTAACCCCCAGCACCTCAAAATGTAGCCATACTTGGAGATTGGGTCTTTAAAGAGGTAATTAAGTTAAAATGAGGTCACTGGGGTAGGCCCTAATCTAATATGACTGGTGTCCCTATAAGAAGAGAAGATTAGAGCACAGATGGAGAGATGACCACGTGAGGACACAGACAGAAGGCAGTTGTCAGCAAACCAAGGAGAGAGGCCTCAGAAGACATCAATCCTGCCAAGACCTTGATTTTGGACTGTCAGAAAATAAATTTCTGTTGTTTAAGCCACCCGTCTACGGTATTTGTTACAGCAGTCCTAGCAAAGTCATACAATACCGCGAAGTCTTTATTCTGGATGGTAGTTTACATGCTGAACAGTGAAACTGCAAACCTCCTTTCCCCACTTGAGTCCCAGAATGCTCACTTCTTTGCCTCTCTTCTCTACTGAATATATATAATAATCTAATGTTCCAGAATCTAATTTTTCAAAGCAGACTGAAATCACAGTCATTTTACGTAGGAAACAAATTCATTATTCCAATAGTCTTCAAACTGGACGAGGAAGGGTGTCTGTAAACATTCTTGGGGATCCAAAAATTATCTCAGAATTTTTAAATTGTATTTTCATTTGGAACACCAAGTACTTTAACCAAACACTGCCAAAACTTAAGTGTCACATTTGGTTTCCAACACCACTGGAGCCTCATAGTCACTTTACTACACTTGGTCTCTGATAAAAACAGAAGTGAAGTCATTTGTAAATGACAGTACTGTACAAAATTTTTAAAAATCAAATGATACCATACTAAACCATGTGAATAGTGAAAGTTTTCTAAAGTTCAAATAGGAAAGTGGGGACTGAGTGACAGAGCACAATGGATTTGCCAAACTCAAAAGAACTCATGTCTTCAATAGATTTGTACTCAAGTTTCAAGCAGCAATTAAGTTACCAAAAATTTTGTCATATTACATTACGTAACTAAACTGTCAATAATTTGAATGTCATTTTGTTATTTTGTTTTGCTTTATTAATTTATTGCATAAGAGCTACAGGCATAAAAACTTTACATTTAGTTGTAACACTCAAAGAAAAATAAATCAACATTGAGGTCCAAACAAATTTTTTTTCTTTGAAAGAGATGCAAAAATTGTGAAGTTTGAGAAATTCTTCCTTATATAAGATTACTAAATGCTAAGCAAATGTTTTACTTACTTTACTAAATCCAAGTTTCCATGGATGCGTACCTAAAATCTCTTCTATCTTTTCAAACACCTTTTTAGAATCTGAGCTTATTAGCCGTTTGAAGTGTCGAGGCAGAAGAACTGGAAGAAATTCCATTATTTTTGGAAACTGCAACGCTGTCATTACACTTATAAATGGAACTACAGAATATCAGAAAAGAACAAACCAAAACATACAAATGAGCTCATGGAACAATGGATTTGATGGACTTTTTTATTCAGAACAACCAGTTCAAGAAACCCAAATCAAAGAGAAATTAATAAATTTACTTTAACCAGAAAGAAAATTGATATTATAACAATTTCTTTTATACCAAGATGGTTTTCACTGTGTTTACCACAAAAATGTATGCCCTTTAAAAGCTTAGATAACTACTTCGTGGCCTTTAATTTCTTCTTGCTTGCAAATAATGATTGTAGAATAAAATTCTTGATTTGATACAAATATAAATTCAAAGCTAAACATAAAAAATAAAGCATTTACATATTAGCCTTTATAATCATTTTTCTGACTGTAATCATTATCCTTTTGTCTCTGAAGTCATTCAATGACATTCTACCAAATTTATTTGATATGACCAAGAAATGAAACGTTCCATATATGTGAATGTCCAAATAACAAACCATATTAAAAAAATTATGTTAAATTATTTTGGACTGAAATTTTTTCAAAATGGATTACTCATATTCTTGCCTTTCTCCTCTGCCTTCTTAAATAAAATAACTGACAACTAAACTTTTTCTTAATGACTCAAGGTAACCCTATGGACACACAAGTTAGAGAGAGAGAACCACAGTTTTAGAGATGAAAAGGAACCGAAAAGAGCTTAAAGATCATCTCACCCATTTCTTCATATTAAAGATGAGGAATCTGGAAGGTCAATAACATACTCCAAAAGCAGTATAAACACATTTTTATCAAACCTATTTCAAAAAGAATACTATGCCACAATACCATAGTGGCACTATTTTAAAACACACTAGTCAGTAAGCATCTCAATGACACTAAAACTCTATGATAAAAATCACACCTACCTTTGTCTTCCATAGGAAGGCGTATCTTGTAATCTTCCTGTTCAGTCTGTGTAGATTGTTTTTTACCATTTCTCCTCATTTCCTTGTAGAAAGTGTTTAATGTTTCCCTAAGATTTTCAAAGCTAAGATTTTTATAGCTTGATACTTTATTTACCCATGCTAAAAACTTAGTGATAATATCACTGGAGACATCACAGTCTTTAAGAAAAAGTGAACAGATATTTTCTTGACTTGGTGGTGACATATCAGACTGTAAAAAGTAAGATGGAAATCCTTGAACTTGATAGTTCCTTGATCCCATAGGTTTGACTTCTACCTTCACTCGCCACCATGGACCCGTTAAGGGAAAACGTCCAAACACTTTACATTTCTCTTGAGTGTTTTCATCAGAAATCATAACTTTAAAAAAGGAAAGTTAATTTAGTATATTTAAAAACCTCTCTCCCAACAGTTTATCAAATCCACCATTTCTCTTTAACACCCTCTCCTCCCCCCCAAAGAGCACCTAGTACAAATGTCTACTAGGGTATCTATATTCCATTTGCCTGTCATCTGTCTCCCTCTACTACACTGTAAGCTCTCTAGAATAGGAAAATATTTGTCTTTGTATTCCAAGAGGTAAGCCTTGGTACCTCGCAAAAGCCTGCTGTTCCTCTTCTAAAAGCAGTCCTCTCTCTCTCTCTGCTACTCTGACCTCAGCCAATACTGACCTTCCTGCAGTTTCTAAAAATGCCATGGTCCCTCCCATCACAGGGCCCTTGCATAAGCTGTTCCATCTGCCTTAAATATTCTTCTCCTCACTGTTTATCCCATTTACTACAGAGCTCAGCTTAATTGTCACTTCCTCGGGAAAGCCTTTCCTGAATCTCATAAATATAAACTCTCATAGCATTATTTACTAGTCCTTCAGGCACTAAGGAATATTACAATTATTTCTGTGATTATTTAATTCACTAGAGGGTAAGCTCCAGTAAGATAGCAACCTCATTATCTTCGCTCTGCAGGGTATCCCAGCAGCAAACACCTTGCTTGGAATATGGTGGCCGGTCGCTAATACTCTCAGGATAAATGACTAAACCCTCCATACATACTTGACAATTTTCTATCTACATCTGCGTTGTCCACTCATGTGACTATTTAAATTTACATTAACTAAAATTAATTACATGTAGAACTCAGGTACTCAGTCGCACTAATTGCATTTCAAGTTCTCAATAGCCACATGTAGCTAGTGGCTATTATACTGTACACTGCAAATAGAGAAAAATGCCATCACCACAGAAAAGTCTACTGGACAGCACTGGTCTGAACATTCAATTTCTTTAATATCAGAATATTCTTTAATATCAATAACAACATACACAGAACAGGGGTAATTTACAGCACAGGAAAGTGCACAACGTAAACACAGATGCCAAGATTATTACCAGAAGGTCAACGAATCAATAATGCCTTGAGGTGTTGAGTGTGTGTGTTTTCTAAGTAGCAGAAAAATAACCACATATTTCACTGCAGGCAGGATACGGAAATAGTTAGAAGCCCTGATTCTGGGTGTGAATACAGGCTCAACATCCACTGTTACTCACATCCTCGACTATAAAACTGCCTCAAAGAGCGGTGAACATTAAATGAGATACTACAGGTAAAGCAGATGCTTCACACATAATACTTGCTCAAGTCACTGCTATTATATTACCAATATTATTTTATCCTAAGTAGGACAAAACAGCTGGGCCATCCCAAAGGAAGTCTGTTAACAGCGATGGAGCGCCTTACTTGAGACAAGACCACAATGGGAAACTTCATTCACCCTCCAATCGCATCCCCCATGGGCAGGGGGCTTCCTCACCCCAGAGCCGCCCAGGGAGGCCGCCCGCCTTTATGCCTCCGCTGCAGAGCTCCTCGGCATCGACAAACACCGGGTCTTCGTCCTCCTCCACGTCCTCCTTCAGACAGTCGTCGCTCTCCTCCACGAGGTCCTTGGGTGGGAGCAGAAGTCCCTGCAGCTCGCGCACTCGCTGATTCCGGGGGTCCATCCTCCCTTCTCCAGAGTTCAATTCAAATTCCGGAAAACCCTGGCCACGGACGCGGCTACCATCAGCCAATCAGCTCCCCGACTGCCCAGACCATCAACTTCCGGGAACGCCAGCGCGCGCGGGGAGGGGCGGGGCGGCGGCGAAGCTCCGCCTCCAAACCACACTCGCGGGAGCGGAGTCGGGACGCTGCGGAGGCGAGACGGGGGCGGGGCGACTGGCGAGGCAGCGGAGGGAAGGGGTCTCGACGCTGCGCCCGGTCATTAAACTTGAGGGTGCACCAGGTGCCTGGATGAAACCAGCCGGCTGGGCAGCGGCAGGTGTGGCTCCTGCTGAACCGCTAACCCACGACGTCTCCATCGGAGAGAGAGTCGCGGAGGAAGGCCACATGTAATGAACCTAGAGTGCCCGGGAAAGCAAGCCCTCTCCCAGCACCCCAAAACGAAAACCTAGATGCCCTTTCCGGACGGCTGGCCACCAGCCAAAGCACAGAACCGCGCATCTCCAACCCGGAAACGTCTGTCTAGTCGTGGCTAGGTTTGAAAACCACTGCATTAGGTGACATTCAAAGTCCTGTTCATCTTTTCTTCAGTGAATACACCCTGACCTCCCGTATTTCTTTAGCTGCTACCTGCTCACGGTGGGGCAGAAAACTATACACTTCCAGCACAGAGTATAGACAGGTGGGGAAGTGAAATGCAACAGAAAGGACAGTGGTTTAAAAAGTTATTCTAGAGCCATGATTCTTATACTTGATGGGGACGCTATTTGAAAATCATGATGCTCTTTGAAGAACACCATAAAATATATTATTACATTACAATTTTGATACTATTTATTATGAAATTACTAATAATACACCTAAAATCACTAAGCATACACTGTTTGCTAAATCCAAAAAGCATTTTATGCTAGATTCTAATATAAATAAACAACAGCCAGCACTAAAGATTTAAGAAAAATTTATGGGAGAAAATGCTAAAATTGATTTTTTTTCCTTTGGGTACAAACGCCCACTTCTGTTTCTTTTAGTAGAAAAAGTCTCTGCTGCAGCTGACAAAATACCAGTGTTTCCAAGGACACCTATAGGAGGTTGAATTCCTTCCTTAATACTCACAAGGGCTACTGTTTCCACCACAACGTTGAACCCACTCTGACAAAAGTTACACTACTGGTCTTTTTGTTGCTAAATCCAATGAATACCTTTTAGCCTTTGTCTTAGCTCACCTCTCAGCAGTATTTGACACTGATAACTATTTTCTTCTTAGAACACTCCCCTGGACTTTTGTGACTTGTCTCCTCAGGTCTTCCCCCTCCTTCTCTAGCCATTTATACTTTCCTTGGGCTCCTCTACTGGCCTTCCCCAGGGTTCTAGCAAGGACCTTCTCACTCTGCAATCCTTCTCTCAATCACCTTTCACCTACTCTTACTAAGTTATATTCTGAGAACAAAAGATCTACAAAGAAATCTTAAACTTCACCACACGCTAGTTGTAATATTGTAATTTTGAAATTATGTAACGTAATTACATAATTAATTATGTAATAAGAAAATAAGTAAATGTCTTTGTTTTTATCAAATGAAGGTTTTTAATGTACATGAAAAGAAATACAAACCTAAAAAAGAAGTTAAGAAAAACTCCTACACTATTAAACTTGAATTGGAAATACCAATATGAGCTTGTGATTTCTTAGAATTTTTTAGCTTTGTCTACTGAAAGGGGCAAAAGCAATGCCATCCCATAACTCTGATCATATCTATCACCATAATCTAGGTTTTGGAATAACTGGTTTTTTTTAGATGTACAAAACAATGCAATAGTTAAACGGTTCACCCCTCGCAAAGTGACCACTCCCCTCTCACAATCAACCGCCCCCCCAATATATATATATCTATCACAATTCCATCAACTCTGCTCCCCACACTGTGCTCCACATCCCGTAACCACATATATATCAAATCTTAGTTGACATACAATATTATTCAACATCAGCTTCAGATATACAGTGCAGTGGTCAAGCCTCTGCACTGACCATGAAGTGGTCTTCCTAACAAGACATGAGTCCATCTGGCCCCCTAAAAAATATTTACAACATTATTGATTATACTCCCCAAGCTGTCTTTCATATCCCTGTGGCAATATTGTAGTTACCAATTTATGTTGTCGCGTCCCTTCCCGTTCTCTCATCCTCATCCCCCTCCCATCTAGCAACCATCAGTTTTTCCTCTATGTCTCTGAGACTATTTCTGTTTACTTTGCTCGTTTAGTCAGTCCTTTAGATTCCACATATAAGTGAAATCATACGGTTTTTGTCTTTTTCTAACTGACTTATTTCACTTAGCATTATGTTCTCTAGGTCCATCCATATCGATGCAAATGGTACAATTTCATTCCTCTTTATAGCTGAGTAATACTCCATTGTATAATGTACACAGTTTCTTGATCCAGTCATCTATCGATAGGCATTTCAGTTGTTTCCAAGTCTTGGCTATTGTAAATAGCGCTGCAATCTTAGGTATTTATCCAGAGAAACCCAAGATACTAATTCAAAAAAATATATGCACCCCTATGTTCATTGCAGCATTATTTACTTGGAATAACATTTCTTATTAAAAGAAATAGAGACTTCTTAAGAAATGGCTGATTCCACTTCTGGGATGGAGAAAGTACAAGGTGAATCTGGGACTTCTTGTACCAGAAGGCAAGGAAACACTCAAAAGTCCTTTTATAATAAAAGGATTCAGGCACCAACTTGAAAGGTCTCCTACTAACAAAATTTAGGAAGATTTGAATATCAAAAAGAATAATAATTGCACTTGATTGTAACATACTGAGTAAATGAAAATTGATGTGTCCATTGTGATATAAAAAAAAAACATTTTAAAGGAAGAAAAAAATGAAAGGAAGAAAAGAATGCCACTTAAAAAAATTAAGAAATTTTTAAAATACAAAACACCAGTTTGTAATCCCAATGAAATAACTTATTCAAACAAGGATCATCAAAGGATACTGAAACCATTAAGTGAAAAGTCAATGGGAAATTAAGTCTCATGGCTATAATAGATTACAAGTTGTAAAGGGGAAAATATACCTTTACAATGGAGATATGTACTTGTCAGTCACCCTTTAATCAAGTTGTCATACTTAGTGCCATTAATAATGGGACAAACTAATGTATGTTTCATTCTGTGATGCAATATGATGTAATAAGATCAGTTATGAAGTATTCTTACCAAAAATATTCAACCTGATTTTAATCAAGACTCTAGACCAGCATTGCCCCGTGGAAATAAAATGTGAACCACATATGTAATTTAAACGTTTCAAATAGCCACATTAAAAAAAAGAAACAGGTGACATTAATTTTCATGATGCATTTTATTTAATTCAATATGTCCAAAATAGTATTATTTCAACATGGTAATCAATATAAAAATCATTAAGGAAATATTTTATACCCTTTTCATCCTAGTTGTTTGAAATCTGGGGTGTTTTTTACCCTTGTAGTACACCTTAATTTGAGCTAGATACATTTCAAGGATACAATAGCTACATGTGACTGGTGACTACCACAGCAAACAGCACAGTTCTAGATCTGCCCAAAATCCAAGAAACTGAGGTACAAACTAAATAATACCATGAAGAAACAAAGATCTAGAACAGAGGTCAGAAAACTTTATTTTTTTAAAGGCCAGATAGTAAATATTGTAGGCTCTGTAGGCCATCTGATCTCTGTCACATCATTCTCCTCCCATTCCTTCTTCTTTCTCTTATTTTTTACAACCCTTTAAAAATGTAAAACTATTGGTACCTCTGGGGCTGTACAAAATGTGCCATGATTTGCTCATGTATGGCACATTCTACAAGACAGCTGCCTTGGATTTTCCAAAATGTCAATGTCCTGGGGAAAATGTGGAAAAGAACAAGAGGAATTCCAGAACTGACAGGCCAGTAGCTGAAGTCAAGTGCAGGAGGAGTGGGTGTGGGATGAGGCGAGAGGGAGACGTGGGCTGGAGCTGGAACTTGCAGGGCTTTGGGAGGACACAGCAACATCAGTGAGAAGCCACTAAAAGCTGTAAATGGGAGCTTAACCATTTTCTTCTGAAAACACGGTTACTCATCTCATAGAAACCAAATTTTCATTCCACTATCCCCTTACAAACTATCCAAAGAAATGTTTATTAAATAAATCAATCTGAATTATGAAGGAAAGAATTTCAGTATCTCATTCATAATGCTTCTCACATAGAAGTTTTTTCCCAGGTTACATACAACATATTTTCTGGTTGTATTTGAAATACATTTGTTTTAGTGTGCCTGGATGGTATCAAGGCAGGTAACACACTGAAGTTGTCATTAGTAAAATCTAAGCATTGTACATGTTGGGAAGGCGGGGCAGGAATAAGGTTTAGTGATCTATTTAATGAATGTGATGAGGTAAAAGCGTGCAATTAATGTATAGTCATGATAATGATGGCTTCGCAGCTATGTGAAAGCATTTCAAATTAATTTATCCTGACTAATGTTTAAATTATCATTTGTCTTTTTTGTTTGTTAAAATGAGGTCCAAAGGGGAATGGTAGAATTAAAACAAGAAATCAGTCAAATAATACGACGATCAGACAATTCAGTTTGTGAACTTTCCACCATGCGCTTACGCAGTAGGATTACCAAAGAGACTGGCAATTATACACAGAGCAGAAATCATAATAAAAATATGCTACATGTCATTCAGTAAACAGATATGCACATGTGTTTGATATCTGGGGTCCCTCTCTTTCCCATATATTTGAAGTTAGTTATGGCCATCTGCCTTGCTTTGGCCAATAAAAGCAACATGTCACTTCAGGGTGGAAGCATTTAATTGTTTAAATGCTCTCCACTGCTCTCAGCTCTCCACTGCTGATCGTTCTTTGCCTTTGGTGGTTGAGAGAATTTGAGGTGCAACAATGAGCCATCCTATGATGGACAAATAAGTGCCCTGTAGAGTTACAGGGCCCTGCAGTAGACTTGGAATAAATGAGACTAAATCTTTGTTATGTTAATCCACTAAGATTGTGGAGTTGTTTCTCATGGCTGCAGAACCTAGGGGAGCCTTCCTGAGACGATACTGATCAGGTACTGGATGGTTGTATTTGGCGGATTGTGCGAGACATAAGGAAACAATAATGACCCTTGCCAAAAAGTTTCTGTAATTAAAGTATGTAGGTTGGGAGTTCATGGGACAAGGGGCTGGAAAACTGCATCAGAGGCCTGATGCAGAGGAGGCTTTGAATGACAGAACACTGGGATAGCATTGTGCAGTACCAAAATGGATGTAAGGAAGTAGAAAGCCTACCCACAAACAGCTAACATCTAGCTCCATAATTCTCTAACCAGGAACCTAGACTCCTACTAGATCAGTGGTGATATACCAGAAAGGGACCAAAAGACTCAAGATAAAAGGGTTTTTGGCAGTGTCAAGTTGACTCATGTTATATTATTTAATAAGTTGTTTTTATATGTAAAAACGATGGATGTATTAGAATGACAAATCAACTTGAATTTTTAGGCATTTTATGAAAATTATTGATTTTATACAATAAGTGAAAAAAAAAGCAGAAGTTTGGAAAATATTAGTAAGAAGCAAATGATTACAATTCACTTATTCGGTTACTATATATTGCAGGACAATTGCTGTTCTCAGTGGCACTGAGTTTTTAATGTAAAAGATAAAACTTAAAAGCAATTTCACCTTTGAGGGCACAGGTCAGGCAACACCTCAAGACCCCAGGAGGCATCCAGGCCCTCTTCTGTGCCATATGGGTGCTTCAGTCAGAATGTTGGTGTAATTAATTGGCCTTGATGTCAAGCCCTTGTTTCTAAATATTACAAAGTAAGGGTCTCAATCACCTTGATTGCAATTCAATTTAGGTTGAATTATTACCTAAGTTTTTACTCAAGCTAAAATATGTATAGGGCTAAATCCATGCCCTTTATTTCTGTTTTAGTATGTGAGTTTTTAAGTTGTGGGAGAATATGTTGATTTTAAAAAGTTATCTTCTCCTTAACTGCATTTTCTAGAAGCTCCTTTCCTAACAAATGTGCCTTGATCAAGGTAAGAGCCAAAGCAAAAACACATCAGCTCTGCCACCTTAGAGAGATGGTGCTGGGGATAGATCCCTAGTTGGCTAGATTGGTCTTAATTTTTAGGCATTTTATGAAAATTGTTTATTTTATTTTATTCAATAAGTGAAAAAGGCAGCCAAAGTTTGGAAAGTATTAGTAGGATAAAGCAAATCATTACAACTCATTTATTCAGTATATATTGCAGGACAGTTACTGTTCTGCATACTGGGGAAGAACAGTGAATAAAACAAACGATCCCGAACCTTTTAGTGGGAGGAGACAGTCAAAGAACAAGTCAATATAAATATGAAGTGAGAATGAGAATTAGGTTCAAAAGAGAGATTAACAGAACAAAGAATGACTGGAGTGGAGCTTTCTTTCAGATATGGTGATCCCGGCAAAAATGTTATTAAATTGACATTGATAAGATACTGTGTTACATGGTTATGGGATGAATTATTGAGCAGAAGAAATGCAAATCAGGGAACAATTAAAAAGTGCTATGCTTATGCAATCCATAATCAGCAATAGATGAAGACAGACCTCATGGAATAGAAAAATATGTTTGAGTGTTCCGTGGGATCAGCCTTGTTGCAGCAGTCAAACTGCCTTCAGATTAGCATGGTCTCCTGGGTGTATTCTCAATGGCTGGAAAATGTCCTCTGTTGTTGGAAAGTGGGCCCTTTTTGGCGCAAAATCCAGGTCCTTGGCAACTCGAGCAAGGATTTGCACGAGATGCTTAGCAAAGTACTGAAAAAGTAGCTTATTCGAAAAGATAATACATTTCAAAGAGTAGAAGTAGGCCTGAGCAGCAGAGAATGGTTCAAGGGCCCATTATGAGAAGAGACATTACATTCCAAAGAGTTTGGAGCAGGCCACGCGCAAAGGCGAGGCTCAAAAGGCTCAAAAAGGAAAAGAATCAGGTTAAAAGAACCAGGGCGTCCAAAAAGGGAAAAAGAGAAAAAAGTACGGACTTCTCAGGACTTGGGGTTTTTATCCCTTCTCTAGAATGGGCTGTTCCCCTAAGGCCATGGGACCACTTGATTGGCACCTGTGATTGATAGGATGTAGTGCGCAAGTGACTGATCTGATCTAGTTGTACCCATTTGTTTTCCCACAAGGGTAGGTAATTACAATACAAAGGGGAGTCTGGGGTTTAGAGGGGATGTCCCCTTGGCGGTGCACTCTGTGGGACGTGCAGGAATGCAGAGACCCAATGCCTGCCTCTAACTGCCTGTCTAGTTTTCCCCTTGAGAGACATGATCCCCATAAAAACCTCTATGGGAAGCTGAGGGACAGGAGGTCTTTTCTGCTATATCTGCTTCCTGCTGGGCAGGAGCGTAGAGCTGTCCCTGCCTTTTGGGGGATTCACAGAACTCTCACCCCAGCTGATCTCAGATGAGAGGAAGGGGTCTCGAGCTCTGTCTGGAAGAATGCACTGGCTTCTTTGGTTGTGACCAGCAATCTTGTTGGGGTATCCTCTGTATCGCCATGGTCCCTGAATGAGGAAAAATAGATTTTAATTAATAAATCTGTTAGTGCTCATGAAGCCTGTTTTTATTCAGCCTGTTACTCAGGTGGCGTCAGTTGTCTGGGCCCAGAATGGGTTTGGCATTTAGTTTACTGTCCTGGGGGGAATATTAGGAAGTCACAGGCCCTCAAGTAGTTATCTGAAGCAGGAGAGTTCTATTGTTTAGGATTCAGAAACTGATTTACTAAGCAATCAAGAAGCAGGGGGATAGAATTTTAGGATTCAGGCTAGGAGCAATCTTTAGTCTAGGATTTACAAACTGGTTAGAAAAGTAATTAAAGCCAAGGGCTAAGGAACTAAGAGACTAGGGAGGAGACTTAACATTTCTATACTCAATATTTCTATAGGAAAAAAACCTTAAAATTCTTTGGCGGGGCACTCTCTTGGTCGGTAACACCTCCACTTGTGAGAAGTTGCCACATACAACATCTACGTCCTCTCAAGGGAGAGAAAAAAAATGCCATCCAATTTAGGAAGCACTGGAGAGAAGTAAAATTTAAAGAATAGGTTGGAGTTGTTACTTTGTGAGAGGTGTAAAGGATAACTATTGCATTGTTCTGTTCACCTGAAACTAATATATATATATATATAAAAGAATAGGTTGAAATGACAAAGAGCAAAAAGATAAGGAATGGCTGACAGAGAGACAAGAAGTAGAGTTACAGGAAGAGTGTGCAGGAAGAGAGTTACCCTGAGGGTAAAGGACGCCTGATGCAGGACCTTAGAGAAAAGGATTTGAAAACCCTCCTAAAAAAAAAAAAGCCATAACACTGTGATAACAACTTCTTTTACCCAACGGTAGATTTCATTAAGGAATATAAAATCTCTAGAATACCATTTTTGATGGAAGCAAACAGAATTTGGGGAGTGTAGGGAAGATATTTCACATTCAGGAAGTAGAATACTTGTGTATTTTTATCCTTCTTTAACTATATAAACAATAATAACGGCTACTTTTGAGTGTTTGTGATGTGCCAACCATGAGTGCTTTTTATGAATCAACTCACTCTTCACAGCACACCTATGAAGTAGATACCAGCAAAATGCCCACTTTACTTATGAGGAAATTGCTGCTTGCTTGAGGTTGGAAGTGGCCGCGCCAGGCTTGAACCCAGGGTGTGCGGCTCCAGGGCCTACGCTCTTTGCTGCTACATGTTCAGGCACAGCTCTGTGTTCTCAGCCTCTGGGCATGCACCTGGGATACACTGGGTGGTGTGGGGACTCATATGGCAGCAGAATAAAACTCTTCCTTGATTTGTTGTCTCTCTCTTGTTTGTTTGAGATTTGTAAAACACACACACACACACACACACACACACACACACACCACACATACACTTTGGGACATGATGTCATCAATAAGTGATAAATAACTCACCTAGTGTGGGGGTTACATGCTTTTCACATAGCTGCTGGATCGGGCTGTAAGAACTCTATTCTCAGGTGTCTAAGATTAATAGTACTTGTGGGAGAAATGAATGCTCTTCACCTCTTTCTTGGCTGGCTCTGTTTTGGGGAGATTATTGTTGGCTGACACCTTCCCCATAATATTTGACCATGACTTCATATTTTGAGAAAAACGACTTCCTTACAGCTCCCATACTGCTCTTCAAAAAACTCCACCTGTTGTCTCTTTGCTAAATCACATCATTGCCCAATGATTGGGGTAAGCACAGGGTTTGAGGAATGTCTGTAGTTGGGAAATTCACCTAAAAAGATGACACTCAGATATCAGTACATCTAATTCATCCCAAAGTTGTGTTTATTCTTCTTTTTCTTTTAAAATATCTCTTTGATTGCCCCTT
>NW_017731401.1:2213203-2220605 GCF_001890085.2 Hipposideros armiger | reverse complement strand
CCGACCTCTCCCACCAACATTCTCTCTGAGGAAAAGGGCTAGCATACACTTATGCTCCCCTTTTCTGGAACAACCCATCGGTGTTGCAGTTTTTTGTTTTTTTTAAATCATTCATTCATTCTTTGGAAGATTCATACATGCATTTATTTATTCAAGAAATCTTGATTGAATGCTTATTTTGTGCCAGACATCCTGAGAAGTGAAGGTGAGCAAAGACACACCTGCAGCTTTCCTGGAGCCTTCAGCTTAGTCTGGGAGCCAGTAATTAATTAAATAACTACCAGTGTTAAATTAGTTAAACAAGGAGGCCATTAGACTGACATGATGCTAATGCTATGGCGGCCTACATAAGCAACCCAAAATCTGAAACCTGGAAGTGCCTCAAGGTTACAAAATTGAAACCTAAGGACAGTCAATCACAAACAGCCAACTAGGCTTGAAGTTATAGCCAATCAATCATTTCCTTTCTTTGCTTCTACCTTTTCTCTATCAGGCTCCTCCTGTAAGGGAAGCACCCCTAACCACTCCGAGCACTTGGCATTGTCTGATCCCAATTACTTTTTGCTCCAATAAACTCTTACATTTTAAAACATGCCTCGGTTTATCTTTTAACACCAGAAAAACAATGCAAAAATGGCAATAGAGATTAAGTGTGGCAAAAGAGGAGTATTTAGAGCTCAAACAGAACTTCAAACAGAGGTTTGCCCTCATCCAACAGGTCAGGGGTTTTCTCTGAGGAAAAAAGATTGAGCCAAAACCTGGAATCAATTTTCTATTAATGTCCAGAGGAAGAAGAGGCGGCCCCTCCATTTCAGGCAGGTAGAGTGTCCCAGGCAGAGGATATAGAAATTGCTTCCCATTGTGTGAGAAAACACATGGCTTCAGGGGTTCAGAGTAGAGCTGGTGAGAGGCCCTCGTGGAGGTCAAATTACTCCAAATTTTCTTTGCAGAATTGGCTCGGGGATGGGCAAAAGCCACGCTGAAGAAGCAAGGCCTTCCTCCAGTTCCATGGGTGTTGAGGATTTTCCAGACTGCTGTGACCATCCCTAATATCAAAACTCCTGAGCAATTGTGCACAGCTGACAAAAAAGGCTTAAAGTTTATCACTGTGAGACCTTTGCCCACCCTTCATCCTTGAGCGCTCGCCTGTTAGAAACCCGCTTTCACTGCATTATGGATCCTCTCACTTAGAGGAGGGTCTTGGGGTTAGCCTGACAAGAACAGGTGGGTCTAGAACAAGGTCAAGTTTCTCTTAGGCCCTGAAGAAGCTGATGTGCACATCATTAAAGTGGTTCATGGAAGAAAAAAAAACAAAACCCTATGCGATTAGCTCATACACACGCTAAGTTCGCTGAATGTAAATACAGTTTCCCTGACATACTATGGAGGAATCACCCACGTCCACATGCAGTCATTAGAGGCGGAGGCTTCCGTTAAGGGATGGAGGCATTTTACGGACTTTCCCAAAGCTGACTGGAAATACTCTTTGCAGCCCGTCCTATCAGCACAGGTCCTTTCACTAATCCCTACCTTGTGCTCCCACAGTGTTTGCTGCGTGTTCCGCCGATGCATTTGCCTGATGGCATTTAATCGTTGGTTGATGTCTCTATGTTTCCTAGGTTGACAGTGAGTATAATCTCAGTGTTTAATCATTAGCTGTTCTATTACGTTTTCAGTGTTGCTAAGAACAATATTTTCCCTTACAAACAGAATCTTGAAACTGTGGCTGCTTTGGAGGCCAGTCAAGAATATTGTATTGGAGGGAGTCACCAAAGTATCAAAGCATTATGTCTATGTTAAGTGTATTTGTACTGCGTTTAAGTGGCTATTAATTCCCAGTAAAATCAGCTTCTCCCCCTTTGGCTCCCTTTATTAAAATATCTGTGGTATTAGGCAGGTCACGATGATCAGTAGGAATACACCATTAATTTTGCAACTGAAGTTAAATGAGAATAAGTGTGGTAAAGAAATAAAGGTCTTTGGGATAATCGATAAGCATATTTAAAATTAAATAGTAACCTTATTTAAGGATATTAACCTAACTCTATGGAAGAAACTTTCACATAAATTCAGTGATCTGAATTCTTAATGTGCAAAATTAAATGCCATGTTCAATTTTTTTACATAAACATGAATACTGACATTATCCATAAGAACCGGAAAGAGTTGGCAATCGTACCATGCTTCAAGGCTTGTATAACATGGCAGAATTTTCAGTTTTCATTAAATAAACAACAAATGACTTTAAAAATTAAACAAAAAGCTGAATTTTTCATAAAGAATTGATTTACTAAGTGCCTGCACTGTTTCTTCCTGCAATGTAGAGAAAGCGACCCCTAGTGGAATTCTACTGAAGTGTTTCTCCAGTGTTTTTCATTTACTTCATTCAATCGTTGCTGTATAGACAGACGCTAAAGGTCTGCTGTGTGCCAGGCATTGTGCTAGGCTCTGGGGATAAAGACGTGATTGAAGAGCGAAGTTTAATATAGTTGAGACGCAAACATTTATTGAAAAGTTTGATCAGGGCTGCGGGAGAGAACAACAGAGCAAAAGTAGCTGATTTGGCAAAAGTCCAGGGGAGAAATGGTCAGGGGCGTCTGCAGAAGAGGGTTGAGTGGACACAGGCTATTCAGAGGGAGAGGCTGGAGCAGCATGTCCCCTGCCGGAAACTGTCCGTGGCCTCATTTGGTGAGGCATGCGCACTTACAGGAGAGCAGATAAGGTAGAAGAGCAGGCAAGGGCCCCGCCTTTATCCTATGGGGTAATGTCCCCCAGACAGTTTTCCTTGAATATTAGTAGATTTATAACAAATACTGCACAAAACACATTGAGAATGTGAATATTAACTAGGACTTACATAGGGATGGGAGAGGGCTTTAAAGTGGGCTTCCCTTAAGTTTGCAGACCTCAGAAGACCAGATCAGATAGAATAGAAGCTTATTCAAGTCATGAAGTAAAGACGGAACTGCCTGGGAAGTAGGTGAGACATGAGACAAAGCAGAGAACATGCAACAGTTCAGAATGTTGTGATTATGGAAAGAAAGAGGTCTTCCTACCCCCCCCTCCCCCAAAAAAAAGGTTCTACAGTTAATATACCAGCTGATGGGGTGGAGCATGTGTAGGTGAGATCTTTCTCACCTACTGGGTATTTCAGCAGGGCTTGAGCAGCAGTTGCCTGTAAAAAGCATCACCATTAGCATCAGCAGGATCACTACCATTTATTGAGTCATTTATATGTGCAAGGAACGGTGCCTTTTCTGCATTATTTCAATCCTCACAATAAGCCCATAAGATATATATCACTAGTCCCAGTATACAGATGAGGAAACAGACTTACATGGGTTAACCCAAGTCCATTCAGCTGGTAAGCAGTGTGGCTGATCAATGCTGAATCCACCATGCTACCCTGGTCCCGTGGGCTTGGAGCCCTGCACTGTGGGAGTCATCACAAAAGAGGGTGGTTCAAGCCACAGGAGCAAATGAATTCATCAAGGGAGGCTGTGACAATAAGGAAAAAAGAGGGGCAGAGGCGGAAGCCCAGAGAATGGCAACATCTAAAGGAATAGGAAGTGGGCCGGCTGAGTGGCTCAGTTGGTTAAGAGCTCGCTCAAGAGTTTGAGCTCTGAGCAACAGCGGTTCGAGTCAGCCCGAGCTGAGCAGCCGTGNATTGAAAGGAAGACATTTTGATGACATTCAGGACATCAAGGGTAATATGATGACAGCTCTGATGGCCATTCCAGAAAAAGAGTTCCAAAATTTCTTTGAAGGGAGGACTAGGGGCTGACGTCGGTGCATAGCTTCCCAAAGGGAGTAATTGGAAGGTGACTATAGTGATATTCAGCAATGAGGTATGTAGCACTTTTCCTAGGATGAGTTCGTGAACTTAATTGCCTGACCTCGTATTATTAACATTTCACTGTCTTACTTCACACTATGTTCCTTCTTATTGATTTTATGAAATATGAGCTTAGCTGTAGTCCTCATTTAGATATGGTCTAGATCCAACCCCTTCTCATCTACTCAACAATATCACTCCAGCAATTCTCCCCTCTTGCCAAACTCTTTGGATTTATATCTGACCCCTCTCTGTCTCCTAGATCCCATATCCAATCCATCAGCAAAACCCGTTGACTCCCCCTTCAAAATATACCCAGAATTCATCACTTCTCACCACCCCCACTGCTCTCATCCTAGTCTCATCTCTGCTTGTCCCTCTGTGCTAGTTTATTTCAATAGTTTCTTAACTGGTCTCCTGCTTCCAGTTTTGCTACCGATAGCCTTTGCTCAACATAGCAGCCATAGCGATCCTTTTAAAACAGGCCTCAGCATGCTGCTCTTTTGCTGAAAACTCTGCCACAGCTCCACATCACACTCATGGCGAAAGCAAAAGCCTACGAGTCCCCACATGCTCTGTGCTCCCGTCAGCGTCGCTAACGCTCTCGTCTCCTACTCTCCCCTTTGCTCATTCTGCTTCAGCGACACTGGCCCCTGTTTTGTTCCTTGACCGTGTCAGACATGCTTCTGCCTTAGGTCCTGGCACTGTTCCCTCTGCCCGGAATAGTCCTGCGCAAGGCTCTGTGTGGCTAACCCCCTCACCCTCTTTGCGTCTTTGTTCAAATATCACCTTTTCAATGGGTTGTTCCCTGTCCACTGTGCCAAAGGCTGTTGATGGGGATATGAATTACTCACATATTGAGATGTCGCCCATCCTCTTTGAACTGTTACCACCTGACTTACCCACCATACACCTTCCCTGTCAAATTCCTTCCAAGAGGTTCCTGATACGAACCAAGCCCACTTCTTGCACATCGGTTTCATGTGCAATGGCACTTGTTAAAGTTGCCAGGTAAAATACAGGATACCTAGTTCATCTGAATTTCAGATAAACAACGAATAGCTCTTAATAGAAGTATGTCCCAGAGTGTCCTGTATTTTTATTTGCTAAATCAGACAACCCTGCACTTTGTATTCCTTGATGTTTCAGGTTTTGATGTTTCTGCCTTTGACTTGGTTGCAGCACTTCAACCATTCTCTCCAGGGCCAGAGCTTTTGCTCCTCTGCTGCCCTCTGTTGGTCACAGTTGGTCACTGGCACCAGAGGGAAAGGCCTGAGAGCTTGGATCTAAAAGAATGTAGAGGGAATGTGAATGAAAAATGTCCATTCAACAGCAAACATTCGTATAGCATAATCTTACAGTACCAGGCACTGTTTTGAGCTAGATCACTGTTCCATACCTTCAAGAAGCTCCCAGATTAGAAAAATAGAGAGATTTGTACAGAAAATATACTGGATTGGAAGTCAGAAGTCTCAGAAAAAAAATGTTGTGACCTAAAATCAATCACTGACAAGCTATGCAACTTTGAAGTCACTTAGACTTGGAGACATCTGATTTCTCATTATACTAGTGTATAGTCAGCAAGTGGGGGGAAATTATTTGAAAAATGCAGCAGAGTTCATCATGGAGAGATAACAGCTTTTGGGAAACTCTGGGCTACGCAAAAGCCAATACTCTGAGCCTAACAAGGATGAGAAAAGTTAAACAAGAGCAAGTGAAACTGTTGTAGATAAAATGGAGGAAAGGCATGTCCTTTGAGGACTTCTTTGGATGACAACTGATTCACGGAAGGGGCTGGAGACACAGGGTCGGGGTCTTACAGAATGGACAATGGGGGAGCAAGGTGAAGAAATTTATTGTAAATGAGAGCGCTTCAAGCAGCACAGCAGCCGGCCAGGCCAAGGAAGCTGGCCAGTAGGACAAATGGGAGTAAGGGAATGTCTGCTATCTGAGTCTAAAGTTTATTTTGCTCAGTAATTCCACTCTGTTTCTTTCCACCCCTTTATAAAGCAAGTTACAGACAACAGTGCTGAGCTCATAGGGTCTTAGAAATGAAAGGCTGGGGCTGTGTGGCCAAATTAGAGTGAAGTGATTCAGAGAGAGCTGGAGCATCAAGGGTAGGCAAAGAGGTGATGGGCAGAGGGGATTAAAGGGAAGACAGGGCATCGGTGGTTACAGATGAAAATAAGCCGTGTTAACATCCCCCTGTGGATACCCACACATAGCTGGTATGACTATGTTCCCTGCAGTTACACAGCCTAGGGACCTGAGCTATTTTACTTGTATAGGAGGACCACAGAAGGCTGGAGGACCTTGAGGCTCATATAAAATGAGATTATTGTGATTCGGTGCAATCCTGTGCAGCTCTAACAATCTATGGTTCTGACACGTGTTCCGACAGAAAGAGACATGCATACTATTAATAAATGAGCACCGAGAAATGGGTGGACATGTCAACTTCTGGGATCTTGGAGAGACTGCATGACATGTATAACCCACCTGGCCCTCGTCCACTCGTCCATGGAACTAGTTACATTTCCAGATGTTCCCTAAACAAAGAACCCTCAGCTGTAGAGTCAGGAGTTCTGCCTTTAAAGAGTTGACAGAAAGTTTAAGGATATAGTTTTTCTCTAAGCAGGGCTCAGTCAAAGGACTCGTGCCGACCTCTCCCACCAACATTCTCTCTGAGGAAAAGGGCTAGCATACACTTATGCTCCCCTTTTCTGGAACAACCCATCGGTGTTGCAGTTTTTTGTTTTTTTAAAATCATTCATTCATTCTTTGGAAGATTCATACATGCATTTATTTATTCAAGAAATCTTGATTGAATGCTTATTTTGTGCCAGACATCCTGAGAAGTGAAGGTGAGCAAAGACACACCTGCAGCTTTCCTGGAGCCTTCAGCTTAGTCTGGGAGCCAGTAATTAATTAAATAACTACCAGTGTTAAATTAGTTAAACAAGGAGGCCATTAGACTGACATGATGCTAATGCTATGGCGGCCTACGTAAGCAACCCAAAATCTAAAACCTGGAAGTGCCTCAAGGTTACAAAATTGAAACCTAAGGACAGTCAATCACAAACAGCCAACTAGGCTTGAAGTTATAGCCAATCAATCATTTCCTTTCTTTGCTTCTACCTTTTCTCTATCAGGCTCCTCCTGTAAGGGAAGCACCCCTAACCACTCCGAGCACTTGGCATTGTCTGATCCCAATTACTTTTTGCTCCAATAAACTCTTACATTTTAAAACATGCCTCGGTTTATCTTTTAACACCAGAAAAACAATGCAAAAATGGCAATAGAGATTAAGTGTGGCAAAAGAGGAGTATTTAGAGCTCAAACAGAACTTCAAACAGAGGTTTGCCCTCATCCAACAGGTCAGGGGTTTTCTCTGAGGAAAAAAGATTGAGCCAAAACCTGGAATCAATTTTCTATTAATGTCCAGAGGAAGAAGAGGCGGCCCCTCCATTTCAGGCAGGTAGAGTGTCCCAGGCAGAGGATATAGAAATTGCTTCCCATTGTGTGAGAAAACACATGGCTTCAGGGGTTCAGAGTAGAGCTGGTGAG
>NW_017731401.1:2202082-2208878 GCF_001890085.2 Hipposideros armiger | reverse complement strand
CTACCTGTCGCCGGTGACTCATGGCAGACCAGCTCCAGGCTGAGCTGTTGTTCAGCATCTTAGCTGTAGAGGGCAGTGTCACTGGCCATCATATGTGGGATCCGAACTGGGGCCTCTGGCGTCCCAAGCCAGTTCTTATCCATCGCGCCACTCGGCCGACCGGAGAGCCAGTTTTGATGGGAGTAAGAAGGTGAGCACTGGAGGGATAGGCCGTTGTGATCCAAGGGGAAGCATTTAGTGGGAATGCCCATGTGCCAGATACCATGCTAAGCACATCCTAGATACTATTTTACAGAACCTTACAACAGGTGAAGAAACGGGGGCTCCAATACAGCAGCTAACGTGTCCAGTGTTCACGCCGCTGATTGATTTGCCCCACAGCATGTGCAGTGAATCACAGTGCTGAGGTTGAGAGGTAGAGCAGTTGGCTAATGAAAAGGACGGTGGGCCATGGGAGTGAATTGCTCTCCTAGACTGGATTTGAAGGCAGGTGAAAGGGAGAGCTAGATGTAGATGGGTCTGACATGGTAGTAATGAATTACCACCCCATGAGGGCTGGGAGCAGGATGAATGTACTCGTCAAGAGGTAAATTGTATGCGTGCAAAAGTACTGAGGAGAGAGGGTGAAATAGCCAGATTGTATGAGCTCTAAAAGTGGTGACCTTTTTGTATGGGGCTGGGCAGGGCTGGCTATATAATTTGTGGGGCTCAGTGCAAAATGAAAATGCAGGTGCCTTTGTTCAAATATAATGCTGTTAAAGGTATTTATATATATATATACATATATATATGTAATATATATAATATATTGTGTGCATATATATGTAGATATCTTTTTTTTCTGCAGTCTCTTTCTCTTGACCTGTCATAGTCTTTTTATTTGCTATTTCATGTTGTCATCCCTTTGACATGGGAATACTTGCAGAGTGAGGGCAGACCCTCACTGACGCCCAGTGAGGGCTTTGTCCATGTGTGGTTCATTGGCTTCTGATTTCTAACCCCCCTGATAGGCTGCATCCCTGCCAGACACAAAGAAATCGATCTCCCCTTCCCACAGCCCACCACCCCAAACCAGAGCAGAAGGGCAGCTACCAAGGAGTGGTACCAAGTACCAGGACATACTTGGTACTTGGATCAGAGTGGGTGATAGACTGACCCCTGCCAAGTATCCACCGAACACATGCTGTGGCCCTGACAGCCGGGAGCAGAGATGGTGCGGCTGTGCTCTAGTTGAAGACGCCACAGGTGACGCTCACCCAACCTCTATCCTACCTGTGTCTGCATCCAGTCCCCCACCAGGGGCAGAGGGCCTGATGGGACATAGGTGGGCTTGGTATTCTGACATGACCAGTCACTGTGCTGGGGAGGAGGCAGGAAGGGGCAGGCAGGGCCCAGGGTCCTGGGGATGGGGGAGGGGGTCGTGGGAGGCCAAGAATCTGACCAGGGTAGGTGCGGAGGCAGTGCAGGATGGGATCCCACGTGAGCCAAGGCTCCAAGCCCCTGGTGTATGTTGCACTCACAAAACACAAACTAAAAGGTAAAATTGTTATATACGTTGGCTAGGGCTGCCATAACAAAGAACCATAGACTATGTGGCTTAAACCGCAGAAATTTATTTCATCACATTTCTGAAGGTTAAAAGTCTGAGATCAAGATATTAACAAGTTTGGTTTCTCTTGAGGCCTTTCTTTGGCTTGTAGACGGCCGTCTTCTCCCTCTGTTTTTACATGGTCTTTTCTCTGTGTCTGTGTCCTAATCTCTCCTTATAAGGAATCTTATATGACCAGGAATCTCCTCTTCTTACCAGTCACATTGGATTAGGGCCCACCCAAATGACATCATTTAACTTTAATTAAAGGGTCTTTAAAAGACACTATTTTCAAATACAGTCACATTCCGAGGTACTAAAGATTAGGACTTCAACGTACAAATTTAGGGGATGACAAAATTCAGCCCATAACAATTGTGAAGGGTTTCAAGATGGCAACTGCAGAGCATTAAACCCTGAGCACAGGACACTTCTGGGCATGGGGCCCCATGCGACTGCACTGGACACCTGCCCATGAAGCCAGCCCTGGGCTGGGAGATCAGTGGTGTAGGGGCAGCGCTGTAGATGGAGCTGGAAATATCAGATCTCCTCCTCCCAGACCTAGAAGTGTCTGATTCATGGAAAAATAAGCACCAGTCACTGGACAGAATTGTAAAGGAAGAAAAGCAGCGTTCTTGATGAGAGCCAAGTTTTGTTCAGACAACGGGAAGGGTGAAAATATCTTTAAGCAGGTTAAGGATGAAGAGAAGTTTCTTTGCAAGCAAATGAATGTTCCACTGGACAGGGCGGAAGTGTCTGGGAGGGTGGTCAGCAGTGAGCAAATCAACCCTGGAGGGAAGAGAAGCACATGAGGGTGAGAGCATGAGAGAGAATACGTGTACATACCAGAGGACTTTACGTCCCATTACTTTTAACTAAGCTGGCTTTAAATTCCTTGAATCTAGAAATTAAATTAAAGTTTAATTGAGTTATAATTAAATATTAACATTCCTTGATCCAACTGCTGCTACCCTTCACAAACACCGTGTTACTGATTGACCAGGGGGAGGATATTTCATTCTGATCTACCCTGGTTCTCTTGTGGTCTCCATTCCAATCAACACATTTGCAGAGGATGGATTATGAAGAGGTACATTCTGCAGCGTTAGTAGACAGCCCACTCTCCCACACTGCAAGCAAAATCATAATTGTTATCACATCACTGTAGTAGTCTAACAAATTAAGCTGAGTCCCTTGACTATTTGCTTGGCGGTCATTATCCTGTCTTATAATAGCTTCTCCCAGAGAACAACAAAAAGCCTTGTCTGTATTTATATGAAAGAAATACAGGTGCTGAATAAGTTTAAAGAGCTATTATGGTGGAATATCACTACAGGAAATTAACAACACGTGAAATACAAAGATAAAGGCAGCTATTTTTATGCAAAGAGCTACATAATGAAAATACTGACATGTTGTTACATATGGTTTTTATTTTCTATTGAAACCCCATCAAACAATATTACAAAAACTAATTTGCAATAATAATGGCAATCATTTAAAAATTAAAGTGATACATGTTTATTGTACAAAAGTTATAAAATATAGATAAGCAAAAAAGAAGGGGGACATCATGATAATCCTAACACCCAGTTTCTTTTTGATTTTTTTGTTTATTTTCTTTTAATCCGTTTTCTACATTTATGTATCCATATACTTTCTTTTTGCAAAAAATAGGGTTCCATTTTACATAGTATTTAGTAATCTGCTTTTTACCACCTAGTGTAGAATGAACATTCTTGTATAATACTGTGTTAATAACTACATTTAGTTACAATTCACAGATTTCCTGTTGTTGAACATTTAGGTTCTTTTCAGCTATTTCCAATTACAAATAATGCAGCAATGAACACCTTTCTAGCTATATTTGTTTGCACCTCCATGATGAGTTCCATAGGACAGATTCATAGAAGTGTCAACCATGTGTCAACGATTTTAAACTTTTTGAAAACAAAAATATTTTTTAATCAGGTAGAAAAAGCTAAAAACCAGTCTGCTTGAATAATTATTAGTTATTTCCACACAGAAAAGTTCAACAGAAAGCATACCAGATTAGAGCAACAAGACCAGGGTTGAATTTTTGCCTCTTCCACTTATAAGACTTTGATTAATTACTCAGCTCTTTTAGGTCTTCTTGTCATTAGACAGGATTGGCACTGAGGTGGAAACACAGTTGTCCTTGGAATTAAATTAGTTGAATCCACATATCATAAATGTAAACAGGAACAAACCAGGAGAGGACCCATGAATATGGAAATGAGAAGAATAGGAACTCAAATACGAATATAACTTAGTCATCAGATATTTACTGAAATTTCTTTAAGTCCTGTTTGGTCAGAGAGATGTTGATGACCATTGCTGCCCAGGAAATGGAGTGTTAGCAGCCCACTTGAACATGATCCCCTAGGCCCTGCCCAGAGAGTGACAGCCAAGGCTAAGCAACCTCAAACCTCATAGTTTTCTGGGAGAGACTATTTCTCTAGTGCATGAGACAATCACAAGCTTCCTTCATTGAGAAATACACATGATCAACTAATTCCCCTATGCCGTATCACACTGCTTCATATGTAATTTGCCTACAAGGAGACAAAGCACTAACAGGTTGACTTGAGGATTTGTCTGTTGGCTCATAGCTTCATTCTTGCCCTTCTGTGCTTTCCTCTGTAGCTCGGAGAACTGGATTTCTTAGATGCCCTTGACAGCTAACTTCTCATTATCTTTATCTTTCTCTACTTATTGGGCCCCCAGTAGTGACAGTAGCAGCTGCACAGGTGGTGCAGCCCACATTCCTGCTTTCCTGCTTGGCAGCACCATTCCAGAAGCATTGGCAGCAAGTTCTCAGCAGCCTCAGCAGGGCAGTGGTTATGGGCTGTCGGTTATACTTTTTCCCTTTTACTCCTTCATCCAGAAAAGTAAGAATGGCTTTCTGTAATTCTTAATCTCTGAATAACTTCACATTTTCATTTTTTTTTTGTTCTTCTAGCCTCTTCAATCCTCTGATAAACAATTCCCAATATTAAATTCTATCTGTTTGAAATACCTAGGAGGGTCTCTATTTCTCCATAAGGACAATCACTAATGCAGACGAACCCATGGCCACGCCTACACAAAGAAAAACATGGAGTAGATGGGGGAGGAAGAAGATGGCGGTTGACAAGCTAGGAAACAAATGGAGAGATCAGATAACAGGATGTCTTTATAAAGTCAGGGACAACGTGCTATGATTTCTGATGTTAGCAGGTGCAGGTGGTGATAGGGTCCAGAGGGCATCTTTGGAAATAGTGGCTGGAGTGAAATGGAAGTGTATTTTCACTGTAATTAACAAGATCTTTTAACTGGGATGCAATGATGCTACTTGGTTAACTCAAATGAGTGTTGAAATAAGGAATGATGATGCCAGGATGTGAGAAAGGGAGAAAGATGAGGACACATCAGACTATGTCTTCTAAAATATGGTAATAATTTTTTATTAGAGAAATACATTTTAATGGTCAAGACAGGATGCTAGTAATGACATGAATCATTTCCCCCTCTTCGAACCGCTAGGCAAATGCATAATGAAAATGTCAGGGACCACTCTGCTTCCTGTCTCAGGCAATAGCCTGCTCGAGCTGATCGAAACATGCATATTTGGCTTTGTAAGCATACTGGAATCTTACATTTTCCTCTGGGGTATATAAGATAAACACAGTACAGGCTCAGAGGTTAATATTTGACCTTGACTGAAGTCCTTGCAGCTCTTTTTAAAAATCCTGCTTTAGGGCCGGCAGAGTGGCATGTTGGTTAAGAGCTGGCTTGGGACGCCAGAGGGCCCCGGTTCGGATCCCACATATGAGGGCCAGTGACACTGCCCTCCACAGCTAAGATGCTGAANTTGAGCTCTGAGCAACAGCGGTTCGAGTCAGCCCGAGCTGAGCAGCCGTGAGCTGCCAACAGGTGGCGGGATGGCTCAGCTAAAAAAAAATAAAATTAAAAAAAAAATAAATAAAGGAATAGGAAGTGACGAAGGCAGAGAAGGAGACAGAGGGAGGGGTCAAAGTGGTAGAACTACAACTGACAGTCACATCATTGAAGGACGAAAGGAGGGAAGGAGGGAGGGAGGGACGGGGAGAGAGAGAGCGTGCCAGTCTTTCTAAAAGGAAATAGAATTCAACAAAATTCAGTAATGTCAGATACTGCAGAGAAATCACATGTGGTAAAATCTGAATGTTGATCACCAGGATTTGCAGTTAGGAGGCCATTGATTGATTGTCTCAGAGAAAGAAATTCTGGTGGAATGGAGGGCTAACCCTTTATTAAAGGAGCTGAGGAACAAACAGGAAGTGAAAGAAGAGAGTGCGCCAGTGTCATCCTGCTTAATCAAAGAGCAAGGCTGAGAAAAATATGAAGCTAAATAAAATATGATTATAAAGGGGTTGCCTCCCTAAATATTGACAAAGATGTATAATCAGGTTTCTATGTTGAGGAGAAGCAGACATGGAAAATGAGAGGTTAAAGGCAAAGTAGAAAGTATGACTGAGTGAGTCAAGGAAAGGGATCCAGAGGATACAAGGTAAAGGCCAAGAAGACAGATGGGGGAAGAGAGGGAAGGAGAAGGAAACACACGACATGGGGTCTGTCCATAAGCAGAAGAGGGAACGAAGGGGCAAGCCCAATGCCTGCTTTTCCCTGTGAAGTAGAAACAGGGGCAGGGGCTAGGAGTTAGAGGATAGAAAAGGAAAGGGGGCTTGACGAGAAAGTTTCTAACAACTGCTGTTGGGCGGGGAGGTGACAGATAACCTGAGACTGGTAGGAAGATTGCTAAGCAGCAGTGAGGGGCTGGCTAAAGTGGGGGCCACAGGTGCGGAGGCACAAGTCAGCACAGCGGTGACTTCACAGAGCTCAGGTACAGGAACAGAGCAAGCAGATTGCAGGGAACTAGAGAAGCAATGGGCAATGTTTTGCAGATCAGATATGGCAGAAAAGAAACCGAGGATGTTGCCAAGATTACAAAAAGGGGGAAGTGAGGCCTGGGCAGGGGGGGAGGGGAGAGTGGGGGTGGGGAGAGAAATGAGAGATAGAAAAGAGAGAAATTAAGAGTCCAGAGATCTTGGTGTTGAGAGCCAGTTTTTTTTTTTGTTTTTGTTTTTTTAAAGATTTTTATTGGGGAATTGGGGTGATGGGAACAGCCTGGGGAGTTGGGGGAAGGGGAACAGACAAGTTGCTGTC
>NW_017731401.1:2137115-2196174 GCF_001890085.2 Hipposideros armiger | reverse complement strand
ACGAAGCTCAATGTTTAATGGTTTTGCAAGTGCTCTACAATTAGCCTGTACACTTTCAGAATGACATGAAATTAGTGAATAATGGGATTAAGAAGATTAAGAAGACCACCAAAAGTTATTTATACCCCACTCCAATGTGTGTCATAATAACTACATTTTACTACATACTAACTTTATTTATGTATTAGGTTCCTTAACTTTGATTTTGCTGAAATCTTGGCAGTGGTACCACTGGTATTACCTGGCATTTCCATTCCAGAAACACAAAAATAGCACCAATGCATTAATTTGATATCAAAAGAACAAAATATGTGGCTGTGTCACTCTCTTAAGTAGCCAGCACTAATTTATCTTTTCGCTAGACTGGCCTAGGAAGTGTTTTTTATTATATTTACATCCTCTGTAACTTAGATATGTCCACAAAACAATGCCTCCAGATAGAATTCACTGGAGTTAGTATCTCACCCTGGAGTACACTTTGCTATTTCCCTTTATAATTAATGCATTATTGTGGGTCCCATTAGCATTGTTACATAGGCTCCATCTCTACCTGCCAGAGAAAAGCACCGTGTTCAGTCATACTTTCTCTGCACTGTTGCAAATTTTATTTTCAACTGATAACTACAGCCCAAAGTCTACTAAATTCAGCAAGTTAAAATTTTTATGTAGGCTCAAAAGGGATAGTGGGGCACAAGTCTGGGGAGTGAATACTCTATGGTGTAAATGTTATCTCCCCAAAGATTTTTAAATTTAACTGTAGGTTACTCCTTGAAGTACTGTTTTGTAAGTATAGGTATTAAGGGTAATTTTTTTCCAGAATAATTGTAGCAAATTTATTCATGGTAGCTCAAAACTGGATCCAACCCAAATGTTGATCAATAGGTGAATGAATAAGCCAATATGTTCCTATATATTGTTTTGTTTTGTTTTTGCATTTTAAAAAAAATTTTATTGGGGTGACATTGGTTAGTAAATTTATATAGGTTTTAAGCGTACAATTCTATAATACATCATCTATATATTGTGTTGTGTGTTCCACCACCCAGAGTCAGTTCTCCTTCTATCACCATATATTTGACCCCCTTTACCCTCTTCTACCACCTCCTCCTCCCTTACCCTCTGGTAACCACTTAACTATTGTCTGTCTATGTCAATGATCTATTTTTTTTACTTTCTATTGTGAAATAAACATTTTTAAAAATTAGTCTCAGCTGTACAACACAGTGCAATAGTTATACGTTTTACCCCTCAAAGTGACAACCCCCAATTCGCCGCCCCACTTCCCCCGCCCATGATACCTATCTATTACAATTTCCTTGACTCCACTCCCACACTATACTGCATGTCCCCTGACTATATATATATTCACTTATAGCTGACATACAATATTATACAACATCAGCTTCAGGTGTACAGCGCAGTGATCAAGCCTCTACCCCATCCATGAAGTGGTCTCCCTAACAAGACATGTGACCATCTGACACTTAAGGGTAATTTTAAAAGACTAATATTTAATTACAAAGTCTTCTCAGTTGAGTACTGTAATCTGTGTTCTTATATTTCAGTTTGTCTGGTTTTGCCTCTTGGATTGCTTCTTGATAAGCCCTCTCAAAACTTGTTACTCAGGGGATATCAGACAATCTATGTGGGAGCTTCAGTCACTCAGCTTGGAAGACAGAAAAAACAAAGGGCCATGGAATATAAGCGTTAGTACTAGGTGCCAGTCGTTACCAAGGGCACAACTAAGGCAAGAGCCAGGCAAATATAGAAATATAGAGGATTTTTTTTTCAAAAATAAAATAGCTTTATTATTTTCACGTAATAAAAATGATACATGCTCATGATAATAATTTCAAATACATAAACATCTAAAGAAAGTAAAAAGCTCCCAAAAACCACAGCCCAGGAAAAAAAACTTTTGGTAAAAACCTCGCTATAAAACATATATTATTTAAAATATCCAGTGTTATACATGGGCCCATATGAAACATGCTATTCTGGAGTCTTTTCATTCAATAATATTTCAGGGACAAATTTCCATAGCAATAAACATAGATGTAACTAATCTTTCATGACAGTTGCATACAACTCAATTGTATATATGAGCGATACTTTATTTAACCCATCTTGAAGGACATTTAGGCTATTTCCAATGTTTTACTATCGCAACGTCATAAAGTACATCTTGGTCCTCTTGTTTACATACTTGTGTAATTTTTATTTACTAAGATAAATTCCCAAACACATTGCTGGGTTAGAAGTGCATCATTTAAATTTTTTATACGTATTGCCAAATTTGATACACATCACCTTCTTAAAAAGGCTGTGCCAATTTTCACTCCTGCCAACAGTGGACAAGAATGTCCATTTGCTCATATTCTCATCAGTTGCTTCAATATCTGTCAATCTGAGGGAATAAAAATTAATACTAATAAAATAATAAACGCAAATATTTATTTAGCTGCTTTCATTTTCAAATAGGGGATACTTTTAATTTTTAAGTTACGTATCCCTTTTCAGAGCAGATATTTCCAGAATTTGAATAAAACGTTTTCAGTGTGTATCTCCATTCCAACATCAGTGTGATTCAGGATAAGAGTCTCCTTTTTTAAGCCCATTATAGTAATCAAACCCAGCTCAATAGGTGTTTAAAGCTCAAATATGTGAATGCACTTAAAACACAATGAGACGGGGCCGGCCGAGTGGCTCAGTTGGTTAAGAGCTCGCTCAAGAGTTTGAGCTCTAAGCAACAGCAGTTCAAGTCCAGCCCGAGCTGAGCAGCCGCTGAGCTGCCAACAGGTAGCAGGATGGCTCAGCTTAAAAACAAACAAACAAACAAACAAACAAACAAAAACCACAATGAGACACATCATTGTTAACTGAGTCTGGATCTCCTGCAAGGAATCTCCTTCTACCTCCTTATCCTCTGTTCTGATTAATGTTGGTCTATAAGAAAACTTTAAAATTAAGGAGTGAATGAACAACTTTGGAAATATTTATAGAAATAGCGCTGTTTCTAGAGATGACCACAAAGTTTGCTGTGAGGCAGATGACATCAATTAGAAGGCTCTTATGTGAAGCTTTGGTTGGCAACGTAGATCTTGGGAGTAAAAATGCCTCCCAAGAAAATATTTGCATGTCAAGTCAAATGGGCCATCAGCTATCTATAAATGATTTGGGACAGAAAGATGCAAACAAAATACAACAAACACCAGTTTATTCCCTGTCAGAATGTTGGTTTATCATTGCTTAGACATGGTTTGGGAATATTTTCTACTATAAAGCAAATTTATAAGCAATGTACACAATGTCTAATTCCTCTTTTCAAATATATGTCAGATATTAATATTTGAAAGTAATAATTTTTACCCAAGAATCTCACCATGGAATCATTTAAGCAATGGACTGATGATAGTATGGATATTAGGAAGACACACTTTGGGTGCAATCAGGTAATAGTCTTGATACACTATATATCAATGATTTTGAAGATATTTTAAAGGACTGATTCATTCATTTTACAAATATTTATCGGGCCATATAATGTGCTAGGCAGTGCACTAGCTATTAGGGGCACAGCAATGAGCAGGATAGAAGCCCTGCCCCCAGGTAAGTTTTAATTTTGTGGGAGAGAAGAGAGGAGTCAACAGGCAATTCCATTGTGGAGTGACAGCGAGGTGAAGCACGTGTAGAGGCTTCAGGCTTATTAGGAGATGCGAAATGAAGATGTCTTTGGTGGCCAAATAAATGCCCTGAAGAATCAAAGGTCAGTGGAAGAATAGGATCTGTCATGACTGACACAAAGCATGCCATAGGCTGCTTGGTGCACACTCCTAACAAAGTGAGGCGATATCAGCTATACAACAGAACCAGGAGAAAATCTCTCTGAACCCCTACAGAGCAGATGGCAGAGAAGCCAGGGTCTATGTCTCGACAACACTCTGAGATGGCTCCATGCGGCTGGTCTCATGGAGAGCTGCCAGTTAGTGTTAAGAGCTGAGATTAAAACTCTCCTATGGCATGTCCTGTTAACTCGCTCATTCATTTATGCACTCACAGGTAAGCTCCCTGAGACCACAGATTTTTGTGAGGTTTGATCTTCACCGAATCCCCAGCTCCAAGAACAGTGCCCGACACAAAGGAGGCTGTTGATGAATATTTGTTCAATGGATGGATGGATGGAGGGAGGGAGAGAGGGAGGGATGAATTCACTGAATTCACATCAAATGACTGCAAAGGTGGGTAACTGCAACAGAGGAGCAGGATAATGAGAAAGGCAGAAAACATAACTTGTGCCCTACTGAAAATATGTGGAATCAATAAATGACATCACATCCATCTGTTTCGATAGGAGCTTGAACCTACAGTGGCTTCTTTCGTGCAATGTTGAGTATAAGAAAGAGGGGTTTTGAAGTCAGACAGAATTGGATTCAAATCCTGGCTCTTCCAGATCTGGGAAGACCTCAGATTTCCTTAACTTCCCTGAATCAGTTTCCTATTGTGTAGAATGGAATTCATACCTTCAGACTGGCTGTGAGGCTTAAACTGGAAAAAAAACAAAACAAAATAAAAAAACCATACAAAGCTCTGGACCCAGTTTCCTTCACCTTTACCCCAATCTTCCGAAAGAGTTGGGGTTATACAGAGCTCTGGTAGAGTTGTGGGCCCCCAATTCCCTGGATAGCCATCCTGGAGTGCTTCTTGGGTATGCTTTTCTATTTATCTTACTCCCTTCTCTTTTTCTGGCAAGCTTCTCTTACCTTCTTGAAAGTGCACACTAATCTCTGCCTTGTCCTCACCCTTTCAGTCCTTATATTCAGTTCCACCCGTTTGTGGTTCAAATAAAACAGAAGTCACCAAACTTTTTTTTTTTAACCACCCGTCTTTAGCACTTACCCCACTGACTCCTTTTATTCTGCATCTTAGTGAAAAGTGCTACTTCCACCATTTCCCTAGGATAGAAATCTCCCACTGTCATCAATTCCTCCCTGTCCCTCATTTCCCCACTTCTAATTGATAACACATTTTGTTGATTCTATTTCAGAAAGGTATCTCAACCTCATCCCTGCCTCGGTATCCTACTGCCTAAAGCTCAGCTCGGGCCTGGAATCCTCTGATAAGTGCCCACTTCTCTCCCAGCCAACAGCTACCCCCAAACCCGGCCATCCTTCGCTCTGCTACCCCACCGTGCTTCCTGAAGTCAGAGCTGGCCTGGCAAAGCTACTTACAGACCTCCAGAAACTGCTCCTTCAGAGCCCAGCATGTCTGCATTTGAATTCCTGTGGACCTAAGAGCAGTGATTCATTGTAATAAAAGTATTGACTATTTAAGCTCTGTCTGGCATTCTAATGGGTACTTTATTTACATTATTTCATTTATTCCTTACAACAGATTTTTAAAAAACAGATATTATCCATTCTACAGATAAGGAATCCAAGGCATAAACAGATTACAGTAGTTTGCTCAGGGTCACACAGTCAGTGAGTGGCGAGGCATCCAGTTCTAAACCGGGGTAAATGCCTTTTCTTCCTTACTCGGTATCCTCATAGCCAATACAGTGCTTTGATTCTGAAACAAGCTTAATAAATGCTACTCAGGATAACCCTCGCTTCCTATGCTCACTGTATCTCAGGTCATAAAAGTTGCTTGACACAGGCTGATGTACCACTGCATGAAAACTATGCTATTATGCAGCAAGTCACGGGTCATTATAACAATCCTCAAGAAGTTAATAAAAGTAGATTATGTCAGAAATCTCAAACCTACTTTCAAAAACAACAAAATATTTTCTCCATGTGTTCGGGCATTATAAAATGGAACAAAAACCCTAACAAGTAAATAGGATCTGCTTAGAGGATTGCCCACAGTGCCTTAGAAGGATGAAGATGAGTGAAATTCTTTACTAATTCATCTTTGTTGATCAGAGGGAACGCTTGGAGGTTCATGATTGGCTTCTTCACGTATCTTAATCTCTACATCATGAAACCACAAGGTATCTATCCCTCATTGCCCATGGCGGAATGGAAGATGCAATTCCGATAAATTAACATTTATGGACACACCCACTAGAAGGCACATCTAGTCAGGAGGACTGGATCACTCAGTAGAAAATTGGTCATTTCCAGCCAAAGTCGCATGTGCTCACCATATTATTATTCAGGTTATTGTCAGCTAATCCAACTTGGTCCTTTGGATGTCATCCAAAATTGTCACCCCCTAGCAAGGCGATCTAGTCACAGCGATCATTGATTAACAAGATTTTTAGAGCTCTTACTCTTTGCTAAGCAAAATCCTAGGTAACATGGTAAATATAAAAGAATTGAAAGAAATGATATTTCTTTCAAAACACGTACAACCTAGATGGAAAGATAGAACCTACTGATCTAGACTAGGGGTCGGCAAACTGCGGCACGTGAGCCACAAGCGGCTCTTTGGGTACATACATGTGGCTCTGAAGTAAAATTGAAAATGAAAATAAAACTATCATAGTTTCATTTATAAAAATTTTAAAGGACATTATTCATATAATGGTGATTTCATTTGTTTTATAGGTCTCACAAAACTTCAAGGGACAGGATTGGCTCTTCCATCTCAAAAGTTTGCTGACCCCTGATCTAGAACAATCTGAGAACACTTCAAGGTAGTGGCTCTGAGGGGCCTGCACATCAGCAGCAGCAGCACCGTCTGGGACTTGCTAAAAGCCAAACTCCTAACCCTAGACCTACTGCATCAGAGTGGGTGGGCCCGGCAATGTGCGTTTTTAACAAGCCTCCCACATTGTTCTAGTGCACAGTAATGTTTGAGAAACACTGCCTTAAGTCCAATAAGCAAGTTCAAATCAACATAAAAACCAACAGATTACACATGTGCTGAGTAATGGAGCAGGCCTGGGATTAATCAGAGATTCCTTAATGACCTTTCATCGAAGGTACTGGGGGTCCAGATTCAAAGTGAAAAGCAGTTTAACATGGAGTCAATTCTTGATTATCTTGATTACCTCATTTGAATTTTAGTGGCAGCTTCACTCAATTCCAGGCTAATTTGCCCAATTCGGCCAAAACACTTTCAGAACTGCATCTCTTAAATAAGCTAAATCAGCCTTGGAAGGGTTTGCTATATATAAAGCCAAATACCAAAGACTTTTACTGCTTGTTTTCATTAATATGTATAACAAGCGTTGCCAACTAGGACAGGTCACAAGAATTAAAATGATATGAGGTGGGCCGGCCGAGTGGCGCGTTGGTTAAGAGCTGGCTTGGGACACCAGAAGGCCCCGGTTCGGATCCCACATATGAGGGCCAATGACACTGCCCTCTACAGCTAAGATGCTGAACAACAGCTGGGCTGCCGTGAGTCACCGGCGATGGCGTGGGCTGCAGCCCCTGCTGCAGTGGGTTGCCATGGGCTACCGTGTGTAGCCAGCAGCCAGCGTGAGCGGACAGCAGCCGCAGTGAGCGGCCGTCCAGAAGCCGGTGACTGATCTGCCTCGCCTGGGAAGAGCGCAATGATGGTGCCAACTTGGGCCAGTGAAGCGACGTCCTCCACAACTAGACTGAAGAACAAAAGGACAGCAACTTGTCTGTTCCCCTGCCCCAATTCCCCAACGCTATTCCCTCCCCCAATTCCCCAATAAAAATCTTTAAAAAAATAAAAGATATGAGGTCAAGCCCCACCCTTACCCCCACTAGTCTTAGCACAAGGACAGTTTGGGAGCATTGTGAACACATATGTCATGATCAGACGGGGTAGACGGCACTGGACAGCCAGAGCCCCTGCAGACCATTCTGTGAGCACAACCCCTCACAACTACTTACCTGGGGCCTTTTTCGGGCCTGTCAATCAGACTAAGGTTTATTGTGTTTTGAACCTCACTTCCTGCCATGAGATCCTTTTTCCCAGAATTATAGCTCCATGTTTCTAACCTTGGTCTGCTAACCTGACCCTGATTGCTGATGACTTCTTTCTTTGATTAGTTGTTCTTGAATCTGAACACTAATGCTACTATGATTAACCCCACTGTACTGACTCACCAAAAAAAAAAAAAAAAGGCATGTGCCTATTCCTCCGATGCGCAGAAAGCTAGACGTCTACCCTGTAAATCCTCTGGACATGGTTTTCTTGGAGTGTTCCTATGCATCATCATAAAGACAGTCATTATTCCCACTTCATTAATTTATTCAACAATGCTCACTGTAGTTGAATTTTTTATTATGTGGGTTCATAGAGATAATGTAATTCAACTTAATTTATAAGGAAACACCTGATCTGTACAGAATGACATACTAGGCCCTGAAGAGATGGCCCCTACAGACTCAGGGAATGTGATAGAGTGATGGTCCCCCAAAGATGTCCATGTCCCAATCCCTGAAACCTGTGAATATATCACTTTACAGGAGAAAAAGGACATTGCAAATGTGATAAAATTCAGGATCTTGAGATGCAGAGATTTTCCTGGAGTATCTTGTAGGCCCAATGCAATTAGAAGTATCCTTATGAGAACGAGGCAAGAGGGCCAACGTACGAGAAAGAGGTGATGAAGGAGGGGTCAGAGAAAGGGAGAGATCTGAATTTGAAGATGCTACATTGCTGGCTTTGAGGGTGAAGGAAGAGGCCATGAGGCAAGGAATGCCGGTGGCCTCTATAAGCTTGAATAGGTAAATGAATGACTTGTCCCCCTTAAAGCCTCTAGGGGAATGTTAAGGACTTCTGACTTCCACAACTGTAAAATAATTAATTTATATTGTTTTAACCCACTCAATTTGTGATCATTTGTTACAGCAACAATAGGAAGCTAATACAGGAGTTTATGGTCTAGTAAGAGAGAGAAGATGGCACAAGCAACTTTGATATAATTCAGAAAATGACTAGTATAAAATAGAAATACAAAAATAATTGCTATGGAAATACTGATAAAGGAAGTACTTCTGGCTGGAGAGATTAGGGAAGCTTCCAGAAGGATGGCAGTTCTGCTGGGCCTTGAAGGATTGGGCAAGATTTCAAAGGTGGAGAGATCCAGTAAACAGCAGGAGTAAAGGCACAGAGTTGGAATGTATAGAAGCAAACAAAAAGCTGACCGAGGCTCTTATGACCAGCCATTTTCTCAGAACAAAAATTACTTAAGATTTTATACACTCCACTCAAGATATAATAGGTCTCTAAGTTTGGACAAAAGAGATTGTAACAACAGCCAACAACCATATATGTGTGATAAATATCCTAAGAGTTTAAATACAGATCTTGGGCAAGAATCTCCTCTCTACACCGAACATGTCATAGCCAGGGGTGAACCTGGCTCATTTTCAGACAGGCAGGTTTCACAGGATGTACAGAAAAATACCAAAGGTCAATCAAAATATATGAAAAGGCAATTCTTTAAAGGGCATCTATTCATATTTACAAATTAGATGTTTCCTACAATCTTCTCAAGCAACCTAAACCAAACAATAGAATCCAACTGAATTGAACATACTTGGCTGACTAGAGGCTCTGAGGACTCATATAAATGTTAATGAAGATGTTAGAATCCAGGCTCTTCTTGGTAGGTTTTGATTGTTTTGTTTGTCTGCAGTCAGAGCCCATGATCTTACGTAATTTTGAACGGCTCTAGTTTAAGCCTACGTTTGATCAGGAGGCAATTTCCCGATAAAACAAATTTTAAGGTCACTCTGTTCTGCGAGTTGGAAAAAAAGAGAACAGGGTTGCTCAGATTGTTGCTCTGCTCTACCCAAACTCACCACTGACCGTCCTCTTGGCGTTACTTATGAAGACAATGTCTTCCCAAGGTGGTCCCTGTACTCAGGTGTCTCGGTAATACCTGCCATCTTCTTTATCTGCTGGTGAAATGGATTCCTTTTTGTACTGTTCACACTCATTCCAGAAAGATTCGGAGGAACAGTTAGCCTCCACTGACCTGCTCCTGCGGGAACGGCCTAGAGCTTCTATAGAAGGGTCCATATGCATGCCACAGGCCTTCGAGTCCTGGGATGGAGCTGCATGCTTTGGAGAACAACATTCTTCACAGGAAGAACTGGGTATGCTGCAAGCCTCCTCATTTCTCTTATTTCCTGTGTTGCTCTCAAAGCCCAAAAATGTAACCTCAGACTGGCTGCATTCAAAGGGAGTCTTCTGAGTTAGTCTGTCTTTTCTCAAATGTTTATCGTGAAGCGGTGAATGATGAGTCTGTCTTTCATCATCTTCCACGGGAATACTTGGTACGTTGTCCAGGAAGAGGGGAGAAGGACTCCTGAAGGACTTGAGGGAGGCGGGAGGGTCTTCAGCAAAATATAAGCTGGTCTGAGAACTTTCAAGAGTAGTTAGGACCTGAATAACCAAGAAGCAAACAAACATCGAGTCAAGCTTGAGTAACCTTTCCTTTTACTTTTTTTTTGTCTGCCTCTTAAGGCATATTCTCTTACATTCGTGAAATAAGTTCTATAGAATTATGAAAGAGAATGGGTTCGAGATTAGCTAAGCCCCTTCATTTTAATGAGTAAATTAAGTGATTTGAAGCAAAGTATAAAAGAAACTACACTGAATTAAATATCAAGAGACCTGACTTTAGGCCTAGGTTTGCCACCCACTACTCTGTGACGTTGGGTGAAACTCTTATCGTTTTTTGACTTCAATCTTAATATGTAGAGGATTGAAAGGGGTCAGGGGATGGTGGACTCAATCCGTAGTTCTCAAATGCCAGATTTACGTAGGGGAATAGTCTTAAAATACAGATCCCTTAGCCCTAACCTAAAGATTGTCATTCAAAAAATATGGAGGTGGAGGCCCAGGAATCTGTATTTTAAAAGCTTCCCAGTTTATTTGGATGTGCAGCCCAAACTGAGAACTGCAGAACTGATATGGAGTAACATACCTTCTCACACACGTAATTTAAAAAAACGCATACAGAGAGCTTTACAATGTATGAAGTGCTTTCATACACAATCATCTCAGTCTGCACAAACAACATTACTCTTCTCATTTTATAGATAACAAGGGTGAGGCTCAGAAAAGGGAATCGATATCACTTGTCAGTAAGGGGCAGACCTGGTACTTGACCCCAGATCTCTGGCTCCCAGTTGTGTGTTCCCTCCTTTCTGGGACCAAGATTCCAGGTTACACAGCTCTTACTGGTGACCTACAACAGGGGTCAGCAGACTGCAGCTCGCAAGCCATATGCGGCTTTTTGGGTACATACGTTCCGTCTCAAAAGTTTGCCAACCCCTGGAAGAGTCAATCCTGTCCCTCACAACAATTTAAAAATTATTCAAGAAGCATAAATATATTTTTACATAACCACCATTATGTGAATAATATCCTTTAAAAATTAGATAAATGAAACTATGATAGTTTTATTTTCATTTTCAATTTTATTTCAGAGCCACATGTATGTATCCAAAGAGCCGCATGTGGCTCGTGAGCTGTAGTTTGCTGACCCCTGGCCTAGAATATAGCTCTCCTGACTCCCAGGCTAGTGCTTTTTATGTTCTGATTATTTCAATTCGTGTTTAAAACCCTTCCACTGCTCTACGATGGACTCAGGATAAAACCCAAACTCCTAGATTTCATGCCCTGAGTCACCTGGAACCTTCTATTGCTATAACCACTCCACCTTTTCCCTCACCATCATTCCACTTCCACGATACAGAGCTACCTGGACTCTTATCAACATGAAATCCATCCCCTATGAGCCTTTGCAGGTGCACATTCTCTCTGCCTGGACTATCCTTCAATCCATAAGGCTACCTGAATCCAACCTGTTCCTCAGGTCATAGCTCAGTTGTCACCTCCACCAAGAAGCTTCTTTGACTTCCAAAGGCTAGAATGTGTTCTGACTCTGTGGTCCCATCTACAGTTATGCTTATCTCTCTGCACTGAATTCCATGTTTACTGATCTGATCTCCCTTTGGACTTGAGGGCAGTAACTGTATCTTGATCACTATTGTATCACAGCACCCAGCACTAAGTCTGGTACATGCAAGGTAGGCACTAAATACATATTTGTTTATTGTAAACAAATGAATGGATGATTAAATTGATGGACCCATGAATAAAATCCCATAAGAAAAAAAAATACCAATAAGAGAAATACATACTGCATTTTTAATGGGCCAGGTCTCTTAATAAAGGTTGAATAAAATATTCTCTCCAACTTACTCACATGTCTTTTCATTACATTTTTTGTGGTGCCCTGGTTTGACCCAATAATGACCTCTACCAGGGTACCAAATGATGTGACTTTTTCACCTGGAAAACCTATCTATTAGATTAGAATTATCTTTGGGGGGCTGGATTTATCTCATTGATAAAGAATTCACTTAGATACACAGAGTATCCAATTTAGATTTTCCATGCTTCTATGGGGCTCAGTTTTTCATAAAACTATGGGTATACGCACTTCATTCATCGATGGCCTTAATTTTGCCCGTGTCACAGTACACTGGCCTGCCAACGTGAAGAGCTTGGCAGAAAAATTCCGAGGACAGGGAAACACTTTCTTATCTAGAAATGAGAGACATGAGTCGAGGCCTCTTTTCTCCATCAGTTCCATAAGGAGATCCCTCTAGAAAGAGAAGACAACCGCATTTAGAACTCTATCAGAAAAATGATGCAGAGATAGGTGCAGAAAGGAACACAATGCTTACCAGCTGGATATGCTTTGGCTCATCCAACACCACTTTACAGCCTGTCAGAACTTCCATTATTACCTACAAATAATACATAGGATGTCAGCTACATACATTAAAATATATATACATAATTAGTTGTTACTATGAACCGTAACAATGAATATAGTTCATTCCACTGAATGACTTCATAATATTTTATTACTGATTGATTACACAAAACAAACATATAAGATAATGAGTAACAGGAAATCAATAGATCTAAAAGTTAAAGCCTTTATAACATTGTTAGGATTTAGAGCCTTCTTGGTGATAAAACTCTTCTCCTTTGTGAGCTGGTGGTTGGTACTCACGATTCCAAAGCTGTAGACGTCCGTTTTGGTGGAGAGCTTGCCCTGTCGGATATACTCCTCTGGCATGTACCACAGATGTTTACTGCTGCTGCTGGTCACGCTGATGGTAGAGCTCTGAGGCTCTAGGTGGGGCCGGAAGTGAGCCATGGCAAAATCAGTTAGTTTGGGTTGAAACTGGTCATCCAAAAGGACGTTTGCACTAAAATTGTGATGAAGGACAAACAAGACAAAAACATCAGAAAGGCATTTTGGTTAAAAAAAAAAAAATTGACAAGCTCACTTTCCCGCCCGTTCATTCCAGACACGGACAAAATAAAGCCATACATAATTTTCCAAAAACTACAGGACATGTTCTCATTTTCCTTAAAGTATAAAGTCCAAGTGTTGTATAAAAGCTAAAACAAAAAAAACCCTGATCTGGAAACAAAGGACATTTCGAAGGTGCCGATACAGATGTGGAGTTGGTGGATAGTCAATGGGAGAAACTAAAGTGAACCAAGCAGCTGTCTTTGTGCTCTCACGTGTGTTTGTCCTACATGTAATGAGAGCATTACCGGGTTTTAATCAGCTGATAATTGTCTGTTATGTGCATAGAGCTGTGCTGTGGAATGCTCTGCTTATAGCCATGACCCTGAGATGATTTGAGGAATCTTTGGTAGCCTCGGCCTTAGGGATAACCCTCCTCCATCGTCCCACCTCTATGGCTTCTTTGTCTTTGAGTCTCATTTAAAATATAAAAACGTCTGCAGAGGCAAAGTGCTTAGAGTCAGTTTTAGCTGTACCTCACGTAAAAGCCTTCATAATCATTAAACATCTTGGCTGAGAGTAAGCATTTGCTGATTTTACCTTTGAAGGGCTATCATTGCAGGGATGAGAAAAGGTAAGCCAAGGGGAGGTGCGTTTCTCATGGCCCACACCTGGGTGAGTCCCGAGTCTGCCTCTCCTGGCTCTGTGACTGCTGGCGGGTCCCTTCACCCCCTAAGCCTCAATGTTGTCTTTTATCACTAGTGAAAAGAGGAAAACAATCGAACTCACAGAACTCATATGGGGCATATAAACAGCCCACTGCTTGGCATACTGTAATGCTCAATAAATGGTGGCTAAGATGAAGATTAGTAATTCCTCCTAAGAGAGCAGATGGATATTGATAAAAGAGGTGGGCGGGCCAAGAGATGGTTATCTACTTTTCAACTTTGCTTAGGGCTATTTGGAGCTTGTTTTTGGTCCAGAAAACAAAGCGTCTAATAGTAGGCCTGTCCATCCAAAAGGCCAGGTGGTATATTTGGAGTACTACACACTGTTGTTAACAGGGGTAATAGCATAGCCACAGGAGAAGAATAAGAAATTCTTAATCTTAAACAAGTATTGAATCTTAGATACGGAAGTTCCATTAGCCCTTGCTATCCCTGAACAAGCAGGCTGATAGGCAGACCCTAAGTTCCACAGGTCTGAAATGTAGGCATTATCATGATTCGGGGCATTCAGAGTCCCAGTTCTATTTAGAGGATTTGAAGCTAAGGCCTCATGAATTCTAGTCCAGACGTTGTCTAGCACTGAGTTGAGAGCGGACAAAATGGTGGGACTCCCCAGGGCCCTTTAAGGAGAAAGACACTCTTTAAACTTTATTTCACTCTCCCTCCTCTAAGAGTAACAAGAGAACTGAAAAATCCAGAGCCCACCTTAGTCATAAGTCCTGGAGCTCTTACATGTTGTAGGACCCTTGCATTTCTGAGGAGGGAGTCAGGGAGGGGCCTGTATCAGGGAGGGGCCTGTATCAGGGAGGGGCCTGTATCAGGGAGGAGACTTGTAGCAATAAGCACAGGCCTCATTTTTCTCCCTGCCTTGTCTTTTCTCTCCAGATATTTCAAACCTGGCAGCTTCTAAGTCCAGCTGGGTCTCACACATCGATGTCTCTCCTCATCCATTCTTTGGTTTTCTCATGTGGAAAGCAGTATTAAGTGTCCTGACATCTCTCTGAAGATGAGGACCACACTACGGCCAGATGCTACCTTCTCTCCAGGTCTAGATAAGCACAGACATTTGGTTCATGATTGCTTCTCCCAAAGGTATACACTTCACTTGTTAAGGTCAAGGCTGGGGCTTCTGGAGGTGCCCTGATCATGTCAGAGTGCTGGGGCACTCAATGTGGGAGTTGGCCGGTGTGCCAGGGGGTGAAGTGGGCAGAGAGGGTCACTGCCTCTCATTACCAGGACCGACCTTCTGCCCTTCCAGCCTGCCTCACGGAGAGCCTGGCTCTCTCTTCTGCATCCCGCCCCACTGCATTTCAGCCCAGGAAGAAGATAAAAAAGCTCTGAACGCCATATTTTCAACATCAAACATCTAGCCCTCTTCTTCCTCCACGCCAGATCTAAAGAAGGTATAACATCATAACTCAAAATGCCAGAACCATGAGTAGGCGAAAAGCTCAATCTGTGGAACACTTAAGACTCCCTGGAGGCTGGTAGGTCTTTTCTAAGCAAAAGAGAAAAAAGAAAAAAGCAACAGCAACAACAAAACCCATAATCGAAATCTATTTATTTGACCCGGCGAAACTGGTGAGAAGTATTCAGCAACTGGTGAGTCATGTTTCTGTAAGAGTTAGGCAGAGCCCAGCTGCACAACCACAAGGGGTTACACAGTAAAACCCACAGAGGACTTTGGGTCAGTGAGAGACCATCAATAAGAATGCGAAATTGTTCTGGGGCACTGCATTTACACTTTGAATAATGATATTTGGTGAAAAGACAAGTTGTTTACCAGGAGAGTTTAGTGTACAACATAAATTTTGAGTCCAGTGATTTACTCTGTTCTAAATAAAGGTTAATGGTAGCTGAGGAAGAAGGATGTCCTGTTTCAGGAGACGGGGAATTGCAAAAAGGCCCTTCAACAGTCAATGCTGCCCTAATTCTCTCCCCGGCTTCAACCTTAAATAGAATGTTCAAACATCAAGTGCCTTCAGCGACCATGCAGGTCAGCTGAATATGTTTATCCTTTTGGGGTAAAAAAAGGCTAACAAAATAAAGGCAACCTAGAATAACTAAAATCATATAACAATATAATGCAATAAAAAGGCAGCTTGCAAGCTGCTGCGGCTACCGAAGACACAAATGAGTAACATCCAATGGCCCATACCCTTAATTGAGTGTTTCTACAACCTATTTCTTCTATTCTTTCCCACAAGGCTATTTACTGTAACAGAGACATCATCTCTCTAAACAATTCTTCCAGCAGGAGGATCAGTGGTATCACACAGGAGATGCGGGGGGGGGGGGGGCATCCTACATAAGGCAGTGATATGATATCCTGACCCCGGGGATGTTACTTAATGTCCTTATTTCTAGGGGTCTCTAAGACAATTCTTTTTGGGGACCTGAATCCCCCCCTATGCCCCCTCCCCAAAGGCTACAAAAACTGCTTTCTTTGCTCACTAGCTTGTCTCCTAATTTAGTTGAAGCCTGTGGGCCATAAATATAAAGCAAGATGATACACCTAGATTATAATGCAGGATTTGAATTTAAATGGCTGTACCATGTTTGATATGGAAGCGCACCACTGGTTTTTAAAGATATACATATTTGAAAGGATTTTTGGGTGAGTTATTGGTGCCCAGTAGCTGAGTGACTGGCAACTCTCAGGAAAAATCCAGACTCCACTCAGTCGGCCCTAGAGATAAAGAGGACCCAGCTGGCCTCTCCATGACAGCCTGAGGCAACAAACAGGATATCTCGCTGTCTGTTATTGCAGTTGCAACATCAAGATACCCTTCACCAATGAGGCAAGACCCAGTTTGTCCCGGAACCTGCAGGTTACTACTGGGTTGTCGGAAAAGTCATGACGCATTTTTGCAACGAAAAAACACAGAAAACATACGTCATGACTTTTCTGACAACCCAATAGAAAAGGGTATACACACCCCCTCCCCCACTGCAGCATGCAGTGACTCTGGCCTAAAATGAAATGAAGCTGACACCCTTTATTTCTCCCTCGGATTATGCAGCTTTCTCTTTCTTTCCTACTGAACCCAGTCAGGACTCAGAGACAGCATGAAAGCTTGTTTTTGCTTTATGGGTGCTTTATGAGTCCTAGGCTCTCTGTGGAAAGGCCCAGTCAATCAGGGGTATTCTTCCTGTAAATGTGAAATTTTGTCTCTAACCAACTAGCACAACTCCCCAAAGCCTCAGTTTCCCTGTAGGTAGAAAGCTCTGATAACGTTTACCTCACAGGGTTGGTGAAGGGTTAACCAAGAAATGTAAGCAGAGCGCCTGATGCATAGGGAGGGCCTCAACATGTGCATTAAAGGAGGTATGCTGGCCATTGTCTATCCTACACCCACCACCTTACTTAAAATCCCAGGGAACTCACTTGGGTATCTCTAGAAGTCAAGGACACCAATTTGAAGTAACAAAAGTACAGGGGGTTGCAGAATGACCCCGGAGATCTGAGGGCCCTTGGGTTAATAATTAGTTTCAAGGCATCGGCTGAGTTTCAAAATACTTCCAAAGAAGTTTTGGAAGAACCTGACTAAATTAACATTTCTAGGTATTTTAAGACCATGGAGAGAAAAAGATATACATGCATATATTGTTTGGTACATGTGTGCATACATGTATGTATCCATGTGGGTAAATAAATGAATGTTGGGGTTCAGAGACAGTGATGGTAAATAGAATTAATAGGGGAAATTTTAATTTATGTAATATTCCATTGTTTTGGCATCCCTTAGAAAAAAATGAACATATTTGGATATTTTAGAAGAAAAGACGCGCTAGGGCAGCGGTTCTCAACCTGTGGGTCGCGTCCTCTTTGGAGGTCAAACGACCCTTTCACAGGGGTCGCCTAAGACCATCGGAAAACAAAAAGATATTTACATTACGATTCATAACAGTTGCAAAATTACAGTTATAGAGTAGCAACGAAAATAATTTTATGGTTGGGGGGTCACCACATGAGGAATGGTATTAAGGGGTCGCGGCATTAGGAAGGTTGAGAACCGCTGTGCTAGGGGAAAATGGGAAAGCCTGAGTTTACATCTAAAACGTTTCTGAAAAACAAAAGTAGCTTTTTTGGGGGAGAGAGGGAGGAGGAGACTGGTTCATTAAACAAACAATCAGTCAAACAAACAAACAGACTTTGCAGTCCCTGCAGGCTTTGCCTTACTAAACACCAGAGCCTCAGCCCTGCCTTGCGGCACACATCTGGTCTGGGAGTGAAGGAAGGCAGGAGAGGCAGGGGCCCTCAGGCAAGGGCGTCCTGGTTGTGGGAAGGGCCCATCTGTGGCTTCCTGCTCTCCTTCCCAACCACTCTGTCTTTCTAGGCCCTCACAAAGAAATTCTCCATGCGTTTAACTATGGCCATATACCTCTGACCTACCTCTCACTGATGTCCGTTTTAAAAAAACTCATCTTTAAGCAAATGGCTTCTTCCTTTCTTTCCTAGACCACCTCGCTTGTATGCAAGACTGTTTCACTTGGCAGGAGACAAACGGCAACATGGATGAGAGAACATAATCCTCTAGGAAACATTAGAAGCCTTCACCAAGATTATCTCCTCGCTTTGGACACTAACAGGAAAGACTGCCTGGGATGAAAAAATGCCGAGGAAAAAATGCATCTGAATTTAAGACCGTTCATAAACGTGAAAACAATTAAGCTTGCTAAAGGATAAGATGGAAATAGCAAGAAGGTTTACTGCTTTCAGATGCTTTCATGTGATCCCGTAATTCAAAAACATCGTCAGTCCCCAAATAAAAATGTGAGGGTCTTTTGTCAAGAACAGAGGCAGCAACTCTTCAAGATTCTTTTCTTTAAATCCTTTTCCTCAAATTCCACCATCTGGAAATACAGTTTTGTTTTTATAGCATTCTCTTTGAAGAGCTCAAATTACTAAGACATTTTGGGGCTAAATAAACCACCAGACTTCTTGAAAATACCTTTGCAATGTGGGCTTCCTCCTTAGGTGTCCTGCAGCTGCATCCTTTACAGTGAGTGTCTCCTTAGAAGGCTATTTACTCACTGCTTGAACAGGGTGAAGACAAGAATGCATTGCTCCAGGCCAAATCTCCCCCTCCAAGTCCACCGCCTATTGCCATTGTCACCAGTTCAATGTCAACACTTCCAAATTTGCACATCCTAATTTTGTTCTCCTCTCCTGCCCAATTTCCCTGTCTTTGCCGGATGAAGTCAACATGCTCCCAGAAATCCCACTGAGGAATCCTTGATGACCCACAAGAGAATGGCTGTTGGACCCACACAAACATGGAACCTCACCTCCCTTCCGCACCTACATGCATGACAGAGGCAGGCTACTAACCTTTAGAAGTGTCAGCTTTCTCCTCGGTCACACTGAGATAAGACCAATGAGACCAAAATCCAGGGTTGTTGGGAGGACTAATAAGTTATTCAGTGGGCTTTTAGGTCAGGTCTAAAATCCTCTGGCTATCACGGACCTCCCTAATCTGTCTGTAGCCTATCAGCTACCCTGATGTATTAGCACTTACCAATGCAGTCAAGATAGACTGCGCTTCTTGATGTTTACGGGGGCTTTCTTTTCTTTCTTTAAAATGTTTAATTTTTTATGGAGGTAGGTAATATTGGTTAATAACATTATATAAATTTCAGGTGTACATTATAATTCAATATCTGTATACACTATAGCGTTCTCACCACCAAAATCTAGTTTCCATCTGTCACCATACATTTGACGCCTTCTACCTGCCTTGCCCTCCCCCGACTCCTCTTCTATGGGGCTTTCTTTATACTGTTCCCCGCACCTGCAAAGTACTGCCCCTCCCTTATTTTTATCCAAATTCTCTATGCAGCCTAAGATTCACTTCCTCCATGAAATTTTCACTCAATGACTCTGAATTCCAGTGGTCCCCCTTTCTCCAAGTTCCTACTGGACAGCCCGCACTATATGATTTGACTCTTACTCAGAGGCCAGCTTATGTTTTATAACATAAGCATAATGTTGGGTCTGTAGAAGATAGCAAGCAAACATTCGTTGATATAATCAGTTAATTAAGAGAATTTAAAAGCATATGTAGCCTTAGACCACTCTGCATATGGTAAATATGTGATCCAAATGTTGCCCAAACATCTTCCCATATTCTTGGCAGACATCACTAATTGCATTCAGAAAGCAAACACCCCGGATTCCCTTTCAACACTGCACGTGGGAAGTCACTGCCAATCAATCAAAGATGGAATGTGAGATGAAGCTGATCTGTCATCGCTGCTATAGTACAATCACTCCTTTTGCAGATGAGGTAAATGAGGCCCACATGGTTGAAATAGCTCGTTCTATGCAAAATAGCTTTTTTAATGGCAGAGCCAGGACTGATGCCTAGCCCTCCTTTGTCTGTGTTCAATGCTCTTTCAATTTACTACAGTTAACTGAAAGAAATATCTTTTTATTCAGCTATTCATAAAAGATTAAGTAACTGCTGATTACAAAGCAAAAAGGAAATGAACTCCTATTTCCTCTTTTCTTTTTTAAAGATTTTTATTGGGGAATTGGGGGAGGGGAATTTATTGGGGAATTGGGGGAAGGGGAACAGACAAGTTGCTGTCCTTTTGTTCTTCAGTCTAGTTGTGGAGGACGTTGCTTCACTGGCCCAAGTTGGCACCATCATTGCGCTCTTCCCGGGCGAGGCAGATCAGTCACCGGCTTCTGGACGGCCGCTCACGGTGGCTGCTGGCTACACATGGTAGCCCATGGCAACCCGCTGCAGCAGTGGCTGCAGCCTATGCCTTCGCCTGCGACTCATGGCAGCCCAGCTCCAGGTTGAGCTGTTGTTCAGCATCTTAGCTGTAGAGGGCAGTGTCACTGGTCCTCATATGTGGGATCCGAGCCGGGGCCCTCTGGCGTCCCAAGCCAGCTTTTAACCAATGCGTCACTCGGCCGGCCCTCCTCTTTTCTTTAGGTGTATATATAATAGATAATTCCAGTGGCAAAATAGCAGCCGAGAGAGTCATATGAAGACAGATTTTAGCTCAATATAAAGGAAGTTCTAACCGTTAGAGCTGCCCCCAAATGGAGCTCTAACAATGTGCTGTGCAAGGGTCCAGGACAGGTTGGATGAGACACTTAGGAGATGGGAGAGGCAGTCTCCATTAGGTGGGAGGAATGACAGTTTATTGCCAAGCCCTGGGCAGTGCTTTATACCATTTACCTCACTTTATCCCCACAACCCTGGGAGGACACGCAGTAGTAGCCTGCTCAGTTCCAGAAAAGGAGACCAAGGCTCAGGGAACTTAAGGAACTTATCAAAGGTAGAGCAGGTATCTGAACTGAGATCTTTCTCTCTCCAAAGGCCATACACATAACCAGTGACAAGAGGCAGGGACAGCCATGACATCACTGCGGTGGTTGTGGAACAAGGGGAGGGGCAGTCAAAAGACTGGGGGAAGGTGTTTCTGGGAAACAGGCAATTCAGGACTTTGCCTAACCTGTGCTAGGGCAAGCAGGTCTCTGGAGGTGCCTCCCTAAACATATCTGAGCTCATCGTCACTCCAAAGCTGATCAGGGTAAAGTTTGGCCAGGATGTTAAAAAAAAAGTAGGGTCACATATGACTCCTGTCACAATCCCAACTTTGTGGGGATAGAACACAGGACAAAAACAGGCAGGTGCAATGTCACAGAATTGGAAAGCAAGAAGGGGTCCAACGTGTGATCGTCCCAGTTGGCTCTGAATGCACGAGTGAGAAGAAAACCGTGGCTTGAGAGTGTGAGGAAGGGCCTGGTCTTGAACCCAGATTTCCTGTGCTCTTTCCGTGTCGTCTCCAGGGACAGTGCACACACCACTTCATTTTGCTTAGGCAAAGGTGTTGCTCACACACTGGGCTCCAGGCTGCTGAATAATGACCTCACAATCTTCACTTCTTAAACTATTTCAAAAACTACAAAGGCGTAAGATTATCAAGCTTCTTAGTGGATGGCATTAATTAGAGAATGAATGAAATAAATGTTGGAATATCATTTAGTAATTACAGAGTCCCCCTTGGAATGTCTTCGAATTACTTTAAGATGGAAAGGTCTGATGCCAAGTTGTTTTTTTCTAATAACTCTTTTTTTATTATAAGGATAGAACATAATCCTTACATAAAAATGAAAAACATAATGTAGAAGTAAAAACTAAGTCATTAAATAAAAAGCTACGTCTCTATGTCTAAATAAAGTCTTATTTATATTTTGGTATGTCTTACTTTTAATCTTTTTTTTAATTCATAAATTTGTAGTAATACGAAGTTATGATTGTGTACTCTATACTACTTCAATTTGACTCTTTTCATTTAATCTCACTTTATGCACATGATTCCATGTTATTTCATATTATGAAAAACATTAGTTAATAATGTCAAATGATGTACGATAAACTCTTCTGTGATTCATCAGTCTGAGGCCCAGATGCAGAAAAGAAAATAAAGATAACAATATCTTCCATTTCTCACACCAACAAAAACAGAGCCCTGACTTACTCATCAAAAGGTCATTGTTTAACACATTTTGAAATGTCCTTTCTTTGAGCCGATTATCAGGGCTGTGCAATAAAATGACATATCTCCTAGAATTACAGAGAATTAGAAAATTAGTATGACAAAGGCAGAAGAGCCGGGATTTCAGACCTCCCTAAAAGCACTAGGTTGTACAGGGAGGGACCAAGAATCCGGAAGGCCCAAGTTTAGAGCAAAGTGAAGGATTCATTTAAAAGAGATTCAGGAAGGTAATCTAAGTCAGCCAATTCTTGTTTGGCCAAGAGTGGTGGGGACTGAATGTCATTACCAGCTGACAGACGCTCAGTGCCTTGAATGAAATGAGCTGGTCTCATTCCAGTTCCTAGAGAACAGGTGTGCACATCACCGAAGGAAAGGGGGAAAATCTACTGATACCATTGGCACATTAGCATCTTTGCTGGCGGGCTCAGAAGGAAGGCCAAGAGTTCAGTGGCTGTGGAGGAGGCTGATTTGCTCTGGAACACAGAAGAACACACTGATGAGCACTTGTGAAACCACAATTCTCAAAGTGCCCATAGCCCCAGAACTCCAAACCCTGATACATGCCTGTGTGGGCGCAGTCGATGCATGGTTATGTTGAGTCCTAGAACCCTTTGGAAAACCCAGAAAGGCAACCCCTTCACCAACTAAAAAAAATATGTTGCCAGCTGCATTCCCAGTTTAAATCCTGCCCCTTCCATGAAATTCTCCCTGTCTCTGATCAGATCTCTTCTGGTATTCTGTATCTGTATTACCCGTGGGACACTCATCTAGTAGTGTTATTTAGATGACTTTAGAGTTCAGCACATCCAGACAAGTACCTGGGATACCAGCCTGGAAGAAATGGCCTATTTTTAAGTTGTGAGATCACCAAAGAGACTACGGAACCTTTCTGTTCCTACTTACACCCCAGAGAAGCCTCAGAGTCCCTCGAGAGAGCTCTGCTTCTCAGACCTAGGTCCTCAGCTTGGGTAGCATTTAAGACTCCGTCCAACCCCCTACCCACCACATTCCTTCCTCCTCGCCAGTCCTACCTTTCCTCCTTCCAACCTCGTCCTTACCTCTCCCATCAATCAATCTGTCTTGCTCTCTTTATACCCTTGGCAATTCTTTACTCTGTTCTCTTGAACAAACTATTGCCTCCACCAGGAATATTTTCTTCCCTTCTTTCAATCAATCCACTACCATGACCCATCTCCTCAAAGACATGGCTTGGAACTATCTAATTGGAAGAAAAGTCTTCTCAGACCAACCATGCATTGATCGGGCAGAGTTAGTGTTGCACTGTGTATTTTCTGGGTTGGCGTTATTTCTCTGACCACCAGGTTGAAGCCTCTGGACAAGCTTGATCACTGTCTGCCCCCACTGTGGTCTGATACAATGGTCTGCACACAACAGATGTTTGTTCTATAAATATTTGTGAACTAAAATAAATGTGATTTAAAAATTTTTTCAATTTTTTACACAGAAGTGATTTTTCTTAAAATAGAGCTTAGTTTGTGGGTCTACTTTTCAAACACAATAAATTGATAATGAAGGTAAGGTGCTATGGACTGAATGTTCGTGTCTCCTCAAAATTTGTATGTTGGAATCCTGGACCCCAAGGTGATGGTATTAGGAGGTGGGGCCTTTGGGAGGTGATTAGGCCATGAGGGTGGAGCCCACATAAATAGGATTAGTGCCTTATAAAGAGGCCCTAGAGAGGTCATTTGTCCCTTTGGCCATGTGAGGACACAGAGAAAAAAGATGGCCATCTATGAACCAGAAAGTGAGCCCTCACAGGTAAAGAATAGGCCAGCACCATGATCTTGGGCTTCCCAGCCTGCACAACTGTGAGAAATAAATGTGTGTTGTTGATAAGCCACCCACTTTATAGTATTTTGGTTATAGCATCCTGAACGAATTAAGACAGTAAGTAAAAGAGTGAGAAGTAAAGAGACTGAATGGCCATCAGTATCCCTTAGCCTCCGCCACTGCTATTCCTACTACCTCTTGACCAATTATAACAGGAGCTATCATTTGATGAGTGGGTAGTCTTTGCCAAGCACAATATGTACTTTACGTTGTTTAACCCTAAGAGATGGAAGCTGTTATTCTTTTGTTAGCATTTTGCAGAGGGAAAAAGTGAGGCTTAGATAAGTTCAGCAATTTGCTCAGAATCACATTTTAAGTGGAAGTCAGCTTCTACTGAACTAAGAGGAAAGGATGGGGAAGAAAGTCCAGGAAAAAGAAGAAGTATTTGGTCACATTTTGCAGAGTGCCGTCCAGTCAAATCTCCCTTCATAACTACAGCGGCTGCAGTGGTGTGCCAGGTACCTCCTTTAGAATCCAGGGAGGCCCCCCCTTCCCCAACGAGGGAGGGGTGGCTGCTGATAGCTCACAGCTAAGCCCCAGCCTGGGATCTGTCCGTGGAAGAAGGGGGCCGCCTCAGCCAAGGTACAGCCCCACTCAGGGCTGGTCAGACAGAAGGGTACAAAAAACCTGAGTGCTTTGCCTCACTTTGGGTTATTTCTGAAGGGCCACGCCAACATCAGCGGTCCCCATAGCATTGGCCAAGGCCTCTCTGACAATATTCCAGCTCAGCTTCTCTACCCACCAAATTCTGCCTTCCTCCTTCCCTCCCTGACACTTGTTGTTCCCGAGAGCAGGCCCAGAAAAGCTTCCTGCAGGCAAGTCTCTGAGCCTAGTTCCTGGGAAGCTTCCTGAAGACAGTAATGGGAAACAGAAATCAGGGCCCAGGGCCTGTGCTCTAACCCAAACCCAGGAGTGAGGCACCAAAAGGGCACATCCAAATCTCCTCACCTGCTGTTAGCTGTGGAAAAACCTGAGACCCACGCGGAGCCCGGCTGTGTAGCCCTGCACCCAGATGTCCCCTTTGGTCCAGGTGGTGGCTTTCCCTGGCCCCGTCCCATCACCTACCATGACCTGGACACCCTCTCCCATCTCACCTTGTTCCTATCAGGTTCTGCTGTCAGGAGAGGGTTTAATGAACTTAGTCACACAAAAGGAAAATTAGTAAGGTATTACTGCTTGGGATTGAAAATAAGCTCATGCTCACTTTAAATTTAAACCAAAGAAAGACCATTTACAGCAAAATCCCAGATAGTTAGTTATTGGCTTGTTCACTCAGTGGAAACATATATTTGAACACCTACTGTGCTGAGCTGGCTGTGAGTTGGGTGAAAGAGTGGCTGTTTTAGGTTGGGCTGGCCACCCCAGTCCTTTGGAACGAACCTCAATGGTTGACTCTACTGAACTCTAAGACCTCCACTTTCCATCTATGTCCCACATGCTGCGAGGGTGCACCAACGTCATGCAGATTTAGGAGGTCACTAGTTGCTGATGAATTACCACACTGCAACAGGGACAGACATCTATGGGTGGTTCCCCCCACTCCTCCAGGACTAAATGAAAATCTAGGTTTTGCATATGGAGTTCATGTCACCAGAAGACAAAGAAGTAAGCAATCAGTCCTTCTCTATCAACTCAAAAGCACACTAAAAGCTTTTTTCAAGCTACTAGGAGATGGTTCAGAGAAGGCAGCAGCCTTTTAAATTGAGGCTTCCCTGCTATTCAGCAAAGTCGTATTTACCTACTTTTAGACAGGTTCAAGGTGAAGGGCACATAGAAAAAATTCATCGGGGGGCGGGGGGTGTTGGGGGCGGGGGGCAGTGTCTGCTACAGGCTACCTACTCTATGAATGCTTCCTATGTCTACTGAAGAAGAAAGATGGAAGATGTCTCTAATTTTCTCATATCTCAAAAATGAACACAGGAGTTGCTGCTCGCCTCGTCACAGGTGAATATATACAGCGATGAGGCAGCAGGCTCAGTGGAAGACACTGGAGACTCAAGGATGAAGAATTTTAATTGCCATTTACTACTGTTATCTAGCTAGGAATTCTCACATAAGTAAGTCACTTAACTGTTCCTGTAACCTCAATTAAAAAAAAAAGTGAGATTAATACAGGTTCAGTTCACAGTTTGCTATCAGGTATAATTGATAAAGTACACAAAACCACTGAACCTACATTATTCATTAATAATTCCCAAAAAGAATCTAAACTCTCCCTTTGGCAACATAAATGTGGCTTTTTTAAATTGGCAGATATGTTTTCACTAATAAAAAGGTAAGATTTTTAAATACCTAGATGAGTGTTTTTAACACACACACACACACACACACACACACGCGCGCGCCAGGGAAACGACAGACCGAAAACAGTGTGAAGTCTGACTCACCTGTAATGATGAGAGTGGCTTACAGGTATAACCTAAAGCTCTGGGATAATTTACCTTGATATTCTGCCACAGATGACCGAGCACGGATCCGTATTGTGCAAGTACTGAATGGCTTTGGCTGTTCCTATTAATACACTGATTCGAATGTTCCAAGAGAGTGGGTCTGTATTCCCCTAAAAAGACAACAGTAGTTGGTTTACTTAAACTTTCTGAGTAAAAACCACGTATATATTCATTACATAGATGTATGCCAGAATAGAAGCTGATGGGGAGGGGGCGTGTGGTAGGTTTATCATAACCTATTTTTAATTCAAGATAGGTTTCTCTCTACTCTCAATGATGGTTCTAGGCCTTTGTAGCTAATGAAAATACCCAATAATTTAATAATAGCTTAATCGAAGTATGGCTAATAAGGTATTTATGTTTAAAAGTACACTAAATAAGATTTTTAATTATTTGTGTCACTATAGTGTGGGTAATTAAGAATCATCTGGTTTTATTCTCATCTTAACTGAAACTTAACCTACCTATGTGAATCAATTTTTAAACATACCTTTCAAAAACATCTTATGAAAAAACATGGCATTTATTCAACCTGCTTCTCTTTAAGGAGTTGGCATCACTTTTATATCTATTTGAATGGTACCTTGTGTAAAGTTATACAAATAAAAATATCTGGGCAATAAGGGTAGTTGATGTAAACTCATTTGAGATACAGAATCAACAAAGAGTAAGGACCTGGCAAATCTTTTGGCCGCCATGCGGCACAACACACAATGACTCAGGTATTTATTTATGTAGCCTTCTAAGAGTAATAAATTAATTCATGGACAAGTCCTCTACTTCCTCGGGAAGCCCATTGTTGGCTGTCCCCACATATGAGCACACACTGGCCTCCCAGCTCTCACCGAAGGTTTCAGCAGCTGCCCAGGGGCTTCAGAGGGTCAGGGTAGCAAGCAGAGTAATGGATATGACTTACTACACACTGTAATCTGTCAAAAAGTGATCCGTTTTTCATATATGGATAAACCAGGCAGAACTTCTCACTTTCTGTAAAATATGCAGCCAACTCCAGTATATTTGGATGACGAAATCTTGAAACAAAAGGTTTTTAAATCCATCAAATTGTTTATTCAAATAAGAAATGAATAAGACTCTGGTTTGGAGATGGGGAATAGGTCTGAAGCAAATATACATTTGGCCAAGGGAGAAGTCATTTCCTTGGATACATGACACAGATTCGCTTTCCAAATTGGTCTAAAGCATTCTAACAAATACTAGCCACTCTCTGATTGATTGTGACCATGCAAATATTGGGTTGTCAGGAAAGTCATGACACGTTTTTGCAAAAAAAACCTACGTAAAGATGCGTCATGACTTTCCCGACAACCCAACATAAATAAAATATCCAAACATACGACAGAAAATTTAAGAAAGTGAAGAGTTCTTAAGATTTGGGGTGTTGGGCACTTTACAACAAATAGACCACAGTATTGGATATTCATTTATTTCTATCAACATGGAACCCAACATAACTTATTAAATAAATAAAGATAACGCAACTAAAACTATCCACTCCACTGATTTAGGTAGATACGTGTAAATGAAGTTACCAAAATAGAAGGCTACAGAAGACTTGTTTTCATTCATCCATTTATTGAGCATTACTATGTCAGGTCCTGTACTAGGCATCAGTCACCCAGCTAAAAGAGATATCTTCACAAAGTTTGTCTTCACAAAGTTTGTATTGTTATCTAAAATCCAAGTGACTAGAAAAGTTTGATGATGAAAAGTATATTACTAACTTTTAAATCATAGAATTCTGTGTCAGTGTAATATACATTTTTCAGGCTCCTTTCCTTAAAAACTCTCTTGAGTGCATGTGTCATCACTTCGGAAACCAATGAAACCCAGTAATAACTATGAAATATAAAACATGTGAGATTCACACATACTGTGAACTCGGTTCAATTCTTCAACTATTTATTGAACATCTACTATGCCACAGGCATGCTTGGGAGTATTAAAATAAATAAAGCTATTTTTTAAAAAAACTGGTTCTATTTACAAAGGCCTATTATTTTTTCTTCAGTAGCAAAACTTTGCTATAAAGCACATATATATCTCCCTTCTGAGTCCTTGTATTCCTCCCTCCAGAAGGGGGTGTGTGTGTGTGTGTCAGTGTGTGTGTGTGTGTGTACAAATATACACACACACACACACACAAACACACAGAAAGGCTTTTATTTTTATTCATTTTTTTTAAATTATTTTTTTTTACTGGGGAACAGTGTGTTTTTCCAGGACCCATCAGCACCAAGTCAAGTAGTTGTTTCATTCTAGTGGAGGGCGCACCTCAGTGGCCCATGTGGGGACTGAACTGACAACCTTGGTGTTATGAGCACTGTGCTCTAACCAACTGAACTAACCGGCCATCCAATACTTTTATTTTTAAATATGTCAAAAACTTCTGTGACACAAGATCCCTGCACCTATTATGATTCAGATCATATCTATAAAATGAAAAGCAATGGACTGAAAAGGAACTGAGCTAGTGTATTTGGCTGCTAAAACAGCTGATCTATGCCATTAGCTGGTTGATTCCCCTGTAATTTAAAATAATTTAATAAAACAGAAATCTTTTGGAAAGCAGTAGACATAAGACCTCGTATAGACACAGCCATGGCTTTGCTCTCTTTCTCATAGAACAGAAATGACCATTTGCTCATTTTTAAATATTTCTGACCAAGCAGAAAAGTGGACACTTTAAAAGTTATCGAGGTACAGAACATGGAGGTGCCATAGGGAATGATTGCTAATTTTAATTCTATGGACCCATCTCACCCATCATTTCTACAAGCTTTTAAGATTATATGGATCTGAAGATCAGCTGATCTGATACCTTTTAAAATCAATTCAACAAGTATTTCTGAGCGCCTACTGCAGATAAAACATGAAAGATACCACGATGTGGTATAGCAGACAGACCTGAATGACGGACAAACCTGGCTTTGAATCTCTAGCCTTCTTTTTATCAGCTGTGTAAAGTTGGGTAAGTTATTTAATCTCTATGATCTGAATTGTGTCCCCCTCAAATACCTATGTTGAAGCCCTAAGCCCCAATGCAATGATGTTTGAAGATGAGGCCTTTGGGCGATAACGAGGGTTAGGCGGGGTCATGAGGGTGAGGCCCTCATGATGGGATTAGTGTCCTTATAAGAAGAAACACCCAGAGAGTTTGCTTCCTCTCTCTCTACCATGTGAAGACACAACAAGAAGGCAGATATCTGCAAGCCAGGAAGAGACCTCTCACCAGGAGTCAACTTTGCCTTGACTTTGGACTTCCCAGCCTTCAGAACTGTGAGCAAATACATTTCTGTTTTTTAAGCTAGCCAATCTATGGAAATAGGTAAAATACCTACTTCCCAAGATTCTCATGAAAATTAAACATTAAACATTTAGCCAAGTGCCAGATCCTCAGAAATTATTAGCGCTTTTCCCTTCCATTGAGGGAAGAGGAAAAAAGAAATCAGAAGCCACATTCAAAGGAGTTTAAGATTCTATTTAAAGCACAATGATTAAGCATTTCCCTTAATATTAAATTAAGAAAACTCATCCTCAGGTCGCAGTTTGATGTTACTTTTTCCAAGAAGCCTACTTTGCCACCGCCCTCCACCCCCAAGTTACCATTTCCTCTTCTTCGGTGCTCTGTACATTCTCATCTTATCATTTAATTTACTGAAATTGCCTATTTAGTTATGTACTTCTCTCTTAATCCCACTCCAAACATCTCAGATGCTATATTCTAAAAGGAGAAGGCTGCATCTGACGTATTCATTAGTAAATGTCTGAGGAGAGGGTGACTAAGGATGACTTAGGAAATAAGTTGGATTTTGCAAAAAAGTAGCATTTACTTCGGTTTCCTCATCTGTAAAATCGGGACATTTACCTCATAGGATTGTCAATTACCACATAGGTAATCCTATGGTTACCTCATAGGATTACAAAATTAATACATGTGAAGTTCTTGGTATAGGGACTAGGACTAAATAAATATTAGCAATACAAATAATAATGATGGCAAACCAGGAATATTCAACATCATAGAGTTGTTAATTATCTCTAAATTAATATATAAATATCTCAACAGAATAAATCCAAGTGGATCAGATATATAAATGTAAAAAATGAAATCATAAAAGTACTTGGAAAAAAATGGCAATATTACTTTATAACCTCTCAGTGCGAAGGCCTTTTAAACTATGATATAAAACCCAGAATCCATAAAAGAAAATATAGGTTAAATTCAACTACACAAAAACCATTCCCACATGGCAAAACTAGAATAAGCAAAGACAAATGACAATCCGGTAAAAATTATTTGTATCTCACAACATAAAAATAGGGTTAATTTTTTCTAATCTATAAAATTCTCTTACAAACCATTCAGAAAATTCTGAACAGCCTAATAAAAAAATGGGCAAAGGATATTATCAGATATTGTATAGCAAAGGAACTATATCTCTTAATGTGTGAAGAGAAATTTAACTACACTGAGAAACCATTTCCACCTAGCAGATTGGTAGAAATTAAAAGTGAACAATAAACACTATATTGACAAGAATGTGGGGAACCAGGCATTCTTACATATGACTGATATAAGTGTAAATTAGTATAACTTCTATTGGAGGACACTTTAGTAATATGTAATACACATAACCATTTGACCTATAATTTTATTTATGTAAAATTATGTTATATTCAAACAGGTATGAAATAACATATGTACAAGGTTTCCTTGTTGGAGCATTATTTTTAAAAAATAAAAGATGCAAAAATGATCTAAAACCATCAATAGGAGAATATTTAATTACTGTACAGCACACAATGGAATATTAAAATAAGCAAAGTGAACAAAGTATTTATGCTACCTCTTGTACAAGAAGAAGAAAATAAGAAAACAAAATACATATATGCTTATCCATAAAATATCTCTGGAGAGATACACAAGAAACTGATAACTTGGTTGCCTTTGCAAATATCAGCTGGGTGGTTGGATGATAATAGAGGAAGAAAGTATTTTCTTGGTTTACTCTTTAGCACTTTTGGAATTTTGAAGTGTTTGAACTTATTACTTATTCATAAGCAAATAAATAAAGCTTAAATATAAAAACCTTACTGTAATTTTAGTTTTAGTTTTTTGTTGACTAAATGATATATGTTAAGTTTTTATGGTTAGCCTCTAACGTTTTGATTTCCGGTCCTAGGTATAGAAGGAGAAGGATTTATACCCCTCCCCCCAGTCACATATTGGTTTAGAAAACATCTGAAAAGAACATTTTCTATTTGTAAAGGGTGATGGGTGAACTCTATAGGGTTAGGGGCCTTCGATGAGGCAGGCTGCACAGCTGCAGATATGAATATATATGAAAATGAAGTCATTTTCGTCTGTCTCCAAGGACTGACTCTCAGACGTGAATGAATTTCCAGAAAATAACAGGCACATCAAAAGTACTTGATTCCTTTGTCTAAAATGCTCTTCCTAAAGAGGGTTATACTGATGAAATAGTTTCTTGACTGAATGTCTCTAAGGAAAGGAAAAATGGTAAAATATATACAATTCTAATGTTCTAAGAACTATTTTACACTCAGCCATGTTAGTCACACATGATTTAGCCCACTCCCCTGAGACAGTTTCTTGTTAAAATATGTTCAAGTGAATTATGTAAATGGCCTATCTTAAAATGTATTCTAAGAAATATATTAAAGCAGATGTCAAAAATGTACCCAATGTTCTAATATCCAGCTCACATTTATTAAATGCCAACCATGTCAAGCTCTGTGCTGTAGAATCAAAGATGAACAAAGATGAAAACCAGGCACATAGGTTTTCCAGAAAAAATATACTCACAGTAGTAAGACTTCAAGCTCAGATAAAAATCTCTTCCACTGTTTCTTACATTGCATTTTTTTCTCCTAAATATCATACAGGAAAACAAGAAAACAATTAAGGAAAGAATTTCTGTTTCTGGCATTCTTTTTTTTTTTTTTTAATGTTTTATTGGGGAACTGGGGGAGGGAAACAGACAGGTTGCTGTCCTTTTGTTCTTTAGTCTAGTGGTGGAGGATGTTGTTTCACTGGCCCATGTTGGTATTATCATTGCGCTCTTCCTGGGTAAGGCAGTTGCTTCCCGGCCATTGGACGGCTGGCTGCTCACGGCGGCCCATGGTAGCTCACGCCGGTTGCCAACCGCTCACGCTGGCTGCCAGCCACTCACAGTAGCTCACGGCAGCCCACTGCAGCAGGGGTTGCAGCCTATACCATCGTTGGCGACTCACGGCAGCCCAGCTCCAGGTCGAGCTGTTGTTCACCATCTTAGCTGTAGAGGGCGCAGCATCACTGGCCCTCATGTGGAATCCGAACCGGGGCCCTGCTGCTCAGAGCTGGTGTCCCAAGCGAACTCTTAACCAATGCGTCACTTGGCCAGCCCTGTTTCTGGCATTCTTAACCCAGGGCCTATAGCCTCCCAAAAAGATGAACTTTGTGATATAAATGCAAATGAACATTTTTCTGGGGAGAGGCTCCTTAGCTTTAATCAGATTTTCAAAAATCTATTAACCCCAAAACAGATTTAGAACCACTGCTCTTAAATTAAAAGTTTTTCATGCAATGTATCATGTTGCCATATTTTATATTTAGACCCACCATATTTTGCACAATTTACATAAATTCAAAAATATTATATGTATTCAAAGACAATTGTATGATGGTTAGAAATTCCCCAACTTGATCTCATAAAAAATCCAGTCTATGATAACTATATTCTGGTTAGAAGTGATTTCACTAATTTGGCATTTATGACTTGGGTCATTTAAATAGATTGGTTCAGGGCCGGCCGAGTGATGCATTGGTTAAGAGCTGGCTTGGGACACCAGAGGGCCCCGATTCGGATCCCACATATGAGGGCCAGTGACACTGCTCTCTACAGCTAAGATGCTGAACAACAGCTCCACCTGGAGCTGGGCTGCCTTGAGTCGCTGGCAACGGCGTAGGCTGCAGCCCCTGTGGCAGTGGGTTGCCATGGGCTACTGTGTGTAGCCAGCAGCCAGTGTGAGTGGCGTCCAGAAGCCGGCGACTGATCTGCCTCGCCCAGGAAGAGCACAATGATGGTGCCAACTTGGGCCAGTGAAGCGACGTCCTCCACAACTAGACTGAAGAACAAAAGGACAGCAACTTGTCTGTTCCCCTTCCCCCAATTCCCCAGCACTGTTCCCATCCTCCCCCAATTCCCCAATAAAAATAATAATAATAATAAATAAATAAATAAATAAATAAATACATTGGTTCAAGTTTACCTTTGTATTAATTTTGTAAAAACGGGCTTACTAACCAAATGAAAAATATAACTCCATATTTCAAAGATGCTTCAGAAACTAGCCCAGTGCCTGACATAAATACTTACTGAATAAATTAATGAATTTGATAACATTGTATTGAGCACCTGCTCTACTTGGCACTGTTCTCAGTGGCTTCATACACCTTACGTCACTGCATGTCTCTGAATCTCAGGCTCCTAACTTCTACAATGAAAGAGTTAAATTAAATGTGCTCCTAGGTCCCATCAGCTGTTAGTTCTATCATTTGCAGATTCCTAAACAGGGCAGAGTTTTTAGAGCTCTCTGTCCTCAGGAATAAAGAGAGAGAAATTCAGCAAGAATTCTGGAAGCTGTTTTCCAAATTAATCCAGGAGGTCAGAAACAATAAACTAGGCTGACAATATGAGAATTTATATTTTTTTAAAAAACCTTTGTTGTGGAATCCAAGTGGATTGGGGCTCACGCCCATCTCCAACACTCACTATTTGTGACTTTTTGTTACTTAACCTCCCCAATGTCATAGTTTTCTTAATCTGAAAAATGTAGGGGTTCGTTTTTGTGTTCATGCTAAGCTAGCACTCTTGCTGCTCAAGGGGGGTGGTCTGTGCATGGGGAGCATCAGTGTCACTGGGAGCTGGTGACAAATGCGGAATCTCAGGTCCCTGCCCAGATGTGCTGGATCAGGGTCTGCATGGAAAGATCTCCAGGCGATTTGGATGCACCTCTCTAACCCATCTAGTACATTTCCCTACTTCAGTCTTTCTAAGAAAGGTTACTGAAGTTAATGTCCAATTTGACAAAACCACATTTCTTTTAAAAGATGCTCTGGAGCTAAAGCTTCATGAAATTATCTCACCTTTCCTGATAACCATGTGGGTGTGTGACAGAGAGTGTGTGTAGGGCTCTGTACAGTCTCTAGGTCTTTGGTAACTTTGTTCTCTCCTGTCTTTTTACTCCTAGAGATTATCAACTAAATTCATGAAAACGGCATATATGCTTTATTCAGTTCATCCAACAAACATTTATTGAGCAACTACTAGGACCAGGCCTAGTAGTTAGGCACTGTAATAAGGCACTGGGATATGAAGATAAATAAGACCTCTTTAAAGAAAGTCATCTTGTCTGTTGCGAGAGGTGGATGAAGAAATCAATGCTACGAGATAAGGCTATGATGCTGTGGCTACACATAGGAGGATCACCAAAACCATCTGGAGGTGTCAGAAGCAATCAACGAAATGATCACTGTCTCTGGGACAGAAAGGGGAGGAGATCTAGGGGCAATGCCATCTCACTCTGAAGACAGGCTCCTGGAAAGAAAACTCCCCAAATGGAGTATGAGGTGGTGGCAGCTGCAGAGAGAAGAGGAGGTAGATGGATGGAACCTTTAGGGAGATGGCCCTGGGCTCAACCAAAAGAGAATGTACAAATGGCGCCAGGGACACACTGGCCCTGAGAAAAGGCTTCGGTTAAGCCACCTCTAGGACAACCACACTCTCTTTGTTGGATGGTTTTTACCAGTACTTAGCTTCATTTCTGTATTAGACCATTAGTCTTATCAGGAATCCTGAGATGTCTATACAGAACTAGTGGGCAGAACACAACTGGAGGAAATGGAGAAATCAGGTAATTAATTTTTTTTAAAGCCCCTGTAATCTAAGCTGCAAAGTGGGATTCACCTTAGATTCCTCCCTCCCCGCTATTTCCCCAGGCCTACCCAACATTTCCCTATATTTGGTCCATTTCATTTCATCTCTTAGGTATACCTTCTCCTCCTCGTTCCCTCTGCCTCTGCCCCATCTCACAGCAGTGGTTCTCAACACTGGCTATACCTATGCACCACCGGGAAAGCCTTTTAAAATACTGATGCCTGCCACCACCACCACTATCTGACCTAACTTGATGCTAAGAGGCTCATTTTTAAAAAGCACCCTAGGTGATTCTAATATTAGGGTTGAGACCCTTGGTTTAAGCCCTTTCCATTGCTTAGTTGACACATCTGAAACATCTGCCTGCCAGGTCTTTTCACCTCCACTCTAAGTTCTCGCCATCTTTCCTCCAATGCCCCTGCCAACTTCCAGTCCATCATCTAACCTGTAATCCAAGTTATTTTTCAAAAACACAAATCTAGTCTTTTCACTCTCCCTCTTAAAAACCATCCATGGACTTAACCTATCTTTCCAGTGTCACCTTCAGCCACTACCTTCCGACCCCCATGCTAAACTCTACTCCACTGAGTGATGTGTTATTCATGAGTCAGATGTAGGCTTTCATGCCTGGGCCTCTAGGACTTTGCACCCACTATTTATTCCACCACCAAAATACTTCCCCTCCCTCACTGCCTGCCAAAATTCCACCCATCCTTCAAAATCCAGCGGAAAGTTCATTTCCTTTCATCCACTTTTGCATTTGTTTATTGCAGAAACGTTTATTGAGTGGTTATTCTGTGCCATGCATTCTTCTGGGTGCTGGACGCACACCTCCTCTGGCTATATTTCATGTGCTCCCATGACCTTTTGGACAAACCTCTGCTAAAGTACTTCTCACACTGCAGTTTAATCTTTTCCTTAGCTGGCTGTTTCCCCCTGTAAGACGGTGGATGGAACTACTCCTTGTGGATGGAACTATGCCTTATTCATCTTTGCATTCTCAGTACCCAACCCATAGAAGGAGTTTGGAAAATGTTTACTGACTGCTGACTGACAGTGAAGAACATGAGCAGCTAGTTTGGGTATATGGTGTGTACCTGTCTCTTTCTGACTCCTGAGTTAGATCCCTTGATACCCTTTCTGCGTTACTGGTTGCAGTCACTCAGCGGTCTCCTAGTCTAGTCTGATCACTGCCTTGCTGCTCCTACCTGAAGCCTCCTCTTTCTCACCCTCCTGAGCCATGATAGAAGACAATTGATAAAGTTGCATGGAATGCCAATCTGTGGCTTAGCCTGTGAGTTGCCTAGAGAGGGCAGTATCCATCCTTAAAAAACCATGAAAATTGGAGCAGCCTGGCACAATCTGACCATCTTAAGCAAAGTCCCAAAGGTCCTATAAAGCTTTTCAGAAAAGTCTTTCTTATGCAATACATCTGGGGATGGGAAGGATTTAACTTCCACATTCTTGCAAGACAGGCGTTCATTTCTCCACTCACCTGAGGTCATTTATCTTATTTCCATTTATGACATTTTATTTTCAAATACACCCTCTTTTAAATGGTGATGAAAATGACACATTCTAATATGAAATATGAGCAAATAAATGGAATTGATATCCTGTGATAGTAATTCTTTCCATACCTGTTTAAATAATTTAATGGCATATGTTCTGTTTTGGATCTCTGCTCTGTAGACTTCAAAAATCTCCCCTTCTCCAATTAGGAAGTCTTTGTGGAAGTTTTTGGTTCCTTCTACGATGTTTTGAAAGCTGATAGAGGAATTAAGCAATACTCCTTAGGAAGGAAAATAGGGAGAAGATAAGTTACCTTTTCTCTTTTTAAGAATCATTGCTGCCTTTATAAAAGCAGACTTTCATATTTGAAAAACACCAGAGCCCAGTGGAAGGTCAGTCAAGTAAGGCCCAGGCACCAAACTGAACCCCACCATGTGTTCTCTGCACATCTACTCAGGCCTGGCTCCCACCATTCCACGGAGCAAATGGCTTTTCAGTTATCAGAACAATGGCACAGTGATTCTATCACCTTTCCAAAGAGATCAGCCAAAGAGCTTAGTTGGGAAAACTTTTCCAAGACCCTATTTGTTTGTCATTAGAACTATGAACCTAAAACCAGAAAAAAAAAATCTGTATTAGTGAAAATCTTGATATGACTAAAAAATATTGTCTAAGCATGACTGATGGAAACATTTTGCATGAACCAAATCCTCTAAATGCCCAACTTACTTCCTCAGAGTAAATTAAGAAGATCTTCTGTTTTTTAAAAATCATCTAAAGCAGAGATTGGGAGAAAACATTTAAAAGGTAATCAAATATAAATTCAAAAGGAAAAGCTTGGCTAAATCCTTCAGAGCCTAACTTTGTCTATTTTTCCACATTTAATGTTTGATTTAGACCTTATTGTTAAACCTTAAAGGATCGAAACTTTTCTAATTCTCTTCTGAACCAAAGAAGCACCACATATAGTGGCAAAGATTAGGCAAGGCAGCCTTAAATAGACATTAAAGTTTATCAGAACGATTCCCAGGTAGAACTAAATTAGTATCCTTACTAACAAAGTAGGACAGTTGATATGGAAAACAACTGGATTTTCATAGTGACTTTCAGAACTACTCTACAAACATCTCTGAAGATCTCTGCAAGTGCTACAAAAATTTCTAAAACTATATAAAACCCAACATAATTTTTTAAATGTTTTCCTATGACACATAAAAATATCAAATTTCTCTGACAGAAAATAAGGAATCCCCCTAAGTGAAGAAAACACAATTAAGCTCTTCATTGGCCGATGGATTTCTAATATAACAATAATATATTATCCATCAGAACTGTATCAGTCAAAATTGGAAATATTTCAATATCTCTGAAAATTTTATTCTGAATCTGTATATTAATGAACAGTTATTGGATATTTCTCCCTCTGAATTCACTTAAAGGAAAGTATGATTTAAAAAAGGAGTTAGGGTGTTTGGATATTTTTTACCTTTTTTATTATGTTCAGGAATAAGAACATTATCCACTGTGACACTGGCTGTTTCCTAAGAGAAGAAATATATATTACAGTGATTTCATTTCATAAGTCTAGAAAGAATAGAACCTCAACAGAAATCCAAAGCTCCCCTTGGGACTATGCAGTTCAATATACTGAAATCTAATTTAGAGAAAAGTCAGTAGAAAGCAACATTATTTTATTTTATTCAACAGTATTCATTGCCATATATATTTAAGACTTCCAGACCAACTGTAAAAACTCAAGTATCAATGTCATAGTCAGTTAAAGTCAATTTTCAATGACTTCTATTGCTATAAAAATGATCACTGCTAATTGGCTTTAATAAACGCTAACAGCAACATACATAACACCAACTAGAACAGAAAAATTAACAGCTGAGTTAAGACAAATGCATAACTCACAGCACTCTTAATAGTTCTAAGTCTCATCTCTGACAGATCACTGAGAGGAAAAAGCTCTTAACTCTTCAAACATTTACGTATCTCTAATTTTCTGAATCCCCAACTAAACAAAGAATAATGAGAGAGTTAAGCCTTTTCTGCTTTAAAAAAAATGTACCTGCAAGTCCAGCATTTTTTCTGTCTGATAATTTCATTCCTTACGCTCAATTATATATGCAACAGAATTCAAAGGTCATTATCTATGCACATACACTCTACCTTGGGGAACATGTTTGGAACTGCATCTCCCTGATGACTTTGCATTGAAGGATTCAAGACTGCTCCTGAAAGAGAGATAAGGGGAACTAGATACCAAAAAAATTTTATGTTCCTAGTAAACTTGTTTTTTTTCTTTCTTAGGCTGTGAAAATAACTACCTTGATAGTAATGCTCATTTCTAAAGCTCAGTTTCATTCCCATTGAATGGTTACAAATTTATGTGTGAGAAAAACTTTCTAATGATCAAATATTATACAAACATACTTTGGTTCCCTTAATCTGAAATCATTGTTATACATTATTAAAAACATTAAAGTATGAAGTAGAAAATTGAAAGGAAAAAGCAACGTTATTATCTTTTTACACATATATTTTTAAATTTTTTACAATTGTGGGATTATATCTCTTTGGGTTAGTTTATTTTTTATCCCATCTTGTGGCACAAGGTATTAGAGGTGTGTGTGTGTCATCCACCACAAACACCTACCACTCCTCCCAAATTTTAGACTGTAACTTCTGTCTGTCACAGTTCTGTCTGAATTGAGGTAGTCTAGGTAGGTTCCTACAAAAGATTAAAACCTTACAATATTTTGCAGTCACTTCTGACATTTTGATACAGCCTTTAAAAATTTTTTATTTCACCCTCTAATTATTCTGAGATTGTATTCTAGTATTTCTTAAATTATTTTGCTTAGAAGACTGGCAACAAAACACTATCAACTGATAACAAGTCTCCTTGAACAACATTATAAACCAATTAGACCTAACAGACATTATAGAACATTTCATCCTAAAACAGAAGACTACACACATAATTCACAAGTGCACATTGAACATGCTCCCAAATAGACCACATGTTAGGTAAATAAAATAAGCCTCAATAAATTTGGAAGGGTTGAAATCATACAAAGCATATTCTTTGAGCACAATGGAATTAAAGTAGAAATCAGTAACAGAAGGAAATTTGGGGAATCCATAAATACATGGAAATTAAACAACACAATCATAAATAACCAATGAATCAAGTAAGTAACCACAAGGGAAGTTAGAAGATACTTTGAGATAAGTGAAAATGAGAACACAACATTTCAAAACTTATAAAATGCAGTGCATAAATTTATAGCTGTGCATGCCTTAAAAAAGAAGAAATGTCTCAAGTCAATAACCTAAACTTACACCTTAAGGAACTAGAAAAAAAGAGTAACTAAACTGAAGGAAGTGGAAGGAAGAAAAGAATTAAGATTAGCATGGAATTAAATGAAACAAAGACTAGAAAAACAAAAGAAAAAAAAATCAATGAAACCAAAGTGGATTCTTTGAAAATATCACAAAATTGGCAATCCTTGAATTAAACTGACCAAGAAAGAAAGAAGACTCCAATTACTAAAGCCAATAACAAAACAAAAACAAAAGTGGAGACATAACTGTCAACCTTGAAGAAATAAAAAGAATTACAACAGAATACAATGGAGAAATATATGTAAAAAAAATTAGATAACTTAAATGACATAAGCAGATTTCTGGGAAAACAAATTACTGAAACTAACTCAAGAGGAAATAAACTATGTAAATGGACCTATTACAAGAAAAGAGATTAAATTAATATTTTAAGACTTCCCACAAAGAAAAGACCAGGTCTGGATGGCTTCACAGGTGAATTCTACCATTAAAGAAGATTTAACACCAGTTCTTCACAAATTCTTCCAAAACAGAAGAGGAAGTAATGACTCCCAAATCATTCTATGAGGCCAATATTTTCCTAATATCAATGTCAGACAAAACATCACAAGAAAACTACAGACCAATATCCCTTATGTATAAATGCAAAAATCCTTAACAAAATATTAGCAAACCAAATCCAGAAACATGTTAGAAGGATTATATACCATGACCAAGTGGTATTCATCCCAGAAATCTAATATTGGTTTAATAATCTGAAAATCAATCACTGGAATACAACATATTAATAGAATGAAGAACAAAACTTAAAAAATCCTATAATCTATCATGGTAACAACCACAGGAATAGAAGTGAATTTCCTTAGTTTGATAAAGGGCATCTGCAAAAAGCCCACAGATAACATCATACATAATTGTGAAACACTAAATGCCTTCCCCTTTAGATAAAAAAGGTCTGGTCTCACCACTTCCAGTCAACATTAAACTAGAGATTCTAGCCAGGGAAGTTAGGCAAGAAAAAGAATTAAACATCCTGAATAAGATATTGTTGTGTAGAACAAAACTGAAGTTTGGGGGCTGAAAGGACACTAAAATTCATTGTCCTTTGTTGCTCGTAAAAAGAGAGGACTGGGGCCGGCCCAGTGGCACGTTGGTTAAGAGCTGGCTTGGGACGCCAGAGGGCCCCGGTTCGGATCCCACATATGAGGGCCAGTGACACTGCTCTCTACAGCTAAGATGCTGAACAACAGCTCAACCTCGAGCTGGGCTGCTGTGACTAGCCGGCAATGGCATAGGCTGCAGCCCCTGTGAGTGGCCGTCCAGAAGCCGGCGACTGATCTGCCTCACTGGGGAAGAGCACAATGATGGTGCCAACTTGGGCCAGTGAAGCAATGTCCTCCACGACTAGACTGAAGAACAAAAAGGACAGCAACTTGTCTGTTCCCCTTCTCCCGATTCCCCAGAGGTGTTCCCATCCCCCAATTCCCCAATAAAAATGTTTAAAAAAAAAAAGAGAGGACTGTACTTCATTGTCATATAAAATGGAAGATTCAAAATGGCTCTCCTAAGAAGCCAGCAGAAAGCTATGGATTTCGTGTTGAAGCTAAAAAACAATTGCTGATCACTGAAATATAAATGCAAAATGTAGTAGGTAAGGACATGCAAGCCAGAAATACGATGACAGCACCCAAGTTTGGATGCTTTTGAAGATTTACAATAAAGTGTTGGGTTTTCCTAAAAATAATAATAATAATAATAATAATAATAATGACAGCAAGTAAAGATTCTAGTTTCCGAACAACTTGGTTATGTCCTGATATCTGAGGGAAGGTTTCATGGATGTGAAAGAACTACCTAGTGGCAGCCACCTGAATTACAGGAATAATGACTAGAAGGAAACGCAAGGCCTTTTTCAGTAGGACTCATAGGAAAATCCAAGTCTACAAAGTGGTATCTGGCGTTTGGCAAATGAAACGTAAAAAAATTTCTCTAAAATGAAAACAATCCCACCAAACTGAACAATTTTAAGGAGAGGCAGGCAAAAATGGATATTTGTTTGGATAACACTGTCCATGAGAGCAACAAAGAAAGACTAAATCTTTTTATGCATTTTCAATCAGGAGCTCCAACTCAGAATTCGGTGAATAGCTATCATAGGAGACATCTATCTGTGCAGCAGGTTACACTTAATGTTTCCAATGAATCAACACACTGCTGTTTTTAACAGGCTAGACAATTAACATTTTTAAGATAATTCAAAGCATCCACTCAATCAAATATGCAATTAAATAATGCTGTTTTCCTCAGCAATAGACTCAAGCAAGGCGCTATCCTCCACTTCATCTCAGATCTGCCTATCTCTTGGTACTAGAGCAGTAAATAATTGTCTTTCCACCACTCAGTTAATCTCCCATTTAAAAAAAAATGAAATCAATTTTACATGTGCAATAGACTAGGAGTCAACTAAGAATGTGGAATGTTTGTCTACTCACAGTCCAGATCATTTTCTGCTGCATAAATACACAACATAGAGAGTGAAAGATGCCCTGAAATCGATTCCAAAACACTGGAGTAGAAAACGTGCCCATGTGTCCTATCAAACTGGTGTGAGTTTATATTGTGAACAGTAAGTCATGTGGGTGGTTTCAGTGGCTGGAAAGGGCTCAGATAATGAAAAGGCACTGAGTTTACAGTTCCCAGGGACTCATTGCATTTTACTTGATCATCAGCTTCATAGTGAAGCATTCTGCTATATAAAACTAAGTGAAGAAATAGTGTGCAAAAGACAGAAGGGATTAGCCAAGTTAAACAGATCATATCATGGTGGAAGCCTACTGGGAACTGTCTAATATCCCATTAACATGGAAAACCAACAAAATAAAAGTCAACTGAAGCTACAGTTTTCTGGTACATATCCCTCAGGATTTCTTCTTTGTCTGGGCAAAGCTTCTTTGGGTAATAAGGTAGAGGCTCAAATGCACTAAGGATATCATCAAAGAGCATGTGTGCAAATATACAGAACTAAAAATATGCCCGAATGGAAAAGGCAAAGAATAAGGATGCTGATTCAAAGAGCTTCCAACCTGAGAGCCCCGAGTCTATAACATAAGACCCAAGATCACTCAAAATCACTCTTGTTGAAATAAATACATCTCAAGTGAAATAACAGAACAGGTGACATTCGCAAGTTATTTTATTGATGAAGATTGAATGGAGAAAATTTCATGAGCTTTACTTATCAGGCTATTCTAAATGTAAGGCATGACATAATAGGAGAAACAGACAAGACAGAGGGAAGAATTAGGCCACCATGGAATGGATGGTAAACAGATAGGGCAGAGTTAGAGACCATGGGAAAAAAGAGCAGCGTGGATAAAAGAGAAACCCCAGGGTTATTCTGGGGCATTATTTGCACTAAAATACAGGGGGGGGGGAAATCCAATCATATTTTAAATTTCTAATCATATGACAAAACAAAGTATAGCACTATCTATATTTTACTCATATTGTAATTCTGATTATGTTTATAAGTAAAAGAGTTTCAGAGTTTTGTATCAAGAGAGCTGATTTGTTTAGCTAAGAATATAACATTTAAAAGAGTGTAGTTTGTGGGTGAAAAAAAAAATTTTAAACCCCAAACTATATAATGTGATAGAAAGGAATGTGTTGTATAAGTTAGGGAATAAAAAAAGAGTCACCACCAAAAAAAAAAAAGTAAAGTGTATGGACCCCTTCAGAAAAGCCACAGGTAAGGAATCAGTGGCATACAGAAAGATTAGTCAATGTCTTGGATAACATGCAATATTTACATTTACAAATTACAATTTCCTATAAAATAGACCAAGAGCCACATCATAAAAATCAGTGTTTACCATGGTTTGCAAATAAATGGATAGCTCGACGATGCCCCATCTCCTGGAGAATCTGTAAAAGGTCGCCGATGGTCTTGTTTTTCTGAGCCCATGACCAAAGTAATTCTCTTGTTCCACTTTTACCTTGGTCCACATATTTTTCAATGTGACGAACATCCAGCCAGCTGCTTGAAAGTCGCTCTGCTGTGGAAGTTGCAATAGGAAAAACCAAAGAGCAGTTTATTTTATTGGAATACTTGTTTTGGTGTACCTTATGCGTTTTATTTCATTTTGTTGATAATTTTTTATTTCGAATTCATTTTAACATATATTCTTCACTCCACTTTCCTAATGTGACCATCTTCTATAGCCACAATACAATGATCAGAAAGATGACTAAACTGCAGACCTTATTCTAATTTCACCAGTTTTTCCACTTTTCTTGCTCCCTTCTAACATCCTATCCAGTTTCCTGCATTACAATTAGTTGTTATTTCTTAATCTCCTCCAATCTGATGATCCTCAGTCTTTTCTTGCCATTCAGGACAGTGAAATGCTATTGTATTCTTCTCAGTGCGTACTATCGAGAGGTTCATGATGTCTTATCAATGGTGATGTTACTCTTGATCGCTCGGTTAAGGTGGTGTCTGCAAGGTTCCTCCACTATGAAATGACGTTTCCCTTTATAATGAATAACTTTGTTGGGGGAGATAATTTGAGACTATGGCAATATCCTGCTTCTCTTCAGATTTTGCCCACAAATATTTGTATCTATCAGTGAATCTTGTTTATCGTAATTATTATTAAAGTGAGTTTGCTTAATGGCGATTTTCTATTTTCCCTCTCTCCTTCTACGGTCACTAACTGTAATTCTTCTGTAGGAAAGGGCTATCCCTTCTTCACCATTTGTTTAATTAATTTATGTATTTATATCAGTATGGACTAATGGATATTTATTTAATTCTACAAGTTAAAATCCAAAGCTATTATCATTAATTTTGTTGCTAACATTGTTCCAGCTTTGTCCATTTAGGTTGGCTCCTGTGTTCTTTTAACAAGCCCCATTATTTTGTGGAGATTTTCTTATTTTCTGGCTTACAAGATGCTCTAGGCCCATTTTGTATTTTCCCTGCCCTGGCCCTGTAACCAACTATTTTTCCAAGGAGTCCTTGTTCCTTTTATTGGATAATGGGGTTTAGAGGCAAGATCTAGGTGCCGGATGTACTCATGGCTGCCAGGGTTCCATGGCTTCTAGGTCTTCCAGACATACAAAGCTAGGAAACATTGTACATGCACTAACCCACATACCTACATTTCTGTCTGTACACATGCTAAAAAAACCATGATTTTATTCCAATAGCTCTGATTCCAGGTCAACACCGTATGGTACAGTTTCATCTTTCTTAATTTATAACTTCATTCTTGAACAGGGAGAAATTTTGTTCTCATCTACAATATATTTACTCATTTGTTCAATTCTACTATGTACGTAAAGTACTTTAAGAATTGCAAACCCATAGTCCTGTGAGAAACACATGAACTAACCAATTTATAACATTTTTGCACCATTCTTTTCGTCCTCATCCTAATAGAGTTCAGTTTAAGGGCCTGCTTTCCAGAGTTACTTAGGAGTTCTTCCCTTCAATGTGGTTACTCATCTATAATACAGTTAAGTTAGGTTCGTTTGTTGAAGTTTTTGGAATGCTGTTTTAAATTTTGTTCTATACTGTCTTGCTGCTGAACATTTTAAGCACTTAAAAGCTAATATCTGGATAGGATCAAGAAAGTGCTCTCCTGGGATATTAGCCTTTTAATTGTTCAACAACAGTGTTTATGACTTATTTATGGCCTGGTAGAAATATAAATATCTTAAGGCTGTCCTGAAATTAGATGAGTGTTTATGGTGCCCTGAGTCAACACGATTCTTCAGATAAAAAATTATACTGCCATTCTGCATAACTTCCACATTTCAAAGTGTATTTTTAGACAAATGAGGGAGAAAGATAACACATGACAGATGGAAGGGTGGCTGTCTTGTCCTTGGAACAATACTCTCAGGGTAGCCAACCACTAAAATCAGCAATGTTCTTTGGAGCCAGTGATGGTGATGGCATCATTCTCTCATGCCTTTAGCCTCCAGACTAAAAAATTTAGGAAGCCAGATTCAGATCTACAGATAAAATCCAACTGTCTCCTCAGATGGTCATGAGGACCCCCACCATATCAGCATAATCAGGTATGCGAATCAGTCTCCTCTCCCTCTGCCACACACAAATGTGGAAGCTAACCTCCAGCGGTAACCATGGTAACCTCGCTAAAAGATTCATCTATCCACCAAAGACATTGTCCAAAGGCTGATGTTCTTTTAAAAGACGAACAGGTGCTCAGATCTGAGATGAGCAATAAGCCCTAGGGAACTATCTTCCGTTCAGTCTGTTGCAGATGTCAAAGTCTTTGTTGTTGGTTTTTTTTTTTCCATTCTTAGGTAGCTACTATACCAGTAATAGCACATTTGAATCAAGATATCAGGAAGGCAAACATCTTCTGCTTGATGTGGCACCCCACCGCCCAACATGTTCTGTCCTACAAAGGTTATCTGGATTATTCAGTTCCCTTCCACTTCATATTTCTGCTGAGATAAGTAAATGCTTACGGTTGGCTGTGATCACAATATGAGGCCATTACTGCCCCTCTTTCTGTGAGCCCAAACTAGACTTGGCAGACAGTACTAGTACCCATCAGTATTTCCAGTCCTCTACCCCATCAGAGAGGATTAGGTTTCCCTGCCCTGTAAGGTTAGTTATGCCTATGTGTTTCTTCCAGCCAGAAACACTGAAGAGCCAGGGGCCAGCTCACAGGCTCCCATCTCCACCACAGCAATGGTAGAAGCACATGTTGATATGGGGTTGCCTCAAGGTCAAGGCAGCCTGAAATGCTGGGCCACCACATGCAGGTCAGCTGTCCTGGACGCTCGGTGATTTTACCGGGAGCAAGAGTAAACCTCTGTTAGGTTAACCACTGAGGTTTTGGTAGTGTTTGTTCCTTAGTCTATCCTGACTGATACACACAGTTTTATCTTGAATTTTCTGTTATTTCAGTCACATCTTATGCCCGAAGAGAGTGAAAGAGAGTGGCAGCTTTTGTGAGTCCTTATCAAACAAGGGAAGATAAGTTGAGACATTCAATGGGAACGCATGCTTACTTCGGCCATCGGGGAAAACACAGCTACACTAAAATGTCTGACATCATTAAGTGGGAATGTCTTTGCCCTTCCTCCATATTTTAAGTCCTGGCAAGAATATATTCATTCTTCATTTCTTTGAAGAGACGATATCTCATGAAGAGGCAAAGACTATCCAAATGCCAACATATGTTTTAGATGGCTTATCACTAAAAAAATAGAAGGCGGCCTTCAGAGCCAAAACATGTACAAGACATGGTAACTAATGTATTTCTTTTTTGATGATATAAGCTGCCTATTTGGTTGAGGCACATTTTTCATAAACATTAACTATTTCTAGAAGGTCTTAGAGGAAATAGTGCAAATCAGTGTATTTCAAACATTTGTTGAGTACATACTGCGTGCCATGAACTCTGAGCCTCATGGACTATACCGTCTTCTAAAGAGAAAAGTTGCCAATCAAGACATGTTGGTTTAGTGATGGCTCTGCCATTGACCTATGGTACAAGGCCAGTCACAGCCTCACGGAGCAATCTCAAACTTCTCATTCGTAAATGTCTTTTGAAGTAAACCCTCCCAAAATGCAGTAAATTTAGTTGCCCTTCCCTGACCTGCTGATTATATGAGCACTGACTTTAAAACCCCTCCAGTCTTTAAAATACTTCCTAGTCTCAAAATCAACATTCCAGTGAGGCAATGCTCAATAGCAAATTTGAGTAAAGGAAAAGTTTAGGTTTGTACTTTTTCTATTAGGAAATTAATTGGCTAATATTTATAGAGTACTAAGCATAATGTACCATTATAAAGTAGTAATTAATATTTATAAAACATACTCTTTCTTTCTTTTCTTTCTTTTTTCCCCTCTTTTTAGATAAAACAGTTCCCTCTACACTTTGCATTTTTGGGATAAGACATGCACATAATTTAATAGGCGTGAAGAAACATGATGGACTACCACGGCCAGAGAAGAAGCATGAAGGTGATGGGACATCAGCAGGCTTTGTAACAGGGCTGGGCTGAACCAAGGAAGAGTGAGGAGCCTATCAAACGGGGAATTGTTCCAGAAACGGAGAAAAGGGCGGGAGGGGGCAGAGGAGACCAGCAGGCTTACAGCAGAGGGTCCACATTTAAGAAAAGGTGAACAAGCTCCACGAAGTCTCCAGGTTCCTTTTGTAGGAATGTGTTTAGCACAAAGCTGTTCAGTACCTATTTGCTGAACGGCAGAGAGGGGCCCTGAGTGTTGTTAGCACAAGACGCCAACTTTTATCCTGCAAGTAGTTGGGCCAATCTAAGAATTCTGAGAAGGTGAGGCAAAAATGGAAGCTTTACCTTTTGGAAGATCTGTCTGGCAGTAGTAGCAGGAGTCTCATACACAATATTTGCACATAAAAAGGTATAAGCGTTTCATAGCTCACAATTCTCACAGTAGGAAAGGAATGGCTCATAACTACTAAGAAAATTTGCTTTTAACTTTTCAACTCCTAGGAGATGTCACATTGCCCTCATAATTCCATTCCCCACTTTAAAAAAAAAAATTTTTTTTGGATTTCCCTTTTAAACGTGCAACAGGCCACGATTCTGTGCTCTCTGTGGCTGAGAAATTGCTAACATAAGGTGCTTTCCCTTTAGCACATTTCTGAGATTTAGCTGGAGAATGAATGAACCGATGTCAAAAGAGCTGGGGTTTTAACTTCCCTAACGCTGACCCGGGACAAAGGGTTACAAGTTTGCACTAGGTCTAAGGAAAGCTAGGTTAGGCAAAGGCCTTTTTCTAATAGTAATAGTTCACGGTGTGAAACTGACTGGGCTGAGTGAAAATGCATACTGCAAGCACCGCTGCTTGCAAGGCGAGAAATGAAATATGTTTTCTCTTTCTCTAACTGGTGATTCACAGTGCACCCTGAAAAGCATTTTTTGCAGTGATGATGCACTCTGAATAGAAACACCACTAAAGAGTATGATTAGCATCCATGAAAAGGGTAATTCATTTAGATCAATTTCTATAAAATAATAGCTTCAATTTGATGCAAAAGGATGCACACTCTGGAACTTAACTCGTCAATATTCATAGTTTTCTCTTATCCTTCCTCTTCCAGGACATAGAGCTTTGTTTATTCACAGAACTAAACAAAGAAAGAGTAAGCTTTTTAATGACTGACTGTGTTATTAAAGGTAAGAGCATTCTAAATGAAAAAATACATTAAAAAAATATGCTATAGGGCCGGCCGAATGGTGCAATGGTTAAAAACTGGCTTGGGATGCCAGAAGGCCCCGGTTCGGATCCCACATATGAGGGCCAGTGACACTGCCCTCCACAGCTAAGATGCTGAACAACAGCTCAACCTGGAGCTGGGCTGCCGTGAGTCGCTGGCGATGGCATAGGCTGCAGCCACTGCTGCAGTGGGTTGCTATGGACTACTGTGTGTAGCCAGCAGCCAGTGTGAGCAGGCAGCAGCCGCTGTGAGCGGTCGTCCAGAAGCCGGCGACTGATCTGCCTCGCTTGGGAAGAGTGTAATGATGGTGCCAACTTGGGCCAGTGAAGCAACGTCCTCCACAACTAGACTGAAGAACAAAAGGAGAGCAACTTATCTGTTCCCCTTCCCCCAATTCCCCAGCACTGTTCCCATCCCCCCAATTCCCCAATAAAAAAATCTTTTAAAAAAATGCTATAGCGAAGCGTTGGTTTAAAACCACTTTATGGAAAGCAAATCGTTTGCTTGAAAGGCATCTTGGCATAATGTAAGCCAAAAAGTCGACCTGAGAAGTTCAGAAATTAGTTTGTCTGACCATATGGATTGCTTAATAATCTTTCGATGCTCCAAGGTGCTCAGAGGCTCTATTTTGAGAGGCAGAGCTATCTAGGTAGTGTAAACCGCTGGGGAATTCAGCTGCAGAAATCACTCTCCATATGCAAATATGTGTCTGAAGGGGTTTTTTAGAATAACGCAAGACACCCCTATTTGGAATCTTGTTATTTGCATCTAACCACATGCTAAAACCCCTACGAAATTAAGACAGCCGGCTCACAAAGTTTGTTTTGAGATAGCATAATGGGGAAAAGGAAGTATGCCTCTCTTCCTTCTTCCTACAAAGCACACCAAGAAATTAGGCATTTTTGAAAAAAGAACATTTAAGAATAGAGATATTTTAAATTCAAAAAAAGTAAAACAAATTTCAGAAGTGTAAGTCAGCTCAACTCCTTTTTCTAGACTGCAGCATCACCCACTAAGAAATTTTACAAGAAATAATGCTTATCCATACTTAGGTTTATGTGTACTTGTTACCCTATACCTCAGTAGGACTCATATTCCATAACTAGGAAGGGCTGTGAGTGATTTCTCAGGTATCCCCCGCATTTGTCCTGTTCTCTCAGTCCCAGACCCAGGTAAGGACCTAGCATTAACTACCTCTAACAGAGAATTTGAGAACAGTTCACCCTCAACACCAACGCTGCAGCCTGGAACTCAAAAGCTGTGTAGTTCCATACCCTGGTAATGATCAGTACTATTCCCAAACACTGTCTTCCCTTGTTAACTTCCTTATAGCATCTGTATAGATCTGTTGCCTACCTTAAATTGGAAAAGCTTTACAAGCAGGGACCATGACGTTGTATCTTGTACTAGGCTTTCTCTAGGATTCTGGCCAAGAAGGTTGTGGATGTTAACAGACATCTGTTCATTCATTAATTCACTCAGTCAACAGATATTTACTGAATACCTACTTTGTACCACGTACAGTTTAGAGGAATAAGCAGAAAACAAAGGCAAACAAAAATTCCCTACCCTCATAAAAGCTTATCTCCGGAGAGACGATACACAAATAAATAAAGACAGATTAAAAATGTGTGGGGAATGACAAGTGGTGTGGAGAAAAATAAAGCAGGAAAGGGGTGTAAGGGAGTGTAGAGGTGTCGATTTTAAAGGAGTGGTCAGGGTAGGTAATAGTTAATCAAAAACATGAAGACAGTGAGGAAGTAAGCCTCAAAGTTACCTGCAAGAAAAAACTTCCTTGCACGTCCAAGGAGACAAATGTAGTTGGAGTCGAGCAAACAAAAAGGAAGTGAGAAAAGCGATGTATGGCTTTGGTGTTTACTGTGAGATGGGAAGCTACTGAAAGGTTCTGAGAAGAGTAATGACACAATATACTTTACATGTATACTTTACTCACGGACTGCTGTGTTGCAAAGAGACTGGAGGAAAGCAAGGGCAGTAGCAGGAGACACACACAGGAGACTGCTGAAATAACCCAGGTGGGATCTGATGGTGGTTTGTACCAGGGTGGCTGTGGTGGCAGTGGTGGCTGTGGTTAGATAGATTCTGATGGCAGAGTCAACAGCATTTACTGAGAGACAGGATGTGGTTTGTGAAAGAAAGCAAGAGGTCACAGAAGACAAATATATTTGGCCTGAACAAATGAACGATGGGGTTGCCATTAATTGGGATGGGGAAAAACTTTGGGGGAGGGGAGCATTACTGGACTGTTAAGTTGGTGTTGTCTGTCAAATAGGCAAGTGGATGGTGCTGATGTTCAAGAGAGAGACCCAAGCTAGGCATTTTGGAGTTATTAACACACAGACGGAATTGACAAGACAGTGGCAAAGTAGATAAACAGAAGAAAAGAGGTCCATGGATTAATTTTAGAGGCACTCGAAGAGATCAGAGAGGTGAAGCGGAAACTGCAAGAAGAGAACAGAAAGAGAGTGTAATGTTCTAGAAGTAAAGAAAGTGCTTTAAGGAGGAAGGAGTGATCAACTGTATCAAATACGATGCAGACTGAGAACTGACCATTGGATTTAGCCACGATGACCTTGGATGACAGGAATTTCAGTGGAGCAGTGGGGAGAATGGAGGAAATGGAGTATAAGTAGCCCTTTTGAGGAATTGTACTATAAAGGGGAACAGAAAAATGGGCGGTAACTTAGCGTAGAAGTGAGATATAGACAGAACGTCGTAAGAAGGGAGAAATAACATGGTGGTCAAAAGAACACAAGCCCTACTCCACTGAGGAAGGGGAAGCGTAACTCTCTATTCCTTAAGCGTGGGCTGCACATAGTAACTTCCTTCCAGAGAATATAGATAATATGGAAAGCGGGGAGGGAAAGAGTACTTGAAAGTGTAGAGACCTGACAGACGTGACCTCAGCCATGATTCAACATCATCAGTGATACGTCAACAGTGACAGCATTACACCTGATGTGATGTAATGAAAATGGCACTTTACCTCTGTAGTGTGCCTCCCCTAAAATCCATAACCTCAGTCTCGTCATGAGAAAAATATCAGAAAATTTTCAGTCAAGGGACACTCTACAAACTTGTAGACCAGTACTGACCAGTACTATTCAAAACTGCCAAAGTTATTAAAAACTAGAAAAGTCTGAGAAGCTATCACAGGCAAGAAGAGATGAGAGAGACATGATGACTAAATGTGATGTGGTGTCCCGGATGGGATCCTGGAAGAGATAATGGACATTAGGTAAAAATGAAGAAAATCTGAATAAAGAATGGACTTCATTTAATAATAATGTATTGATATTGTAACAAATGTACCATACTAATGTAAGATGTCAATAACAGGGAAAACTGGGTGCAAAGTATATGGGAACGATATAGAGGCTATAGGAACTCTTTGTACTGTCTTCTAAATATTTCTGTAAATTTAAAATTGTTCTAAATAATAAAGTTCATTTAAACTTTTTTTTAAAAAAAGAACATAGGCTCTGGAGTCTGACCATCTGGTTAGAATCCTAATCTGCAATTTACTAGACTATGGTTTGAGCTAAGTTACTTAAATTCTCTGAGAGTCAGTTTCCCTGTCTATAAGATGGAATTGGTAAGAGTACTGACCTCATAGAATTTTGGGGATAAATAAATGAGATAACTCATGTAAAGTGCTTAGCACAGAGTATATGGCAAATAGTAAGCACTCAGTAGATGACAGCCATTATTACTACTACTACTACTACTACTTCTACGACTATTTTAAATCTTTATTGAATAGTGAAATATACATTTAATGGGATTTTACATTTACTTTGTCTTGAAGTGATTAAAAAGTTCTATAATTTTCTTTTCTTTCTTGAGAGGAAGAAAATTGAATACATCCCATTACATATTATCTATAACAAGAGTTTCCTTCTCAGTGTAGCATAAATGTTGAGAGCTTACAGTGTGAACTGCTCCAAACAATTTAGTTTAAATCCTGCTCTATACTGATGCAATGAAATGACTTGTCATCAGAGGCTCTGGATACATGTTATTATGTCTGTAAGGCAGTATAAGATAAATAACATTTTTCCAACTTAGGCTCCTACTTTCAGTATAAAGCCATAAAACAATCGACATCAACCAGAGAACATAGTACATTGTGATTAAACGGTTTTTAATAACAAATTTTATAAAAAGTGGTTTGAAGATTAATGTAGAATTTGTTTTAACATAAAAGAATCTGTGGAGTAGTGAAAGAGTATGGTAAAATAACTATTGCAGTAAGATGCTACTAAAGAAGAGAATTTAAACTAAGCAATGGCCCCCAAACCAAGTTGTACATCAGACTCATCTGTAGAGCTTGGCAAAAAACCAGAAAGGTGTTGGCCCCTCTGTGCAGACGGACTCTATCAACAGCTCCAGGTGTGGGGCCTGAGCCTTTGCATCTTTAAAAGACGGTACAGGTGATTCCAATTTGTGAACAACGGGTCTTCTACCTTATTGTATACACACTGATCACATCATATAGGCTGCCATACGATCTTTGTTGGAGCTGCCTTTGTAAATACGGGCCGATATACACCATCATCAAGAATCATGATCATGATGAGCTTGAGCGCGTCTCGCCTATTACTATTATAGTTGTGTTCGATATGAAATTTTGGTCCTTCCGTATCTTCAGGCTCAGCTGTCCTGAGCACGAGAGGGACTGTCTCCTTGATTCAGTCCTCCCACACTCTCCCCTCCTCTCCCTAAGGTCAAGTTTTTCTCTCGGTACCTCTTTCTCTCTTTCTCCTTTCATGATGCCAACAGAGAAACTCAGCATATTTAACCCAGGCAGTTGCCCTCAACTACCCGGAACTGAGCTAACCTTCCCTTCTTGCTGAGCCAGCAATTCAGGAAGCAGCTGTGTGTTCCAGGTCAGAGCTATGTGGTCCACGCAGTCAGTAGGCACAGCCCCCTGCACAATGAACTGTAGCTGGAGAATCGAGCAGTAGACATTTTACATTCTTCCCCTATGAAAGGATAAATATACAAAGGAACGATGGCCGGACTATATGTAAAAATGGAACTCTTGCCCACAACGTGCATCAGCCAGCCCAGGAAGCCAATCTACCATCTACAGGAACCAGTCTGGGAAGTCAAACTACTATCTGCAGCAACTAGTCCAGGGAGCCAATCTACTATTTATAGTAGCTAGTCCAGGAAGTCAAAGTAGTATCTGTAACAACTAGTACAGAAAGCCAAATAGTAACCCCTGTAGCAATCGGCCCCAAATGGTCTGAACTTGATTAATATTAACTGACAGCTTCCCTAATTTTTGCCCCTGCTTCCAACTTAGGGCCAACTGGAGAAAGCAAATATGCACCCCTAAACAATCACATAGAATTCCCCACTTCTGGTTAGTCCGTCTACAGTTTTCTCATGCCAACAGCCTACAATCGGGGCATACCTCACACCTTCTCTTTTTTCCACTATAAGGCTTTTCTACTCCTCTGCCTGCCTTTGTGTCTTTGTCAAATGCAAGTAACGGTGGCTGACTCCCTTGTTTTGAATAAACAGTCTTTGCTTGTTCTCATCTGGGTGGCCTTCATTTATTTCCATAACCAGGAAAATGGGGCTGCCATGTTTGAAATGGTTCACTAAATCGCTCTCATGGCAGAAATGGCTGTACCTTAGGGAAGCTGTAAAATGTAGCAGAGAGAGCATCGCAATACTTGCAACTCTGAGGAAGTCGTGGCTAGGAAGTGGGAAGTATAGGGTGGCTGTAGGTAAGGGCACAGGCCCTGGCTCCAGACTGCCATGGCTCAAGTTCTGGCTCTAGCTGTGCCATTTTGGGCAAATTACTTAACTAATCTGCACTACAGTTTCCTCACCTGTAAAAACATTGGTGATGATAATAGCACCTGTCTCATTGGGCAATTGGAAGGATTATAAGTGGCAACCCACGTAAAGTATGAATAGCTGGATTGCAATGGGGAGAGAGAGAAGAAGGCAAGGGAAGGAAAAGGGAAGGGAGGGGAGATTCAGCAACAGTGGGCTAAACATCCTGAAAAGCAGCAGTGACCCGGGACTGAGTACTAACTGCCCCTTGCAGACGAGACATATTTTCTCCCATTTTCAAAGTCTCCACCAACCTACTTCACTCATTTATGATACCCACCCGCCAGCCCCATTTGCTACCCAGTAGACTAGGCTAAAAACATTTTCTCTCACAAATTTAGTAGTTCTAGGAAACCAATGGGTGTAAAAACTGGCAATGCCATCATCCATTTCAAAAAGATCTGGTGTGGGAGGAATCTTATCCCTCAAATGCATCCTGGAAATCTCTCTGTGTTCAAGAAATCAAAGACTCAAGTGTCCTTTTCTGAGGTTTTTACTTAAGGGTCACAATTTAAAAATTATAGAGCTTATATAAACAATTTTTATATAACTAGAAGCCAAATGCTACATTCCAGAAAGTTTGGCCATATTTATCAACAACAAACAAAACTTCTTTCCTCATAGGTCTGCTAGTCTTGGTAAGAAAAATAGCTATTTCAGAGAATTAAGGCTAAGTTGTTTTGACATAAGTGTGTTTATTTTCAACTAAAATTAGATGTGGCATCATGGAGTATCAAATCTAACCAAAAACGCCTGTACTTAACAAAACAAAGATTTCCGTCTGAATCATTTCTGGTGATCACACTCAACACTTCCAACAAACAGTTACTCAACCTTCCAATGATTGTGTAAAGTGGAATTCTGATGCCAACTTTCTGGATTAAAAAAGCCATTCTCTAGCATAAACCTTCATTCCATCAAATTGGGTGAATATGATATATTTAACTAAGAAAACCGGGAGCCACGTTCATTACAAACAGTATTTTACTTTAGCATTCCACCTGAAATTTAGTTAAGGTGGGCCCTTGGCAGTGCACTGAAAACACCAAAGGATAAATAGTAAAGTTATAAAAATGTTATAATACGAAAATTGTATTCTAGGGTAATTTAGCAGTGACAAGACATCACATAGGCTTTCTGATTTAAACTACTCTGAACCAGGCAAGGTAGAACTAATTGATAAACATGAGATGGTTTTACTAGGGTAACTTTTTCCCAAGCCTCCGCTCACTGAATCTTCCAGCGATAACCCAAGTTTCTTTGAAAGAGATGGGGGAGCTCTTGGGAAGCTCTCAGAGAGTTTTGTGTCCTTCCCAACACGAGGAAAGGGCAGGTTATCCGTGGGCATCCCCCGGGGGGCGCGCCGGGGGGGGGGGCGCGTCCCCCGCTGTCCGTCCGGGACCGCGCAGAGCTGCCGGGCAGCGCAGGCGGCAGGTCGGACAGAGCGTGCGCGCGGAGGCCCCACCGGCCCCCGCCGGGCCGCGCCCGCCGCCGCGGGCCGCACTCACCCAGGCCGCGCCAGCCCAGCGCGCCGTCGCAGCTGTCCAGGACCGCGCAGAACTCGCCCAGCAGTGCGGGCGGCAGGTCGAACAGGTGCGTGTGCACCGAGAGCGCGCCGCGGGCCCCGCAGCTCCCCGCCGCCGCCGCCGCCGCCGTCCAGGCCATGGCTCGGGTGCCGGAGACCAGGGGCCAGGCAGAGGAGGGATGCGGAGCCCAGGTCTCTGCACGTCCGCGAGGTGCCGTTACACAACCGCGGAAATCCTGCTTCCACGACCGCGGCCAAGACGGCAAAACACGCCGAGCCGAGGCCCTGGAAGGGGCGGGCCCCACATGACGCAAAGCGCCACTCCCCGGAGATGTCCTCGGGGACGCCTAGCCTGGCCTTGGGGACTCCCTACCTCTGCTGAGTTCTTCACGTTGGCCTTAAATTTTGAACAATACTTTCATTCCTCTGGGATTGGGACGTGACTGAAGACACAAAGCAAAGAGTGAGAGCTGGAGAAAGACCAGAATGCAGAACAAAAGGAGAGTCTGCCACCCCCTCTGCCTGCCTACCTTAGCATGACAGTCTTGAAGTGGATGGACATGAGAGCTGTCATTACTTCTTTAAAAAGTTTATTTCGTTTTATTTCGGTCAGAAACCCAATATATTAAGGAACACTTGGAAAAACCAGAAAAATTAAAAGAAAAAATCATCACTCATAGCCCCACTCAGCCGAAGACAACCAACAACCACTCTCAACGTTTTGGCACATTTTCCTTGCAACTTCTACTGAATTTAAACAGATATATGTGCATATATATGAAATGATTATTGGAAAACATGAACACGAGAGAACAAAGCAAAATAACATTGTCTTTTTTTTTTCACGAGGCTGCTGCCTTTCCCCCATACTGCTATTTGATTTTACTATGTTCTCTCTGGAATTTCCTGGTGAAACATTGTTCCACCACTTTTTCCTTCCTCCAAAAGCTTCGCAGACTCTTCACTTTGCTTTCAACGTGGAGGTTAAGTAAAATTGACTATTGTTTTTGAAATCTTCTACCGTTTATGCTGTAATATCCCCCCGCAGTCATGATGAAAATGCTCTGACAAAAAGAGAAAATGCTTTGAAAGTGGTAAGAAAAATCCCAACCTTAATGCCTGGAAGAGTGGACAGTGACCACCAACTGAGAAATATCAACACCTATTTGAAACTTTTCAAATTTGTAGTCTTTGGGAATGGCGCCCCCTAGAGATCAACAGTGATGGTACACTATCATTTCGTGCTCTACCTGGATTTCCAAGTTGTTCTCAGATTAAGTATTCCACAACACCTATTTGAAAATTGGTAAAGGCAGTACCGTTTGGGCAAGAGTTTCTGTATCCCCTTATTCAAATGGCTAAGATTGTATTGTCAATCTGTACACGCTTAAGAAGCCCTATGCCTCTCAAAGGGACTACCTGAAATAAGGTGAGAAACAGAGGCAAGACATGATTAAATATCTGGTAGCTTTTGAATTGCTAGAACAGAGGAGCCGAACTCAGATACGCAGAGGAGCCAGGAAATCATTATGGGTGAGTGAAGCAGTCAGTAAGGCCGGCTTTGCCAGATTTTTTGATTTACAAAGAAGCCAGAATTTTATGTGAAAGCCAGATTATATGAAATCTATAAAATTATGTGAAACCTTTTGTATAATATTTTCAGTGTTGTTCGTGTCAGACCATGCTCTCTCCCTATTCCCTAAAACTGCCTCTGAGTTTTGAATTCTATATCATCAGGTTATATCACTCACTACACTTCACTGTTGCTGCCATTCTCTGCTCCGCCCCTCCACACACACACACACCTCAGTTCCTCCTCCTCCT
>NW_017731401.1:2128951-2135450 GCF_001890085.2 Hipposideros armiger | reverse complement strand
TGCAGCTTCTGCTGCAGTGGGTTGCCATGGGCTACCATGTGTAGCCAGCAGCCGCAGTGAGCGGCCATCCAGAAGCCAGCGACTGATCTGCCTCGCCTGGGAAGAGCGCAATGATGGTGCCAACTTGGGCCAGGGAAGCAACATCCTCCACAACTAGACTGAAGAACAAAAGGACAGCAACTTGTCTGTTCCTCTTCCCCCAATTCCCCAGCGCTGTTCCCATTCTCCAATTCCCCAATAAAAATCTTTAAAAAAATAATAACTTCTTTGATACCACTTTCCCCGTCTATCAACCACCCCATTTCTTAGCTCCCTTTTGTAGTAAAGTGTTGAATCTTCTTACTGTCTCCAATTTTTCTCCTCTTATCTTCTCTTAAACCCACTCTAATTAGAACCACCCTTCCCATCTACTCCACTGAAATTGCTCTCTTCAGAGTCACCTGTGTTCCCATCATTGCTAAATGTAATAGTTTTTTTTTAATTTTGAAATCATTTTAATTTAGAAATAGAAAACATCTTGGAAGGGGCAAAAAATGAGAGAAAAACACGAAATACGTAGGCAAACTTTTACTCCATGAGCTTCACAAATCCTCACGTGTTCAGCAATCCTCAAAATGAAAAACCCTCCTCTAAAAAGGTATTTCAGCCACCAACAATGATGTTATTAATTGGGATATGGATCATTTTCACAAAAAAGCCAATAAATCGCATTATAGCAAATTCTATTGCTGTTGCCATGGCAATCTTCTGGAATTCTTTTCTGTCAGGTTTGGTGCATCTCTTCACCAGCTGAATTGAGTCCTTCACAAACTGCCAACTTGGCTCAACAAACTGCATTACCTGATCCATGATGCTGGCCACCGACACCTCGGGTACCAGGGACACGTAGCACAGCAGCGCACCGACCGCTAAATGTAATAGTTTTGAGTCCTCTTGTTATTTGATCTATCAATAGTTTTTGACAAGTTGATCACCACCTCCTTCTTGGACACTTTCTTCATTTGTCTTCCATAATCTTTTACATTTTCCCTTACTTCACTAGTCACCCTTCTGCTTTCTTTGTTGTCCCTCCTCATCTCCCTTAACTCTTAAGGTTGGAGTGCCCCCCAGGCTCAGTCCATGGTTCTTCTATCTACGCCCACTCCCTTGGTGATCTCAACCAGTGTTGAGGCTTTAAAACCATTTATCTATTGTACTTAGGACTGCCATCTACAAGGTCTGACAATTAAGTTCACGAACTTATTGCAATGGTGTTGCTAATCTTTTTTTGATATCAGAGGGATTATTTATGATGAATTTGTACCAATTGGACAAACAGTTAACCAAGTTTACCATTTGGAAGTGCTGAAAAGGCTGCGTGAAAAAGACAATCTGAACTTCTCACCAACAATTCATGGCTCTTGCATCATGGCAATGCACCAATTCACACGGCACTGTCTGTGAGGGAGTTTTTAGCCAGTAAACAAATAACTGTATTGGACCACCCTCCCTACTCACCTGACCTGGCCCCAATGACTTCTTTCTTTACCCAAAGATAGAGGAAATATTGAAAGGAAGACATTTTCATGACAGGACATCAAGGGTAATACGATGACAGCTCTGATGGCCATTCCAGAAAAAGAGTTCCAAAATTGCTTTGAGGAGTGGACTAGGAACTGGCGTCAGTGTATAGCTTCCCAAGGGGAGTACTTTGAGGGTGACCATAGTGATATTCAGCAATGAGGTATGCTGCACTTTTTCTAGGATGAGTTTGTGAACATAATTGTCCGACCTTGTATGTTTAACACAGACCTCTCTCTGTTTTGAACTCCAGACTCATGTCCAAAATTGAACTCGCGATCATACCTCCTAAACCTACTCTTACATTTTCTTTGTCCAGTTACTTGAACCAAAAACTATAGAGTCATCCTTGACTTCTCTAGTTCTTCACCGCCCGCGTTCAATCCACCAGCAAATCCTGTTGATTCTATTCAGGCTATAGTAGAATTTTGCACTTTTCCCAATCTCCACTGCTGCCACCCTGGGTTTGAGTCATCATCATATCTTGTCTGAATTACTGTAGTTGTCCCCTAACTAAAAGCTTTCACTATTGCTTCCCACAGGATTTCCTCATAACTGCATCCAGATTGATCTTTTAAATCAAATCTGGTTTTGTCTCTCCTCTGTTCAAAAGTCAGAATAAAGGTCAAACTCTGTGTACTGTGTGAATTCTCTCTTCCTCTCCCCTTCGCCCTCCCACTCCCACTCCCCCTCTGCTCTGTTATCCTGTGATATTGTTTCCTTGTTCATCCTGCTTTAGCCACGCTGTCTCCTTGCTGGTCTTTGAACACACCAGGCAGAGTCCCACATTGGAGCCTTTGCACTCGCTGTTCCTTTGCCTGGTATACTCTTCCCACTTAGCTAAGGTCTACCCTGACTCCAAGTTTAAAACTGCAGTGGTTTACTCGTATGCGCTGAGATTCAGGCTGTCATGTGACTGAAACTGGCAATAACGTATGGCTTGGCAGGGACCAGGTTTCATTCAGATGTCTCTTTCCCTGGATCTGCAAAGGAACATATAGCAGCTCTGGCCTCTCTGGTCCCATTTTGCAACCACATGAAGATCAATATTAGAATGAAGTTATCCCCGAGCATGATCTAGTGAGAGAAAAAACCAGATTCATGATAACATCATTAAGCAGCTCATTCATTCTTTGCCTGGAGAATGTCCAGCCTGTGGACTTATATGACATAAATTATCTTATTAAGCCAGTTTTTAAGCCAGGAATCTTGTTATTTGCAGCCAACCACATCCTAACCGATACAGTGAACAGACATTCGGTAATACTCCCTGATTTGCTGGGGGCCTATAAAACCTATGGGAAGGAAATTAAACTTTTGAAAACTGGAGTTCAAATGTATATGTGTCTGGAATGTGAGCTAGGCATGGAAGCTGGATTGCAGAGAGACGCAACTGAGCCTCTGAGAGAAATGAGTGTTAGTAGAGAATGAGTCTAGTGGCATGGTCAGAAGCAGTGTGAAGTTCTAGCCCAGGGGTCGGCAAACTGCAGCTCACGAGCCCCATGCGGCTCTTTGGGTACGTTCCGTCTCAAAAGTTTGCCGACCTCTGGAAGAGCCAATCCTGTCCCTCACAACAATTTAAAAAGTATTTGAGAGCCATAAATATATTTTTACATAATCACCATTATGTGACTAATATCCTTTAAAAATGTTATACATGAAACTATCATAGTTTTATTTTCATTTTCAATTTTACTTCCAAGCCACATGTACATACCCAAAGAGCCACATGTGGCTCGCGAGCTGGTTTGCTGATCCCTGGCAGCTCTTCCATCTCAAAAGTTTGCCGACCCCTGTTGTAGATGATGCTGAGACTGTACTAGAATCCACACAGACCCAAACCCTGCACTGCACCCTACTCACCCACTCCCAGCATACATGCTTTCTGGCGAAGTGAGGGCTGTGGTTAAACCTCAAAACTGTTTCACTTTGTGACCTAGCCTTTTGCCATGGAACCCTCTCCAACTGCAACACCTTCCCCCCTGCGCCCAAATTTTGAATACTAGAAGGAAAAAATGTTTCTATCCCAGCTGGAGGGAAGTGAATAATGAACTGCAAAGGTTAACAAATGGAGATGCTGAGGAAACCCTGAAGGCTGTGGTGACAATGGCACAGGTGTACACTATAATTAGTGGCCAAGCCCCAGCTAAGCACAGACATCAAAGTCTTGGAAATCTGAAAACAGGTGAGAGAGAAAACAGGTGAGGCAGATAACAGCTCTGAATATACATGAGACAACTATCTTGGTGGCAGCTATTTACACAGCATCCCTAAGGATGAATGTTCAAAGGACACCCAGGTTTGTGGGATGTAGATTTTTTGGTTTTGAAAATAATTTTCCAAACAAAGATCACTAACCTATCCCATCAGTTAGCCTTGTCCTACCCCTGAGCCTTACCATAGAGGGTCATAGGTGCCCTGGGGTTCAGGGATAGGGTAAAGATAGTAATGGGGTGAGAACATTTGTAGTGCACATTACTTGGTCATTTCAAAAAGTGAAAATTGGATGTTTTCCTAGGTATTCATCAAAATGACCTCATGAAAATAATATACAATAATTATTCCTCCAGTTCTCTCTCAAAGACTATTAGGCTTCTATTGTCTTGTAGCTCAACTGCTACCCATTTAAGATAACAAAACATTTTTCTAAAAATCTATTATTTTACATGATATATATTAAAATTTTAACAATTATCTTTTTAGGGTTGATAGAAAGGATTATTGGTGGTTTTATTTTCTTACTTTGTGTTTTCCAACCTTTCTAAAGTTGACATGTATTGTCTCTGATTAGAAAGGCCTCAACTATAGAAAATAACTTGTTCCAACACTTTCATGGTTATCCCATTTGACTATTTTCTTTTTAAATAATTTTCATGGCCCTTTTCACCTTAGGTGTGTTGCTATAATAACTTTTGCATAGATATCACTGACTTTTAAAAGTCTGATATTTAAAGTTGAATCATTTTTAGCCAAGAGCTTTCATGCTAATTTCAATATTAGCTAAAGTTCTAGTTTTGAAACAAACATTTATGATCCCTACAAGAAGCCAAACATGTGAAAAACTGAGAACATGGCAAAATTTCTTCTCTTGCAGTAAAATATTTACTCAGATTGTTTGCAATTTGAGACTGGAAAAGGGCTTAGAAATCTTAGTCTAATTCCTGCGTTTTTACAGATGACAAATCTGTTACTGACTGTAACACAGGAGCTGGACTCCTGGCAGGCTCTTGGATTTGGTGCGGCTGAAAACAGACAACGGAACCACAGGTAAGGGGTTCATACCACAGGTATATTCTCCAATCGGCCGGTTGAGACACAGGAATAGCATCAGCGCTCGCCGGAGCGCTGACAGTGACATAGCATGCAGAACAAAGGTGGCTTTCAGCCAGCCAGTTACATAAGAGGGGGCATCCAGGTTGCCTGAGTGGGCACGGGAACAAGCAGAGCCAGTAGTTTCCCACAGGAACCCGTTCCCATGGGAGGCCGAGAGCCTGGCTCTACTGCTCTCCTGAGACTTTCCCTACACTGACCATAAGAAGATTGTGTGATGTAAATAATAGAAATGTATATTCTCACTGTTTTGGAGGTGACAAGTTCAAGATCAAGGTGTCATCAGGGTTCATTTCAGGTTAGAGGGCTTCTCCTGGCTTGTAGATGGCTTTTCCTAAGTAGGTGCACACACACTGAGGGACAGAGAGGTGGAGGGGTAAGGGGAGAGAATGTACTATTGAGGTTTTTTTCTTATAAGGACACTAATCCTATCTGATCAGGGCCCCACTCTTATGATGTCATTAAAAAANCTCCTCATTTTTAGACTGTGTAGTTCCTTCTCACTACAATTCTTTTCAATACTAATCCTGTCTTAATTCTTTGTGATTTAAAATATATGTAGAATAGATGATGATCTTTGCAATATCCTGAACTCTCGGTTCCTTGACTCCTCCAATCCAATGATCTTATCCTCCACCCTATTTCAAACACTCACTCCCATGGTCATCCCCTAGAACTTGTCATCATCAGTAACTGCACCCCATCCATAATTTCTGTTTTATGAACCCACTCTCTGACCATACCTCCTGTCTTTGCAGTGCGTTCCCTCTAGTACTCTGACCTCAACGATCATACCCCTTCTCCAGGATACCAGATCCAAAATCTTGCCACCTCGTCTCTGGTCCCTCCCTCTTGATGCCTTCACTTGACTCCTTATCCATAAAGTCCACACTCAATTATTATAATCCCTCCCTTGCACCTGCTCTTCATTCTCTTGCTCATATCTCACTTCGTTGAACTCTCTTGGCAAATCTACCATCCTGATTAAATCCAAATTTCCAATTTTGGGCTCTGCACCCATACACCTGAGTGTAGCTGGAGTGAAAAATCCAAACCCTGTTAATTTGACTGAATTTAAAGTCAAAACCATGACTGTCAAGTGGGTTCTTTGTGCTGCATGCCTTTAGTCCATTTACTCTTTTGGTCTCCTTGACAACTGTTTTATGCCTTCTCTTTTCTCCTCAATCCCCATCACCTTCTCCACAGTCTTCATGCTCTGCTGATGACCTTTAGAGTATTTATTGAGAATACTGATGCTTCAGGAAAAAACTTCCACAGAATCTCAGTACCATGTTGACCCACCTACCGGCATCTGTACCAACATAACACTCTGCCCCCTTTTCCATAGCTGAATTACCTAGGCTCCCATCTAAGCCTAATCCCTTTACTTGTGCACTGGATCCTATTTCCTGCCCCCTACTCAAAGACATCAAGGGCAGCTGTTCTCGCTCGCTGTCTGCCCTATCATCAATTTCTCATTCTTTACCGATCAATTCCATAACCATACAAATACAATGTTATTTCTTCTCACCTTAAAAATAACTTCTTTGGGCTGGCCGAGTGGCGCATTGGTTAAGAGCTGGCTTGGGACGCCAGAGGGCCCCGGTTC
>NW_017731401.1:2121271-2124989 GCF_001890085.2 Hipposideros armiger | reverse complement strand
GGATCCCACATACGAGGGCCAGTGACACTGCCCTCTGCAGCTAAGATGCTGAACAACAGCTCAACCTCGAACTGGGCTGTCCTGAGTCGCTGGCGACGGCGTAGGCTGCAGCCCCTGCTGCAGTGGGTGGCCATGGGCTACCGTGTGTAGCCAGCAGCCAGTGTGAGCAGCCAGCAGCCGCCGTGAGTGGCCAACCAGAAGCCGGCGACTGATCTGCCTCGCCGGGGAAGAGCGAAATGATGGTGCCAACTTGGGCCAGTGAAGCAACGTCCTCCACAGCTAGACTGAAGAACAAAATGACAGCAACTTGTCTGTTCCCCTACCCCCAATCCCCCAATTTAAAATAAATAAATAAATAAATAAATAAATAAATAAATCAGATGGAGAAAGACATGTACCATATGATCTCACTTATATGTGGAATCTAAAGAATAGAATAAATGAGCAAAATAATAAAAAACGGTCTCAGAGGTATAGAGAAAAAACTGAGGGTTGCTAGATGGGAGAGGGTTGGGGATGATGGAGAAGGTGAGAAAACACAAATTGGTAACCACAAGATTGCCACGGGGATATGAAAGACAGTTTGGGAAATATAATCAGTAATGTTGTAAAGATTTTGTAGGTTATCAGATGGGCACTTGTCTTATTAGGGAATCACTTCATGGATGGTATAGATGCCTGACCACTGCAGTGTACACCTGAAGCTGAAGAATACTGAATGTCAACTATAATTTTATATATATATATATAGTCACAGGATGTGGAGTACAGCATAGGGAATAGTCAATGGAATTTTAACAGCTATATACGATGTCAGAGGGGTAGTAGATCGGGGCAGGGGCGTATCACTTTGTGAGGTAACATTTATTATCACTATGTGTACAAGACATTATACACATTGTTTAAACAATGTAACTATTACATTGTGTACACCTGAAACTAGAGTAAACTAAAATAAAAAAATAATTTAAAAAAATGGGTTCCCTGTTCAACTCTAGTTTGTCCTATGTAATACATTCTATTGTTATGACTTTATATTAAAGTAATATGCTTGTAAAATATCTGTAAAGTCATAAAAGATAAGATTTTTTTGGCTGATACTTGTGGATATGAGGTTAGTCCTTTGGAGAAAAGCTTCCAATAACATCAAGCCTCAAGATTTAGTTTCAGTATAGACAGTTCCGTAGCTATTCTGAGTTCCATCTAATAAGTGTTATGATTAAAGTGGGGACTGGGCAAATGTGGATTGATCAAAGTAAACTCACCCAAAAAATTACAAGGAATCCTGGGATGTCATTACTCTGGTAATATCTGCTCTTACACCTCATCTATAACGATAGCAATAGAATGAATATTCACTGATGCATCGGATTTGCCATCATTTCCTGTAGATTAATACAATATCGCCTCTTCCCTGCCTTTGGTCAGGACCCTCTCCAATGTATTTTAATTTTGGCAAAGAATGATCTAGGCTTTGTTAATCTAGCTAGCATCTTCTTTGCCATCCATCCGTATCTTACTCCCACTGAGCTTTGCCTCCCCCTCCCCCTCTGCAAATGTTGGTCCGTTGAGAATCTACCCACATCCTTCCACTCTTCTCTGGTTGGCTTCTACTTAGCTTTCAGGATTAACCATTCTCATTCTGAAAGCCTGATTTATAAAAAGTGCTCACTAAATTTAGGGATTACTGATATTGGGGTTTTTAAAAAAAAATTGAATAAAAATGCACCCCCAGTCTGATTATCGAAGTATATGAAGTTTTGAGGAATGGATGGATAGATGGAACTTTGCTTCTATCGCTTTTAGTAACTCTCCCAGCCTTAAAAAAGCTTGTTGATGGAAATCTGAGAAAAGTTTCACTTAAGTGACGCTGAGAATGTAACTCGTCTGCACCCCTAGGCTAACCTGAAGTCATCTTTTTTTCTCAGCCTAACTTCATTTTCGAGCTGAGGTCATCGATGAGCTTCCACGTCGCTCCGCGGAAGGCGTTCGGCTAGTTCGGGCTGCGTTGCTTCACGCGGAAGTGGGCTGAAGGCGCAGGTGTGTGTCGACTTCCTTATTCTGTTGCCGACATGGCCGACTCTGACCCCCGCTATCCCNGACGTCATTTAACCTTAATTATTTCCTTAGAAGCCCTTTCTCCAAAAACAGCCATACTGGGGTTAGGGCTTCAACATATGAAATTTGGTAAGGACACAAACTCCAGTCCATAACAAACCCTCTGCACATAAATTCTAGAAATGATATCATAACATCAGGCTTCATAGTTGACATCCTAAAAATACTTGGTAATTATTTATCCACATCTTCTGGCCTTTCATAGTGGTCATAGTTCCTCTTGTTTTTCTTGTACTGAATTTATTCCATTGTTTTGAACTCTTGGAAGAAAAAACTTGGATTTTAATCTGGTGCCTTGATAATGGCATATAGCAACAAGTTTATATATGAAAATATTCAGCATATTTGGGTCTAAAAATATTAGTTACTTTTCTGATCAAATGGCCTAGGGCTTAGTCTGACAGTTCCATAGCATTCATTAGTTCCTCATCACATCATCTTTCTTGAATTTTTGCGCTTTTTTTTGTCCTCTATGATGATAGTATTTTCATCGTACATTACTGCTTGTTTCTTCTGTTTTCTTAACTGACTCTTTTTCTGGCTTATACTATGCACCCACAGGCTGAATTCTTTGATTTTTTTTTTACTCCAGATCTTGGAGATTTCATATAATGTCACACTCTTCATCTATTATCTCTACATGGACCACTCTCATATTTGTGTCCTCAGCCCTAATCTGCCCCACACATCCCCTTCTCAACTCCTGTCCCTAGTACTTATTGAACAATTTTATTTCAATTTCTTGAAATAAATCACCATGTCTCAAACTGATCATTTTCTATAAAATCAACTTTCTTTCTTTCTGGTCACAGGGACCAAGGGAACGCTTAGTAATTCTGACTGACTGATATATTCTGAAGAATTTACTGAGCGCCTACTGTGGCAAACATTGTGCTAGGTTCCTATATCCAATAAGTCACCAAATCTTATTCTTCTGTAATATCTTGCATATGTGTTTGGGTCTTTTCCAATTTTTCTGTACTAGTTATTTCATGTTTGGATTTTTTTTCAGTATCTCCTGCCTAGTGAAGTTATCCTTTATGACAAAATTGAAAGTCACCAACTGTGTTCTGGGTTGACTTGTGTACCCCTCAAAATACACGTTTAAGTCCTAAACCCTGGTACCTTTGAATGTAACCTTAATTGGAAATAAAGTCTTTGCAGATGTAGTCAAGTTAAGATTGGGTTATACTGGATTAGGGTGGGCCCTAATCCAGTGACTAGCATCCTTATAGGAAGAGGGAAATTTGGACACAGAAACACAGAGGGAAGAAGGCTTAGTGAGGATGAAGGCAGAGATTGTAGTGATGTAGCCACAAGCCAAGGAAATTCAAGGATTGTTTCAAAGAGGCATGAAACAGATTACCCCTAAGAGCCTCCAGAAGAAAGCAGCCCTGCTGACACCGTGATTTCAGACCTTTGGTCTCCAGACTGAGAGATAAGAAACTTCTGTTGTTTTAAGCCACCCAGTTTGTAGTAATTTGTTATGGCAGCCCTAGAAAACTAAAACCCTGTGAAGCGGTTGATAATCTTGCAAAGTTAATCATTTCTTTCTTGGTTCCATAACACTCAGTACTTACTTCTATCATAACTCCTTTTT
>NW_017731401.1:2110912-2117586 GCF_001890085.2 Hipposideros armiger | reverse complement strand
TCCCCTCCCCACTCTCCGGGCTCCAGGGAAGCGCACACTGCGCTCCGCCGGGGCTCCGGGCGAGCGCGGCTGTGCGAGGCCTGCTGGCCGCGCGGTGTGCGCAGGACCCGAAACTGGAGCCCGTACGGCTCTGTGCGGTCCGCGGTGTAGGAAGGGACAGATGGAAGCCTTAGCAGCCTTCAGTTGGCATCTTTAAATTAAAAGGGACTAAGGGTTATTTTTTTTCGGTGAAAATAAGTTAATTGTGTGGTTATTGTGACTTACAGATAAATGCTTGGATGTTTTTGCTTTAGGGCGGGTGAACGCATTTTATTTTTCTATTTACATGTCTCCTTTGCCGAATTGTGAGATCTGTGAGGGCAGGGATCCCATCTGTCGTGTTCACTATTTTCTCTCTGCGGGCTGACCTAGAACGCAACATAGGTTTTGAGTATTATCGAAGCAGTTGCTGGAAATGGAAACTTTCTAAATCAGTCAGAATGCCATATTTAAACTTATTATGCAATATCCAGCGGGCAGAAATTATTTTAAATTTAAAATACGCAGCATCCCGTAAGTGGAATTCATTGTCTGCTCTAGTTCTGCCAGTTGATCGCACAAGCTGCCCTAGATTTTCACCTTGTCTGGGCAGCTGGAACTTGATCTGGAAACGGAATTAGGAAGATCTGGTGCACTAAGAATCTTGATCTCTAGCATCTGTATTTCTGGAATTTAATTTTATAACTATTTTGGCCAGTGAACTCAGTTTTTGTTTTGAGTTAAGAAATGTTTAAATTGTGGTAAGATATACATTAACATAAAATATTTACCATCTTAGCCATACTTAAGGGTACTGTGTAGTTCAGTGGTGTTACGTATTTTCACATTGTGCAGCCAGCCAGTCTCCAACGTTTTCGTCTTGCACATCTGAAACTCTATACCCATCAAACAACTTCCCATTTCCCCTTTCCCCCAACCCCTGGCAACTACCTTTCTACCTTGTGTTTCTATAAATTTGGCCATTCCAGATACCTCATATAACTGGAATCATACAGTATTTGTCTTTTTGTGACTGGCTGTTTAAATTAGCACGTTTCCAGGGTCCATTCATGTAGCATGTGTCGGAATTTCCTTTTTAAGGCTGAGTAATATCCCATTGTATGTATAAGACAAATTTCGTTTATCCATTTATCTCTTGGTGGACATTTGGGTTGCCGCCACCTATTATGAATAATGCTGCTACGAACATAGGTGTATGGATATCTTTTCAGACCCTGCTTTCAGATTTTTTTGACATAGAACCAAAAGTGGAATTGCTAGATAAATGTGTTTTAGTGAAAAACCTGTTTTTCTGTGGGAAAAACTCAGTTCCTCGTCCTGTGTTTCTCCTTTACTTCCCACACAGAACACATCACTTCTGACATTTCTGGTCACCAAATGTGTGGGGTTTTTTCCTAGCAATTCTCTGTGACACCAGTTGGGCGTCCTATACGTTAATTCAATTCTGACACTACCTACCAGGAGATAGTGTGAGATCCCACGGGTTAAGGGTTCAGTCTCACATGACTGCTCCCACTCCACCTCAGATGCCAATCACAAGTAGTAGGTCACCAGGTTACCCACAGCTTTTGTCTGACTTGGCTACACTTTGGAGGTTCCCACAACCCCCTCCTCGGGCTTGATAATTTGCTAGAGTGGCACACAGAACTCAGGGAAACACTTAACTTTTATTTACTAGTTTACTAAAGGATACAGATGAACAGCCAGATGAAGAGTACATAGGGTGAGGTCTATTGGGAGAGTCCCAAGTGCAGAAGCTTCTGTCCCCATGGAGTTGGGATGGGCTATTCTCCAGGTGCATGAATGTGTTCAGCACACAAGAAGCTCTCTGAGCCCTATACTATTGGTATTTTATGGAGGCTTCCTCAAGTAGGTATGATCGATCATTAACTGCATTTTATGCCCTTCTTCCTTCTCAAGAGAATGGGGGTTGGGATGAAAATTCCAAACTTCTAATCATGGCTTGTTTTTTCTGGTGACCAGCCCTCCTTCAAGAGCATCCAGGAGCCCACCCAGAGTCACCTCAGTAAAACAAAAGACACTCCTATGACCCAGGACATTACAAGGGTTTCAGGACCAGCTGTGACAGAAACCAGGGTCAGAGACCAAATATTAGAACAAAAGATGCACCTAGTGCTCTTATCACTTAGGAAATTATGAAGATTGTTCAGGAGCCCTGTGTCAGAAACTGGGGGCAAAACAATACATATTTTCTATTGTCTAAGTTTGGTAATTCTATTTTTAATTTTTTGGAGAACTACCATACTGTTTTACATAGAGGCTGCATCATTTTGTATTCTCACCAACATTGCACAAGGGTTCCAATTTCTTCACATCCTCACCAACACTTGTTTTTGTTTTTTTAAGTAGTCATCCAAATGGGTGTGTTGATGATATTGTCATTTTGATTTGCGTTTCCCTAATTATTAGGGATGTTGAGCATCTTTTCATATACGTATGGACCATTTACAAGAAGTATATACCGTCTCTGAAGAAATGTTGTTAGTCCTTTGCCTATTCTTTTTTGATGGACTTTATTTTTAAAAGCAATTTTAGTTTCATAGTAAAATCGAGTGTGGAAAGTACAGAGTTCCCATATACCCCTGCCCCTATACATAACCTCCCCAACTATCAAAATCCTGCACCAGAGGGGTACATTTGTTACACTCCATGAACCCACATTGACACATCATTATCACCCAAAGCCCATAGTTTACATTAGGACTCACCCTTGGTGTTGTACATTCTGTGGGTTTGGACAAATGTATGTTGACATGTATCCATCGTTATAGTATACAGAATAGTTTCACTGTCTTCAAAATCCTCTGTGCTCTGCCTATTCACCTCTCCTTCCCAGCCCCCGGCAACCACTGATCTTTTTACTGTCTTCATAGTTTTGCTTTTTTCAGTATGCCATATATTAATAGTTGGAATATGCAGTTATATGTAGTTTTTTCAGATTAGCTTCTTTCATGTAGTAATATGCATTTAAGATTCCTTCATAGCTTTCATGGCTTGATAGCTTATTTCTTTTTAGCACTAAAGAATAGTCCATTGTTTGGATGTTCCACAGTTTATTGATCCATTCCCTACTGAAGAACATCTTAGTTGCTTCCAAGTTTTGGCAGTTGTGGCTAAAGTTGTTACATAAACATCCATGTGTGGGTTTTTGTGGGGGCATACGTTTTTAACTCATTTGGATAAATACCAGGAAGCACAATTGCTGGATTGTATGGTAAGAACATTTTTAGTTTTGTAAGGAACTGCCAAATTGTCTTCCAAAGTGGCTGCACCATTTTGCATTCCACCAGCAATGAATGAGCGTTTCTGTCACTCTACATTCTTGCCTGCATTTGGTGGTATTGCTGTTTTACATTTGGGCTATTTTAATAGGTGTGTAGTGGTATCTCATTGTTTTCATTTGCAAATCCCTATAACATATAACGTTGAGCATCTTTTCACGTTATTTGCTATCTGTATATTTTCTTTGTTGATGTGTCTTGTTCAGGTTTCTTGCCCACTTTTTAATCAGGTTGTTTGTTTTCTCATTGTTGAGTATTAAGAAGAATTCTTTGTATATTTTGGATAACAGTCCTTTTATCAGATGTGTTTGCAAATATATTCTAGTCTGTGGCTTGTCTTCTCATTCTCTTGACTTTTCCCATCTTGTAATGGGGTTATTTGTTATTTTTGAGTTGTAGGAATTTAAAAACTCTATCCTAGATATTATTAACCTCTTATATATATATGATTTGCAGATTTCCTCCTTTTCTATAGGTTGCCTTTTCACTCTGTTCACTGTATTCTTTAATATACAGTTTTTAATTTTGATGCAGTACAATTTATTTTTACTTTTGTTGCCTGTGCTTTTGGTGTCACATTCAAGAAAGCATTGTCAAATCTAATGTCATGAAGTTTTTTCTATGTGTTTTCTTCTAAGAGTTTTATAGTTTTAGGTCTTATGTTTATGTCTTTTATTCATTTTGAGTTAATTTTTGTATGTGGTATAAGGTAAGGGTCCAGCTTCACTCTTTTGCATGTGGATATCTAGTTTTCCCAGTACTATTTGTTGAAGAGGCAGTCCTTTCCCCATGGAATGGTCTTGGCACCTTTGATGAAAATCATTTGATCATATTTCTGGGTCTATCCGTTGTTCTACGTATATGTCTGTATGTCAATACTGCACTATTTTTATTGATGTAGCTTTGTACTAAGTTTTGAAATCCAGAAGTGTGAGACCTCAACCTTTATTGTTCTTTTTCAGTATTGTTTTGGCTATTTGGGATCCTTGAGATTCCATATGAATTTTAGGATACATTTTTCTATTACTGCAAAAGAAATGCCATTAGGATTTTAATAGGGATTGTTTTAAATCTGCAGATCACTTTGTTTGGTGTGGGCCTGTTAACATTATTAAGTCTTTCAACCTGTGAACATGAGATATCATTTATTTGTGTCTTCTTTAATTTCATTCAGCAATATTTTGTCATTTTCAGTACACAAATCTTTTGCTTTCTTATTAGAGTTATTTCTAAGTATTTCATCCTTTTTGATGCTATCGTAAATGGACTTTTTTTTAATTTCCTTTTTTTTATTTGGCTTGTTCACTGTTAGTGTATAAAACCGCAACTAATTATTTCATGCTGATTTTGTATCTTGCAACTTTGCTGAATGCATTTATTAGTTCTAACAGTGTGGAATCTTTAAACTTTTCTACATATAAGACTGTGAACAGAGATTATTTTACTTTCTTTTCAATTTAGATGCCTTTTATTTCTTGTTCTTGCCCAATTGCTCTTGATAGGACTTCTTATACTGTGTTGAATAGAAGTGACAGAAGCAGGCATCCTTGTCTTGTTCCTGATCTTAGAGGAAAAGCTTTCAATGTTTCACTATTGAGTATGATGTTAGCTGTGGGTTTGTCATCAATGTCCTTTATTATGTTGAGGTAGTTTTCTTCTATTACTAGTTTATTGAGTGTTTTTATTATGAACAATTGTTGAATTTTGGCAAATGCTTTTTTTGCATTGATTTAAGATGATCATATGTTTTCTCCCCCATCATTCTGTTAGTATGGTGTATTATATTGATTGGTTTTTGTGTTGAACCATCCTAGCATTCCAGGAATAAATTCCACTTGGTCATGGTGCATAATCCATTTAAGGTACTGTTGAATTTTGCCTGCTAGTATTTTGCTGAGGATTTTTGCATCAATAATCATCAAGGATAGTGTTCTGTAGTTTTCTTATAGTGTCTTTGGCTTTGGTATTAGAGTAATGTAGGCTCATAGAATGAATTCACAAGTGTTCCTTCTTAAATTTTTTGAAAGAGTTTGGGGAGGATTGGTGTTAAAACTCAGCTTTTTAGTTTGTTTTTTAAACCAATAAGGCATTCTCAGATTCCATCCAACCATAAAGTGGACAGTGACGTGTAATACATTAGAGCAGTAAAGAAGTAGCACTGCAAATACTGGGAGTGGATAAGAACTCCTGGCTATCTCATAGATGCCAGAGGGAGAATGAGGGTCTCTGCTGATCTCAGAAGCGATAAAGAAAAAATGGGTTCTTTGAAGGAAGGACAGGGATAGGAAATGGAAGCCATCGCAGGAAATTAAATATCCGTGGAGGTGGAACTGGGTGTGTGAATAAAAGGCATTCATTGGGGAGAGCTTGTTGAGTCAAGGTACTGCCATTAAATATTTAAATCATTAATATACATAAATTACATTTTTTTAAAGCAACACCTTTTTCAGTGCATGTAATAGCAGCAAGGAAATAAAAGTTTTGGAAGTCACAGTTGCTGTCCGTAAGGCATTAGGAAGGCCAGTAGCCAAACTAATCTGTACAGCAACTTAATTAAATTCTAAAGTTCTAAGTCTGGAGGAGCTTAGGGAAGGAAGTAAGAGCATGTGAACTGGAACAATCTAGAAAAGCCTCAAGAAGGAAGTGGAATCCCAAAGGAGGGCTGGGTTTGAATATATGAATGCTAGAAAAATTTTGTGATGACAATAGTTTCATCTTTCCTGTAGTTAAAATCAATGAAATAATATACACCTATTTTTACAGAAAACTAAGTTTCAAAACACTTGTCTAAAATAATGTAGCTCTAGAGGTGAAGCTGGGGGACTAGAACCCAGGTTTCATAATCCCTACATGAATGCTTTTCCCACATGTTGTATAATGCAGACAATTTTTAGAGGAAGAATTAGTCTTATACTTGATTTACTGTTGTATGTCTCATATCACTACAACAATGATGATTGAAATACCAGAAACTCAATAATATTTGTTCATTCATGATTATTTAATGAATATTAATGAATGAATATTTAATGAGTGAATATTATCTGGAGGAGCATTTTACTTAGGAGTCCTGGTAATTAGGCTGGTAATTAAGCTGACTATCTGTATTAAAAGGTGGTTTTCGTCTGTCTCTGGTCCTTTACTAAGAGGTAAAACAAAAATGCCCCAAATGTTTTTTAAAGCAAATTCAGCTGCTTGTAATGTGTACATTTTCTGGAAAATACTTTTGGAATATTATACATATAAAATGTCAAGTGCTGTTGATAGAAAACAATAAATCATGAAGCTACAGAAAGAATATGTGGGAGAATGAATTTCTTTTTTTTTTTTTTT
>NW_017731401.1:2101313-2105115 GCF_001890085.2 Hipposideros armiger | reverse complement strand
TTTTATTATTTAATAGCTTTATTGTATTTTAGTTAAAAAGCAGTATGCTAATTGCAAAACTTACTCATATTTGATAGATGTTCATGAAGTAAAAAAGGAAAAGTCTTCCCCATTCATTGTGGTCTCTTTTCTTTGTCCTGCTGTTCCTCTCACCTCACACTCCTCAAATTTCCCAGGTAGAAAAATAATTTCGACAGTATGGTGTGGATCCTTCTAGATTTTATTTTTCTGTACTTTTATAACATATAAAATAGACAAATTTTATTAAATTGAATAATACTGTTTATGCTGTTTTTAAACTTGAAACTGCTTTTAATTTTATGTCTTTCAGTCCTGCCTTAATTTTGGTGTTTGCCATTGGATCTCTGGGTTTCCTTTTAGCATTGACTTTAAACAGACACAAGCATCCCCTTAACCTGTACCTGCTTTTTGGATTTGTGAGTACTTTGACAATATCTGTTTCTTGAACATTTATTCCTGAGTTGTATTTATTTAATTGAATGTATATAACTGTAAAAGAAAATTAATGAGTTTTTTTAAAAATTTGAATATTTTAGGAAATTACTTGTGATCTAGTCTGTAAGACTTTTTGAACTTTTACAGTTTCAAAGTTTTTTTCTGTCAGCATTATGATATAGTGGAAAAAAATAATGAATTGGAATCACATGATCTGTCTTTGCCCCTGTCTGCTAATTGTGTCATCTGGCAGGGCATTTAGCCTTTTTGTACCTATGGTTTCTCATATGTAAAATGAAAATATTAAAGTAGATTATCCCTGTGATACTTTCTACCCCTGATATTCTGTGCTTTTCTTGGGGAAAAAATTATATTGTGGCCTTAATTTCATAGGCCTTAAATTGAAATCTCTATGATTAACTCTTCAGAGTCATTTGTATCTTATGACTCTGTCATTTTAAGGGACTATTTTGTCCAACTGATGTGTTTTACTAACTTGTTTCAAAATCATAGTTGGGAGAACTGAAATTTAAGTCGTGTTTATTGAGATATNTGGCATCCCAAGCGAGTTCTTAACCATCGCGCCACTCGGCCGGCCCGGGAGAATGAATTTCTGAGTATGTCTCTACCCTTAGCACTTTTACAGGGCCAATTAAGCTAGTTTATATAACTAGTTATAATAAATGTAATATAGGTATAATAGTCTATTAAGGTAGTCTATTTTAGCAATATGATATATGTATATTTTTGAAGCACTAAGAAATATTATTTTATAGACTCAGGAGCACGTCATAATCTATGGGATTAGATTATCCATTTCTGCAACTTTGTATTTTCACTTAATATATTTTACATTAAAAAATAGCAGTACATTATAGCTTTATGATATTCTTTTTAACTGCAGTGGTCTTCCATAATATGTCTATACCATAACTAATACCTAATGGATATTTAGGTTGTTACTTTTCTTTCTTTTTATTTCTCCAAATAGTGCTGTAGGGAACCCCATCCATATCTTTGTGAATTTTTTCAAGTATTGTTCTAGGATAGATTTCTAGAAGTGATATTGTGGGGTCAAAAGAGTATATATATTTTAAATTTGATTGATATCATCAACTACCCTCTAAAGAGATTGCACCTTTGACTCTCCAGCAAAACTATATGAGGGTATTTTTTTTTTGCACCCTCATCAATGCTGAGTATCATTAAACTTTAATATTTGGCAATCTGGTAGATCAGAGGTTGGCAAACACTTTCTACACAGGGCTAAATAGTAAATATTTGCAGCTTATGGGGGCAATAATGTCTGTGTCGCAACTACTCAACTCTGCCATTGCAAAAGCAGCTGTAGAAGATACATAAATGTGTTAGTGTGGCTGTGCCCAATAAAATTTTACTTAACAAAATCAAGTGGTGGGCTGGATTTGGCCCATGGGCCATCCATGGTCTGCTGACTCCTGTGGTAGGTAAAAAATGTTATCTGGTTTTAATTTGCATTTCTTCAGCTATGCAAGTGAAGATGAGCGTACTTCTTCATTTACAAAACTTTATTGGGTTTTGTATAGATATTAGGTATATAGCAGTGACCAGACAATATTTCAGTCCTCAAGAGTTGTTATTTGGATGGGGGAGTGGGAGAGACAGATTTTCAAGAGGTAAGGATATAAATAGACTACTAGCTCTGATAAGTTCTCTGAAGAAAAGAAACAGTGATGGAAGAGACCCTAGTGTTTAGAATGGCAGCTATTTTAAAGAATGGTCAGGGAAAGAAGGTAGCAGTTACGTTGTATGAGAAGGAGCTAGCTAGGTGTATTATCTTTATAAAATATTACCTCAATTTAATAGCTTAAAACAACAAATAGTGTCTGAGAGTCAGGAATCTGGGAGGAGCTTAGCTAAGGTAGGTAGTTCTGTCTGGCTCAGGGTCTCTCATGCGATTCCAGTCAAGATGTGGACTGCAGTCAGCTGAAGGCTTGACTGGGCTGGAGGATCTGCTACCAGGAAATCTCACTCATATGGCTGTTGACATAAAGCCCCAGTTCCTTGCCACATGACCCACTCCTTAGGCTACTTGAGTGTCCTCATGGCATGGGGGCTGTCTTCCCCCAGAGCAAGGGATTCTTGAGAGAACAATGGGGAAGCCGCAGTGCCTTTGATGACTTTGTCCATGGTAATCACACACATCATTACACCTCCTTTATTCTAGTCATTAGAAGCAGGTCACTAAGTTCAGTCCACACTCAAGGGGAGGGGAGGCAGGCTGCATCATTTGAAGGTAGTGTTAAATAATTTATAGGAATATTTTAAACCACCACAGTCTTCCTTGAGGCCACAAATTATTTTTCTTTCTTCTCCATGCAAGCCAAGACCATGTGCAAGAAGACTTTGGAACTAAGGAGACAAATTATTTGTACCTACATACTCAACACCCAGTGGTAGGACAGGTATAACTTGGTGGTATTTTTGCCAATAAAATTATTCAGAAAACTTTGTAGGTCTCCAGTGATTCTTACTAAGGTTCACTCCCTTAGATAAAGCTCACACTGCTACTTCTGCCTTATTCTTTCTGTTAGAAGTGAGTCACTTGAAGGGAATGTTAAAAACCATGGACATATTTTAAACCACCATTCCATGTAAAGAAGGATAAGGGAATTCTGGGCAGAGGAATGACAAGGGCACAGGTCCAGAAGCAGGAAGGATTTGGCATGTTTGGGGAACAGAAAGGTGGCTAGTGTGGGTAAAGCATGTGAGGAAAAGGAGAGTGAGTGGTATGAGCTGAGGTTGGAAAGGTTCTGTATCACTCAGGGCCTTGTAGGCCCCGTAAAACCTTTTAAATTGTATTCTAAGTGTAAGGGAAATCATTAAAAGTATTTAAGCAGGGCGTCCCAGGATATGGTTTATTTTACAAAAAGATCACTCTGACAGCTGTGTGGAGAATGAATTAGGTGGGACCAGAGTGAAAGCATGGAGACCAGTTAGGCTACTCCAGTAGTCTGGGTGCGAGATTATACAGGCTTTGACCAGAGAGGCAGCAGAGGTGGGTGTGTTCTGCTTTGTGAGTGGAGGCTACAGTAGTTGTTGATGGGAAGAGGGAGAAGAATCAGAGATGACTCCTACATTTTTGGCATGGTTGGTGGATGTTGGTGTAGTTACTGATGAGACTGGGAAAAGGACAGATTTGGGTAGAAATGAAGAGTTCCCGTTTTGGCCATGTTAACTTTCAGATGTCAAGTGGAAGGAAAGAAATCAGGACTCAAAAGAAAAAAAAAATTAGAAGATATTGCTGTTGGGCTTATATTCTTTTCATATTCAATCTTTTATTTTTCTTTGTGATCTGTGTATGTGT
>NW_017731401.1:2085524-2094318 GCF_001890085.2 Hipposideros armiger | reverse complement strand
TCACTCTCACAAAGTAACAACCCTCCTCCCCCATCTACTGCCCTCCCACCTCTGATATCACACTTATCTATTACAATTCCATCGACTCCATTCCCACTCTCTACTCCATGTCCTGTGACTATGTGTATATATAATTATAGTTGACATACATTATTATTTAACATCAGCTTCAGATATATAGTGTGGTGATAAGGCCTCTACACCAACTATGAAGTGGTCTCCCCAACAAGACATGAGTCCATCTGGCCCCCTAAAAAATATTTACATTATTGATTATATTCCCCAGACTGTCTTTTCTATCCCTAAGGCCATATTGTAGTTACGAATTTGTATTGTCTCATCCTTTCCCCTTCTCCTTCATCCCCACCCCCTCCCAACTAGCAACCCTCAGTTTTTCCTGTGTCTCTGAGACTATTTCTGTTTACATTTCTCATTTATTCAGTTTTTTAGAATCCACGTATAAGTGAGATCATATGGTACTTGTCTTTCTCTGACTGACTTATTTAACTTAGCATAATGTTCTCTAGTTAGGATGGTTTATTTTTCTTCCACGTAAAAAATATGAATGACCATATAGTGAAGTTGTCAGGGGCTTAGGCAGCTGCTATGATTCAGACATTTCTAAAGTGTTGCGTGGTGTAAGATGCTCACCACCATATCCAGTTCCATCCAATCATTTTTAAACAATGAAAAGAGAAAAGGAGAGAGCACGCCTCTTTGCTTTAAGAGGTGGTACATGTCTCGACTCACATTCTGTTGGCTAGAATATAGTCCTGTGGCCAGATCTAGCTGCAAGAGATACTAAAAAATGTGATGTTTAGTCTGAGCAGTTATTTGTCCAGGTAAAAATTCTCTTACTAGGGAAGAGAGATTAAATATTGGGAGACAGTTTCAGGGCTCTGCCACACCAAAGTACTACCTAAATATTTAACATTAAACTAATAATTAGCAATTCAAAATAAATATTTAATATTCCTATGTTTGCGTGAGATATTTAGGTTTTTACAGATGTGCACATGATTTGCAGTTTCATTTTTGTTTATATTACAGAGTGCAAAAATGGAATTTTCTGTATCGTTTCTATAATCTTCCTGTTACAGATATGAAAAATCTAGTTAGAGGTTAAGGAGTGATAGGATCACAATTAGAATCTAAATATTCTCAGTCAGTACATTGAGGTGTGTCTCATTTCATCATGGTGGGCTTATCTTTCCATATACTTCACGAGGCTGCTCTGAAGCTAAAATGAGATCATGCATATGGAATCACATTGAACTCCTAGAAATTACAACATGTACACATCGTATAAACTTTATATACATTTATGTAATTTCAACTTCTTTTTCTTAGACACTGTTGGAATCTCTGAGTGTGGCCTTTGCTGGTAAGTCATAATTATGCTTCTATATGTTAGTTACTTTTTAATGTGGATAAGTATTCTGGGTAAAAAGGTATTTGGGACTAAAGCTTAACATCGTGGAATGTCATATTTCAAAAATATGGCATAGAATAAAGAATTTCTAAAAATAGAAGCAAAAATTAAATGTTTTTACTTTACATAATTCAACTGAGTTTAGAAGAAGTGGAAAAGAATTAGAAAAACAATAGGAATGGAAAACAATTTTCATTTGTGTTTATCTATAAAAATAAGACAACCATAGCTAATCTTTGCCCTAATTTTAATGGATCTTAGAGAACCTTTGTTTTGAGCCATGTACTTGAATCATGAGCTCAGTCTCTTGAACACCTGCATCGAACTATGCTTTATTATTATATCCTCATATTTATCAAATGGCCCCACAAGAAACAGGGGTAATTTCTGTTTTGTATTTGGTGTTAAATATATGTTCGAAAGGAAGTGTCTGTTGTAATTACTTGATGTACCCTATGTAATGCCTCAAGTAAAAAATTTCATGGTTTATTAACAATAAAAATTCTGATTTTCTCAAAATGATTAACCTCTGGGGTATCAAAAAGGTGGTCAGCATTAGCTATTACTCTCAATAACAGTAAATTGTTAATCCTTATGGTTAATATATTTATCTCTTTCTATTTTGTCAGTACTTTTTAAATCTTTCTGTGCCACTCTTGTTGAATCTATGCATTGTTCAGTAATCCACCTCTTCCTTTTATAAAAGTATATAAATAAATAATAATAGCTACTAAAATAAATAGGGTTGAAATTTCTTAACATAGGAATGAAGTATCACTGATGTTTACTTGTTAGTATTATTATTTATTAATATTACTGTTAATGTTATTATCAAGTCCATCTTTGCCCTCCCTGTTTCCACCGTTTGTAAGGGATGTAAGAGATATATTTCAGGGTTATTGGCATTGGAGGTAGAAATACATACATGGGATAATCTGAGAACATCATTTTCCTCATTAATTATCTTTTCTAGCTAATCTTATACTGAAATTACTGATGATAAGCAAAAGTGATATCATGTTTATATCTTTTCTGCATTCACCTTCCCAATCCTGTAATGGCATAAATAGAGAAATTCCAAAATGTAGCATTTAGGAATAGAAAGATCTTGGATTATTAATCCCTTAAAAATCGCCTAAATGGTTTTGGGTTCAAAGCACTTAACTTCCTTTAAAGAGGTATAATTTATCATTCTCTTAAAATGTTAAGCAGTGGTATTATAATAGCCAGAGTCAGTCCGGAAGGTCATTCTAAAATAATGGAAGGGAATTTGATATATATTCAGTAAAACCCCAGTAATGTACTCCCAAGATAATGCAGATTTGGATATAAAGCAAATAGTGGTTGGTTTCTATTCACTGCAGGATTGGTGAATGGCAGACAACACCAGACAGCCCCAGTATTTTTCTTGCCCAATTTCTTTGATTTGGGCTGATGAACTGGGTGCAGTTAACTAGATGATTGCTATAATTGCTGCATACTATCCAGGAATTCCCAGCCAGCCACAGGACCCAGAATCATCTCTATTGATATCTCAGCCATAATGGACAATCACCACAAATGGTGATACACTGCAGCTGGATATAGGGATTGGGTGAGAATCATTCCACCATATCCCCAGAACTCCTAACTGGTTAGCTGTGTTTTAGTTCTCCAGTGGTTTCTTTAACTTCATAATAATATGACCTCATATTTTATGAATGACTATTTTGGAGCCTATTTATTATTGCATTATGGATGTGGTTTTACTATACCAATATTCAAGGCTGAATAAGGAATCTTTTCATAATTGTTTTTATTGGCAAGTAGTACAGGAGAGAATAAAGCAATGCCATTAAATCCTAGAAAACTGTTTTATATTGAGTATACTTATATGCATTTTTAATCAGTCTTTTAATTTTACAGTTACTTTCTATGATGTATATATTATTCTGCAAGCTTTTGTACTGACTACTGCAGTATTTCTTGGTTTGACTGTATATACTCTACAATCTAAGAGAGATTTCAGCAAATTTGGAGCAGGGTAAGTATATATTCATGGCTATGATAGATATCTTTAATATTATAGGTTGTTTTAAGAGAAGTGCTGTACTGTTAGCTTTGGATACTGCCTTTTAAAGTGGGTAATGAAAAATCATCTCTTTGAGTTCTAGGGCCAGGCCTTACTCTCCCAGAACAAGGAGATAGAAAGTGGCTTTGAGTCATTTGCTTTCTCTCTACATTGAAAGGGAAGTGAATGCCACAAAAATAAAAAATAAAAAAAAGAGCTTTTTAGAGAGACTAGGCTTGTATACTTTATGAATGGTATGGAATTTGCCTAAATTATTTAGGTCTTTGTCTTAACATAAAGATTACCAAGACCATCCACATCTTGGTGGTGAAAGCAAGACGTTGGTGATGTCTGCATGAACCTTAAAGCCTTTTTGATCTATCCAGATTAACCTGTATTCTTCACACTAATAGGGGCATGAAATGATCCTTTTTTATATGAGGATAATGGTACTGTGTTGCCCTCACCTGGTAAGAATTCATAGACAATTTTCTAAGCTCACAGTGGCTTCCTATTGGCACATAATCACCCAACCATTTTCTGTTCTTTTTCCTGTTACAACACTAAAAATTTACAAAAGTCTACTCTTGCAAAACTTTCTTTCCTCTCTTTTTTTTCTGGTAATCCAGATTACCAGAAATCTCTATTGGGATAAAATATAGTAGGTTAGTCAACATTCATAATTGTGCAAGATGCATAAATAGTTTTATTAGAATGGAGTTTGATTTAGGAAAAAGCAACATTTTCTTTTCATTTCCTTATTTGGGTGGTGGGGGGAGTGTTCCTTAGATATTTGTGTAGTATATAGGAAGATTTACTCTCTGCTGCTTCTTCCCATCCCAGCCTCCAACTGCTCCCTTTCCCATTCATCTCTTTTATTGGTAGATCTTTTAAGTAGAGGTTGCTCTAGGTTTTATGGCATACATATTTTAATTATCATAGTCTACCTTCAAATAATAAATTTCATGTATAGTAAGTACACTTATATGTGCTCTCCCCTACCTTTGTGCCATAACTTTTAGTTCTACATGTTATAAACTTCATAATACAGTAAGTAATACCTTGGTTTGCGAGCATAATTTGTTTTGGAAACAAACTACTCGTATTGCAAGACATTGCTCATTTACCAACTTAAAATTGGTAGTATTAGAAATGTTTGCTCATCTTGCAGAACACTTGCAAACCACATTACTTGCAATCCAAGGTTTTACTGTACATTGTTATCAATTTTGCTTTAAACATTAAATTACCTTTTAAAGAGATTTAAACAGTCTTATGTTTGTCCACACATTTACCATTTTTGTTGTTCTACATTTCTTTATGTAGATCCAAATTTCCATCTAATATTTTCCTTCTATTTCCTTTCAAAATTTCTTAAAATGCTGGTCTGTTGGTCTCAGCTTTTGTTATGTTTGAAAAAAATCTTTTTTACCTTTGTTTTTGAAAGTTATTTTTGCTGGGTATAGGATTCTAGGTTTGGGGGGGTTTTTTGTTGCTTTTAGTACTTTAAAAGATGTCACTGCACTGCATTGGGCTTGTGTCATTTCTGACAAGAAGTCTGCTATTCTATCATTGTTACTCTGTACATAATATGTCTTTTATCCCCTAGCTACCTGTCACGTTTTCTCAATTATTTGATTAACAGTATTAGTAATTTGATTATGATATTCTTTGGGTTTTTTTGTTTTGTTTTTTGATGTTTCTTCTGAATCTTGGATATGTCAGTTTAAAGTTTTCATCAAATTTGGACCATTTTCAGCCAATATTTCTTAAAATATTTTTATGTTTCCCCTTCTTTCTCCTCTCCATTGAGACTCTGATCACATATATGTTAGACTTCTTGATGTTTTTCCAGTTCACTGATGCTTTGTTCATTTTTTTCGCAGTCTTTTTCTCTGATTCATTTTGGTTAGTGTCTGCTATTTTCAAGTTTAGTCATTTTTTTCTTTTTCAATGTCTAATCTCATTTCTCATTTGACATATTTTCTGTCTACAGAAATTCAGTTCAATTTGTGTCTTTTTAAAATATATATATTTCTAGGAGGAGGTGGGGGACTGGATGAAATGGTGAAGAAAGAAAGAAGTACAAATGGTAGTTATAAAATAGTCATGGGGATATAAAGTACAGCATAGGGAATATAGTCAATAATTATAGTCAATAAACATATGGTGCTAGGTGGGTACTAGATTTATCAGAGGGATCACTTTGTAAGTTATATAAATGTCTAACCACTATGCTATACACCTGAAACTAATATCAAATAATATTGAATGTCAACTCTGAAAAATAAATACAAAAAATATATAGATATCTTTAATTTCTCGCCTCTGATGATGCATTCCTCTACCTCCTTGAACATATGGAATATATATATTTTTTTCTTTTTTTTTAAGATTTTATTGGGGAATCGGGGGAGGGGAACAGAAAAGTTGCTGTCCTTTTGTTCTTCAGTCTAGTTGTGGAGGACGTTGCTTCACTGGCCCAAGTTGGCACCATCATTGCGNTACTCTGCCCGAAGTTATCTCAAGTAGCAAAGAGTTTATTTTAAGGATATAAGAGCTTAGGAACCCACCAACTCAAACCCACCAGGCCTCAAGAAGAAAGTGAACTAGAAGAAGGTTCTAGAAATGATACTGTTGTAGGAAATTCAACAGAGTTTGTGGTCTCCTCTCCCTTCTTCCATTACATCTCTTCTCTGCCTCACAGCTATCCTTACTCATAGTTTTCCCCTTTGCTATCTTTGTTTTTTATTTATTATTATTATTATTTTTTTAGCTGAGCCATCCTGCCACCTGTTGGCAGCTCAGTGGCAGCTCAGCTCGGGCCAGACTCGAACCGCTGTTGCTCAGAGCTCAAACCTTTGAGCGAGCTCTTAACCAACTGAGCCACTCAGCCGGCCCTATCTTTGGTTTTTATAAGGCCCATTGTGGGCCTCATATGGCTCATTAACCTCTTAGCTTTAGCTCCTGCTACCATTGCTTCATTCTCTGAGTTTAGATTTCTAAGTGAGAAAGAATCTGATTGACACAGCTAATTAATGGCACTGGTCACATTGTAGATTGGTCAGCCAATATATGGGTTGGCTAGGTTTGATGCCAACTTCTGTCCCAGTCAGCTATGTCCTAGGAGAGAAGGAGGAAGTACAAAAGGAAACAGCGTCACATAGAGTTCCTCTTCAACTCTATATAACAAGTCTCCTTTCAGAAAGACTAGATTGATTTCTATGTGGGGAAAACGGTATGGACCAGCTTTTGCCCAGCAGGGCGAGGACATTCGAGAAAAGCATCAGCCATATGCTTATGGGCAAGATGGTCGCTTACTGCTACAACAATTGATCATGCCCATAGCTAAAAATGGTTTAACAGATAAGGAAGTATGTAAAATACATTTCAGATTATTTAGACCTCTGATACTAGGTTATTTTGTCCTACTCCACCAAAATTAGAAAGGAGGTGTGGATCTTCCCTTGCCCTAAGAGGCATATATGTGCGTGCATGTGTGTGTATACACACATTTAAAGGGGGCATTATTTTGGGGGTGGTATTATGTTTTTCTAGTCTTACCATTCTCCTATTTATACTGTTGTTTTTCTTTCAGATATTTGAGTATAGGGTAGGATTTCTTACCTAAAATCATGTCACAAATATCAGGAATGTAGTATAAGTCTATTGTCCAGAAAAAAATATTTCTATTATCTTTTGCTACCACCTCCCTGACACTACCAACAATATTATGACAAAATACGCTAGTGGCTTCAGTGCCTCTATATGTACAGTTTCTAATACCATTTTTGCTTTGGTTCTGATGATTTGTTGATTTCAGGTAGGGGAGGTTTATAGGAAGTGCTTCTCTCAGGAGTATGATTATACAGCCACTGCTGTTACTTTTATGGCTTTGCTTTTATGATATGGTCTATCAGATGGTTGATAAAATCTAGAGTAAGCATATAAAACAAAATAAAGATATGTAATTAAGGGGAAAGAGAAGCTATAGGATAAAGCTCACTATCCCTAAATCTTTTATTTAGGATATGAGTTCAGCTGCTTGTGACATGATTTAAAAATGGCAAAATAACAATGGCTTAAATAGGATGGTTTCTTTTTCTTTTTTTTTAGGTACTAATGATGCTTGAGCTATTTTTATTTTATTTTTTTACTTTGTACTACTTTATTTTATTTTTTAATTTTATTGTTAGTTTCTGGTGTACAGAACAATGCAATAGTTATCCTTTTCACTCTCACAAAGTAACAACCCTCCTCCCCCATCTACTGCCCTCCCACCTCTGATATCACACTTATCTATTACAATTCCATCGACTCCATTCCCNGAAGACTTTAGTAAGTATTTTTAAATCATTAGACCTTGGAGTTAGTTTATGGATGTTGATAAGATACTCTGAAAGTAAGAATTTCTTATTGTATAGAAATTAGAGGCAGAGGTACTATAAGTGAGAAATAAAAATAGGTGAGTGAAAGTAAGTTTATATATTGCTTGCCTTTTAAAGGGGAGTTTCATTTTAGGGAAACATTTGTACTGCTTGGAAATTAAGATTTCTTTTGAAATTTATATGTAACTATATGCTTTCTATTCCTGCATTTCAGTTTCAAGATAGAATCATTCTTTAAAATTGTTGTTTTTAATCTTATGTTTTGTTGTATGCTTCTGTTTTCAAATATGCAGTTAGTACTTTATTTTTATTTTGATGAAAACATTTACATTCTGGCTTATTAACTTAATTTTTTTTTTAAGTTCATGCTTTTTGGAAGGTAGTTACCACTTATAAATTTTTATTTCTTTGGCAGCATTCTCTTGTTTAAAATTTTAGTTATAGATTACATTATTTGGATTAAGATTTAAGAAAGAATACATATAACAAGTTAATATTTCTAAGATGAAATTTGATCTTGCTGGTCTATGATAAATGCTTTAGAAAATAGTCATGTGTAAATTTTTTCTCTTTTAGCCTTTCTAAGAAAAGTCTACAGCATCGTTTCTATGCAAGTTCTCTTAACTACAATGACAGCTGCATTGTTTTTATACTTTGAGTCGATACGGACATTTGTACATGGGAGGTAAGATGATTCTGAGTCATTTTCAGTCACTGCATATGATCAAAAGGGCATATTATAAGCAAAGTTTTTGCTAGTAACTTTTGATTTAGAATGTAAAAAGGCTCATTATGAACTCCTGTAAATAAGATTAGTTTTGTTTCGATAAGGAAAATGTTCTATAAGATGGTATTTACCTCTGAACTTTTTAACTTACAGTTTCATAGGATTAAACCCTTATCTCCTAGAATAGTATTAAGAAT
>NW_017731401.1:2083927-2085274 GCF_001890085.2 Hipposideros armiger | reverse complement strand
TTTGAAATAAGAACTACCATGTATTGAGGTCCTATCACCTACCTAGGTTCAGTTAGGTTGCATTAGCTTCATTCTGTGGACAAGGAAATCCAGGCTTTGAGACACTAATTCACCAATATCACTCACAAGGAAGTGCTGGAACCAAAAATACAACACACACCTCTCTGGTTCCAAAGCCTATGCTATTAGGTGCATATGTAAAATAATAAAAAGTATTCTTTTTTTTTTTTCAGCTGAGCCATCCTGCCACCTGTTGGCAGCTCAGCAGCAGCTCAGCTCAGGCCGGACTCTAACCGCTGTTGCTCAGAGCTCAAACTCTTGAGCAAGCTCTTAACCAACTGAGCGGCCAGCCCCAATAAAAAGTATTCTTTGTGACCAGTGTGACCATCACCTAAGACAGATGTCCCAAGCTTAGCATTGTGTCTGGCATACATTAAGTAATTAGCCAGGTAAACATTGGCTGAACTAAATTAGTTTGATCATTTTACCCTTTGAACTTGTCTTTGGGATAGGGCCTAGCTGGCGTCCCAACCACGACCGGGATTCTTTTCATCCTTCTCCAAGACAGACTTCGGAGCCTGTCTGGGAGGAGCTAGGCTCCTAGGTCTGCACTCACAGCAAAGGCAGGAAGCGCGTCAGCGCCCAACTCCCAATTCCAGCAGACCCCGCCTCTACAGGCTTTCCCGGACATTGTGGCTCCCGGCGTGCAACGCGCCCGCCCGGGGGCGGGGGTAGTGGAGAGGGCTGCCGGGAAAGCGGAAGTGTAAGGGCTTCCGGTCGTCGTGAGCGTGCGGACTCAGCGTGTGGTTATTCAGGTGAGCTCGGTAGCTCTTGTGTTCAATGGAGTGTGGGAGTGGGTACTCAATTCTGCTTCTCGCAGAGAATCATGTCCCAAGCTTGCTCAATCCCGGGGAAAGCCTGAGCCCGGCCTGGTGACACAAGCCTCCCTCAAGGGCAAGCGTCTCTGGGGGTCTTGGTGACGGCCGTCTGGTTTCCCCGTGCTCTCTGCGAATCTGAGTCCTTTGTCGGTCAGTCTTGCTCAGGTTAACCTCGGCCCTCAAGGTTGTCTACTTTGTTTACCGGAACCCTTATGTCCCCACCTACTGCAGGGCTTGGGTTATTGTACATAAGGGGAAGTCACCGCAGACTCCAAGGGTTCCGCTTGCCTGCGCGCATCCCAGCCCAAAGAAAACACGAGCAGGAGTTTGCACCAAAGAAAGTAAAGGTTTATTTAAGGAGTAAATAGCCCGGAGACACAGGTGAACTAATGCTCTTTAAAAATCTGGCTCCCGGATGGCCTCCAGTGTTTAGATTATGTAAGGGAAAAATCATTAATCATGGTTGTTA
>NW_017731401.1:2060862-2081790 GCF_001890085.2 Hipposideros armiger | reverse complement strand
TTTTTGAATATGTATCTTTGTTAACTTTTCAGATAAAATATGGCTAAAAGCTTACGGAGTAAGTGGAAAAGGAAGATGCGTGCTGAAAAGAGAAAAAAGAACGCCCCAAAGGAGCTCAGCAGACTTAAAAGTATTCTTAAAATAGATAGTGATGTTTTAATGAAAGATGTTCAAGAAATAGCAACTGTGGTGGTCCCCAAACATTGTGAAGAGAAAACCCAATGTGTGGTGAAAGATGAAAACGGTGAGAGTTTATATGCTTCCTTAAAAAAAAAAAAAAAAAAAAGAAATTCTGTTAGTTTCCTTTTGTGACTCTTTTTTTCTTTTTTGACTGTCTTCCATTCATTCCTTCACTTGCTTCCCACAAACATCCTGCCAGCCCATGTTATTCTTTGAAGACTTGTAATGCTATTAGAGATTCTATGGTAAACTGTTTTAAAGCCAGTTCATGCCTCTTGATGCTTACACAATAGCCTGAAGTGTCTCAGAAATAGACAGTACGACAGGAGTAGACCAACCTGGACACACCCTCGTTGCAAGGTACATAATTCAGTCAAGAACTAGGCAGGATATAAGGAGGTCTTACTTCATTTTATCCTTTGCAAGATCTAGTTCCCATTCTAAGAGTCCTATGCCGTTAAGTTATTATCCTGAAAATCACAGTTTCTCAGTATTTGAATTTGACAGGTTCTAGTGACCTCTATGTCTTAGTCATAGTCTAAAGTTGGAGGCTATATGTAATGCTAGTTTCAGCACAGGAAAGACTCATTGGTTTTCATGTTCCTAATACACCACTTTGGCAGCAAACTAAATTAAGCACTCACAATACTTAAAACAGGATATTTATGTGGTGTCTAGTTGTCAAGGAAGAGAGCAGCATTCCTCAGTCTTCCAATCCTAGAAATTTCCCATTCTTCAGAATGATCATTTCTTATTTTCTCATCCTATTGCACCCCTCTCACAGCCCTATGAATGAAAATTACAGGAAGCTTTTTACTTCAACGTCTTCGAAAAATAGTGGCAATCAACAGAAAACCCCTCATCTTCCTACTTTGCAAGTCTGTAAGAATTTGAATGGATAGTCTGTTTTCCCTCTTTTATTAATGCGCTCTCAAAAGCCTGTTTTTCCACTTGCGTTCTGAATCCTCTCCATTCTCAGGGGCTGTGCTCATGTATCCTGCTTATCAATCTCTCTTCTCTGCTGGATCACAAAAGCATAAATGTGTCCTGGGATGTATCATCTCAAAAAGGAAAGAGAAATCCCTCCCTTGATCTCACATTTCTCTCAATCTGCTGCTTTATTTCAGCTGTCTTTGCAACTTTTTAATAAAGACTGACTGTCTCTATTTCCTCACATGCACACCACCCCCTGCCCATTCACTGTTTGTCATTGAGGTAAAATTCACATAACATAAAGTTTACCATTTTAAAGTGTGCAGTTCAGTAGCATTTAGTACATTGATGATGATGTCCAACTATCACCTCTATTTCCAAAACATTTTCATTACCGTAAAAGGAAACCTCACACCCATTTAGCAGTCTCTCCCTCCCCATAGCCTCTGGCAACCACTAATGTGTTTTCTGTCTCTGGATTTACCAGTTTTGGATATTGCATATAAATGAAATCATATGTGACCTTTTGTGTCTGAATTTTTTCACTTAGCATAATGTTTTTGAGTTTCATCTACGTGTTACCTTGTATCAGCACTTCTTTTTTTAAGCTGAATCATAGCCCATTTTATGCGTGCACTACATTTTGTTTATCCATTCATTCACTGGTTGATGGACATTTGGGTTGCTTCCACCATCTGGCTATTTTGAACATTTATGTACAAAGTTTTGTTTTCAGTTCTTTCGGATATCTATGAGTGGAATTGCTAGGTCATCTGATAATTCTTTTTACTGTTTTCTGTATCAGTCACCATTTTACATCCCTACCAGCAATATAGGAGGGTTCCAATTCTTTCACATTTTTGCCAGTACTTGTTATTTCCCTTTTTTTTTATATTATTGCCCCATCCTAGTGGGTGTGGAGTGGTGTCTTATTGTTGATCATCTTTTCATATGCTTATTGGTCATTTGTATATTGTCTTTGGAGAAAGCTATTCAAGCCCCCTTTTTAATTGGATTGTTTGTCTTTTTGTTGTTGGGTTGTCAGAGTTTTGATTTGTTTTGTTTTTACAAGTTTCAGAACCATAATTTTATTGCAGTGAGTTAATCAAAATATTTTTAATAATGTATACAATCTTAAGGTTGTAATATTCTGGATGCTAGATGCCCGTTCACTCTTGAGTCTCTTGGATTTATCCTGTAATTTTATCTCTTCCTTTCTATTTCTTTTCTTTTTTGTTCTAGTGTCTGATTTTCTCAACTTTATCATCTAGTCCTTGTGTTGAATTGTTCAGTTTTCCTGTATATTTTTAATTTCCAAAATTTTTTCTATTGTTCCTTTTTTATAGGCTGAGGTTCTTAATGGGTATATACCCTCTGTGATCTCATTGTGGGTATTCATTATAGTTTTTTTAGAAATTTTGATCTACTCTGTGCATTGTTTTGTATTTTTCTTCTTGGCTTATAACTCCATTCCATTTCTTTTTTGTCTCTCTTTCATATTAGAGACCTCTCCAATGTTCAGTGATCAGTAGTTGCTTATATTTAAAAGTGAGGCATGAAAATGATGGTTGGAAGCCTGCAGGGAGGGAACAAGGTGTGGAGGAGGGCTTATCAACTGCTAGACTTGCAGAATTATTGATTAGCCCTTGGAGATTTTGTTGTGGGAGATCTCTTGTCTCAGAACCTGTAAGCCTTTTCTCTTTCATCCTCAGAGAGGAATTCTCTCATCTCCTGCCTTTGAGAATATCTGGCTGCCCTCATTTTTGGAGTATTTCAGTAGCTAATTGAGGATGGAACTGCGGGTGCTGGAGTCTCCCCGTTTAGTAATCTACCGGTCCTTATATGGTTCCTCATTTCTGCCCTCAAATTCTTGTTTCCCCTTATTTGTGCTCCTTCAGCTACCCACCCAATTTCATAAGCCACAAACCTAGTAGGTATCCTTGGTCTCTCTTTCCTTCATCTCCCACATCTAAACTGTTAGCACATCTTGAGTAGCTCCAAAATACATCAGGGCCTGTCCATTTTCCTCCTACTTTTATACTTTCACTTTAAATGACCATCATCTCTTATCTGAACCATGATAGTAGCCTTTTCACTTCTCTCTTCAGCTCTTGTTCCCTCTGATTCATTTCTAACCTTTCAACCCATGTGATACTTTTAGTACATAAATCAAATTATATCGTTCTTATGCTTAGAACATGTCATTGTCTTTCCATGTGCTTACCAGAGTCACCAGGTCCGACTTAATCTGGTCCTGGCCCCTCTCTTTAAAAAACTGCTTATCACAGACCAAAGTTTACTTTGTTATTTACGCCTCAACACGACATTGTAAACTCCATGAGAGCAAGGAGCTTATTTGGACCATTATATCCTCAGAATCTAAAATAGCACCTAAAATTATCATTCAGCAAGCTATTGAATGGCTAAAATATACCAGGCACTCTTCTGTGTACTGTGGAAACAGTAATGACTATCAGAGAAATGGCCTCCATCTGATGGGATTTACGTTGTTTTGGAGGAGACAGAAAGTAAACCAGGTAAATGTGTTACTACAATGTCAGGTAGTAGACATCATGGAAGACCTCCTATACCCTGGTTAAGTCCCAGGGAGGGGCATTCTGAGCATGTCCTACACAGTAGATAAGGTTGGTGATGGTTATACCACAGCATGGCTGTGTGGAGCTTACTGCGGAGTCTTCTGTTACTAGATCTGGATCTCTGTTTGTCACCCGGATAGAAAACTGTCGTAGCCCCAGGATATTCTTCTCTGTCCTCTGCCCATCTCTGTCATCACAAGCTTGCTCCTTAACGACTACACCTCTTCCAAGTTCACTTCAATAGAAGTGACTAATCATTCCTCATAAGCTCATTTACTTGTAAGGCCTCTTTATTATAAGTGTCAGTGCACTTGTTACTGGCTCAGCTATCTTATTTAGTTCAAGAAGGCACTTAATCTGATTAACTTACAACTCACATTTGCTCAAAACCATACACTTATCCCCAAAGCAGTACCTCAAACTCATACATCCTAAATGTCTCTTATTTAACCTTTACTATTCCAAAGGACAATCATGACAACATTCTTTAAAGTTTCTAGTGACTAAAAATGTTGTCTTTTGTTGTCACAAATTTCTTTCATGGTTGTAGGAACACATGGAAGCACATACGTGATTCCACTGCATGTGTTGTAAGGGGTTTTCAGAGTGTTAGTCAAAGAGCAACCCACAGATAAGGGATGTTTTTCTTCTGTAGTTTCAGACCACATTCAGTTCTGTTCTCATTACATCAAAATGTCTTTTCACAGGGTTGTTTTTTCATTTGTGAGTATTAATAGTTTTTCCATGTTTTATTCAGATGACATGAAAATGGAGACTGATATTAAGAGAAACAAAAAGACTCTTCTAGACCAACATGGACAGTACCCCGTATGGATGAACCAGAGGCAAAGAAAAAGGCTGAAGGCAAAGCGAGAGAAAGGGAAGGGGAAAAGCAAAGCAAAAGCAGTGAAGGCATCGAAGGGCCTGGCCTGGTAGACTTAAAAACCTGAAAAATGCTACATGGGACAGATCTGTGATTAGAATATACACACTGACTTCAACTTGCACCAATGAAAACTTTGTTTCCATATTCTAACTTGGACTTTTTCTTCAATTCAAACCCAATAGAACTTTGTGAATTCATTTTGGGAACTTGAATAAAACATTTTAGTTGTTGAATGACAGCTATACTGATATTTTTTATTGGGTGCTATCCAATTTGCAGCATCCAAATTCAGAATTCTGTCAAGTATTAATGTGGTTGTGATTGTTTGGTCTTAGTAAAGAGAGATTATATTATACTGACAAATTTGAACCACTCAGATTTAAAGAAAACTAATATGCTATTTAAAAATATAATGTCAGTGGATCTTATAATAAGTGTTTGTTTGGAGTTTTGATTTTGTATAATTCAGAATAAAAGGTATCTTGTCTAGATCTGGAATATCTTTTCTTTCATATACCCTTAAGGCTTTCTAGTAGTACAGAAGACCATATTTTATAAAGTTTTTAGGTAGAATATTAACATGTACAAAATAGTATGCTCCATCTATTAAGGAGATTAGGGCATCCTGGAAACTAGTTAAATGTTCATCAGTTTTTATATTATATAGTATAATATAATGCAATATTTCCCAGAACGTGTTTCTCAGAATCAGTTTTTCCAGATGCATGGTGAAAAAATGTAGTTTGTGGTCATATCAACTTGGAGAATGCTACATACTTGAAGATTTACAAAAAGTATTAGCTGAATATTAGTATAGTCTTACAGAGATCTAGCAATAAAGAAACCTGTTTAACTTTGACTCTTTGAAACTAGTGTTCCGAGGAATAGAATATACTATTGGAAATGCTGGTATAATGAAATGATTTTTGTTAAATCTGTCTTGCTACAGTTTATTAATTTCACTCTTAAGTTTACTTTTAATTAAGCAATTTAAACTTAGCACTCCCTCTGAAATTTCACTAATCATATTAGTCATTATTATATGTTCACCAGAACAAATATTTATTGAGTGCCTGCTGTGTGCCAGGGACTTTCCCAGGTGCTAGGAATGCAGGGAACATGACAAGGTATCTGCTCTTGGGTTTCTACTCAGAAGAGGCTGTTAACTTCAGAGGAAAACCAAGTTAAAAGTGAGATCAGTTAGAATAAGGTCACTTAGTCATCAGGACACAAATTTTGTGCCAGGCACACTTGCTAGGCTGGAACACACTATAGAGATAAATAGGATGACCCAAATCTTTTTGGATTTTTGAGTCTAAAATTTAATGCCAGTAGAATCTTAACATTATTTTATGTAATAGACTTTTTCAATTTACTCTGGTTAGTTCACTGAAAAGTTAGTGGATAATTTTTAAATACTGAAAATAAGTTTTCTCAAAGAAACTAGTAGAAGATGTGAGTTGGAAAATAAATGTCATTCGTGACCTTTTTTGTATTTTGGTATATTGGGTTGTCAGAAAAGTCATGACGCATTTTTGCAACGAAAAACAGAAAAAATATGTCACGACTTTTCCGACAACCCAATAGTTATGAACAGTAGTTTGAGGAAAAAGTAAATATATAAATGTTTTTATGAAATAAAATGTTTCTAACATCATCCAATTAAGGCACTGACAATACCAGCCTATATATACCAGCTAAATTTTTTTTTNGCCACTCGGCCGGCCCTAGAATATATTTTTAAATGTCATTGTTTACTAATTCTATTTCTGTGTCATTCTGAATTAGTTTCTATTGCATTTTTTCTTTTTCTTTAAATATTTTTCGCTTTCTTTTTCTAGGAAGCAGCTAAGCTCCTTGGAAATGGTCTGAACCTGTGAGGCTCTGTTAGGCAGATCCAGAGCAGTTTTTAATTTTAGTTTTAGGTTAGTTTGGCCCCACGACTGAGATAGTGCCCTTCTCAGGATCACTCAGAGCTTCCACGCCTGAGGAGGGCTTTCCACTCTGGCTGGTGGGAATGTGAACTGTTCCTGGCCCTGTGTGGGCTGGGCATTGTGTGTCCTGCTTCTCTGTGGTGGTTCTTTCCCAGCCTTTGTCACATTCTCACATGTATGCATTGATCAATATTCAGCTGAAGACTTGAGGGGACTCCTCTGCATGTCATCAGAGCTACCAGCTCTCTGTATAGCTAGCTGTCTTCTCTCAGGAACTTTAACCCGCAAATTCCAGCCACTTTGGCCTCTCCCAACACTGAATTCTTATCTCCTCATACTCGATACCACAAGGCTGCACATGGGTTCCTGTCTCTACACTGTAGCCTAGAAACTCTCTCTAGCTGGATTAGTTGTGGTGTTCACCTCTTTGTTTCCCTTTGATTCCCTCAGGAATCACTGTCATGTGCTTCTTGCTGTCCATATCTGAAAACTGTTGTTTCGTCCTATATTGTCTGGTTTTTATTTAAGTTGGGAGGGTAAATTTGGCCCCTGTATTTGTATCCTAAAGCAGCAGATGTGTATGCAGGCTCCCAAGTTTCATATTTGATAACAAAGGATAGACTTTTTAGGTGCCCTTTGTCATATAATTTATACGTGTGTGTGTGTTTATGTTATGAATGGCAACTCATAAAATTATAGCAGTGGCAAATTTATGTACACAATTTCTATACTACATCAGAATAAAACAAGGAATACTTATATCAATATTTTCAATGTATTTCAATTGAAAACTTTTAAAAAATGACACTCTTAACTAGTTTTGCACACCTGTTCTTTCAATTTCTGGGTATTATACAGTATTCTTTATATGTTTATAAATTCTTACATTTCAGTTACTCTTTGACAAATATCAGGATGGATTTATTTCTTCAGAAAATGTTGGATGAGTTTACAGAGGTTTTTGTGAGGAACAATATTCTAAATTATTAACACTTTGTTTTTATAGACTGTTTGCTGTGTTGTGGATTTTGTGCTTGTCAGGAATTTGGAAGGTGAGTTGTCTCAGAATAACTTGAAATATAATTCTGGCCATGTCTATGTAAATAATCACAAAATGCTGTAAGAGGTGTACTCTTATGATAGGACACTTAGTTATAATTATCCAAAGATTTGTATATAGAATAATTATAAAATTATTTTTTTTAAAAGTAAGGTTTTATATTTTGTTGATTCAAAGAAAGATAATGAACAAATGAGTTAAATTACATAGAAAGAGGTCCTCACTTGTAAGCTAATCTCCAAGTGGCACATGTAATTCTGAAAAAAAATTTTTTTAAATAGTTTATATTTGGAATGCTACTGTTCAAGGTCAAGTGGATAATTTAATAGAAAGGGAGATAGCCATTGTCTCATTCTGTCATCCAACAGAAGTGAGGGTGGACCTGTGTTGCCGTTTTATGCTTTTAACATTTATATTCAGATTTGTACTGCATTATCAAATATGTATGTAGCATATGTAACTTAAGAGCAAGTAACTCTAGTGTTCTTAATACTGTTCTTAAATATAAACTTGTTACTTTAATCTCTTGCCTATAGGTATTTTTTTATAGTGAGACAATGGAATTGGTTGTGGCTGCTATGGGATCCCTTCTTTTCTGTGGATTCATCATCTATGACACACACTCACTGATGCATAGGCTATCACCTGAAGAGTATGTATTAGCCGCCATTAACCTCTACTTGGATATCATCAATTTGTTCCTTCACCTGTTGCGTTTTTTGGAAGCAGTTAATAAAAAGTGATTAAAAGGAGTATATAGTCTTTGAGTCAATAAGAGGGTACTTAACCAGACATCAAATCTGTTGGTATCTTCATGTTGGTCTTTCCAGTCTTCAGTGCAAAAAATACATTTCTGTTACTTACAAATTACCAAGTCTCTAGTATTTTATTATGGCAGCCTGAATAGACTAAGATAGACGTTATCAGATGAATTTTGAGGGGAACACAATTCAGTCCATAACACTCATTAAGCATCACTTTTTCCCAGCTATTAAGTTGAAATAAGTTATTGGCATAGATTTAGCCTCTGGTAAGGTTTAGATGTAAATCTGACTTCATCATTGTCAGTTAATTGTTGAATACCCAGTTGTATGATGCTATACTCAAGTTTAATACAGCATAGTGAGTAAGAGCATCTAGGTTAGAATCATTGCTGTGCAATCAACCAGTTATGTGGCTTTTGGCACGTTATTTATCCTTCCTTCCTTAGCTCTTTTACATCATCTTTGGAATGGGTATAATAATACCTACTTTATTGGGATGTTGTTATAAGGATTAAACGACAGGATATAGCATAAAACTATGTGCTTAATGTCATCTGCTATTATTAATTTTTTCAGTCCAAAGGCGGAATGTACTGAATTGTGACTAAAGATACTAAATAAGCAAAAGAAGATTTGACGTTTTTTAAAAAAATGTAAAATAATGCCATTGTTTTCAGTAAATTATATTTTGGTTTGGGAAATAACAATTTTTAAAAAAATAAAAATATAGACATGTAATTAATCTTTTTAAAGTGACAAATTTTCAAAACAGTTTTAATTTCTGATATGACATACTGTAATTTAGTTCTAAGAGTGTAAGGGAATCGCAAGACCAAGAAGTTTGAAAAAAACTGGTGTACAGTATTATACTTTATAAATGAACCATAGTTATTCATACATTCTTCTGTCATTGAATTTTATATGGTCATTCCATTTTGTCATCACAATTAGTCCTGCTATGTATATCTCTGTATGTTTCCCAGTATGCACAGATAAGAGAGTTTGCCCAAGTAGGGAATATACCTAGAAGCAGAATTGCTGGATAAATGGACACGTGCAACTTCAGTTTTTTACATCAAATAAAGGTGAAAATATGCAGAGTCCAGAAATACTTAAAAAGAATTAGTGGGACTTGGACAGAGTGACAGGCAATTCCACATGCAAGGTGCAAAATGCAATCAGAGAGCTAGGAAGAAAACAAGGAAAGAGCAGTATCTGAGAACTTTTTATTGAGTCTAATTTGGGAAAAGAAGAGCAGTAGGCCCTACCTGCCTTCATTTCTGTTTTGCACACTTGGCTTCAATCCATTTGATGAGCTTCTGGGGTTAGTTGTGTCAGCAGCCAGCTGTGGACCTTTTTTTGAGCAGCTTGGTACTTAGGTTCTTTTGCTTGTTCCTTTCATCTTTATTAGAACTTTGTCTTGAAGTTCCCATCATCCAGGGCCTGGGCAACATGGGGTCAACCATCTGAATCCCAGAAGTCTTCCTAGTCCTTACTGATTATGCAGATCAGGGTTTCCGTGGGAGAGGCCTGACTGCAGGGGTTCCACTGGATGGTGTCCATAGTGTCATATGCCTTTGAGATGGAGAAACAGCCCACTTTCTGTGAGGTGTTCAGTGCTATCCACTGTGCCTCCAACCCCACAGGCACCTTCCAGCTCTGAGGGCGCAGAAGCAGCATCCAATTTGACTCTTAAGCCTTGTCCCTCCATCAAGGGTTAAAGTTTCCTGAAGACTGTAGTTAGGTTTCCTTGATGTTTGTATACTGAGCATACCACCTATCATAGAGTGCACACTCAAATGTATGAATGTGGGAATGAATTAAGGGTTTTTAAATATACCAAGGTCATTTAACTATTCTGTTAAAACTGCTTTTATACAAACTGGTAACTTGGGTTAAAAAGGTTTTTTCAATAATCCAGTTTATGATTCAGCTTTTTAAAGCATTAGTAATGCTGAATTATGGCATAACAAGACATTTTCATAAGTTGTTTTTTTTTCTTCTTTTCTGGTGCCAAGTGTCTATTCAAAGGCCTTGGCCTGGTATGTTAAGCAAGATGCAGTCAGCTTTCTCTAATTTAAAATACAATGTGAATATGTATTTTTAGGAGAGGGTCAAAGTTCTAATATATGGTTAACTTGTAAAATGGAAATTCACTTGCTCTGTAAGAATTTAATTATTTAAAGAAAGCAGGTCTCTTCAGGCATGCTTTTTTATATACCATGTTAGCTTTTTTTCAGGTTCTGTTATAAACTTGGTACACTCTGAGTTTAGTAATTTCCATATGATGCAGGATTTCTTAAAGGACACACATTAAAGAAAAAGGATACCCATAAATTGACTCATAAAGAATTCTCCTTTACTAGCAACCAGACAGGAATTTACTAGGCCATCATTAGACAACTCGTTTCCTTTTTTTTTTTTTTTNATCTTAGCTGTGGAGGGCAGTGTCACTGGCCCTCATGTGTGAGATCCGAACCAGGGCCCTCTGGCGTCCCAAGCCAGTTCTTAACCAACATGCCACTCGGCCAGCCCTAAATTATTTTTTTTTTTCCGTAGGAGTTGTATACATCAGTGATGTTACACACTTGGTGGTTATTTAAATTTTGGCAGCATTGTCAGGTATTCTTTTTTTAAGCTGGATTTTCTTTAAGTTGAGGTCAGAGGTTATTGCTGGGAATATATTTGTTTTCTGTTGCAGATAGCCTCTAATTTGACTCCAGTGGTAGTGGCTTTGAGCTGTCATCCAGGGCCTCTCCATGACATTAGCATGTTCACTTAAGCTCATCCTGTCATGAAGTTTGTCCAGTCAGGATTTATCTTAAAAGTCAACAAAATCAAAAGTCATAAAACACTGCTATTGGCCAGTTGGGAAGCTTACTTGGTTAAGAGCATGAGCTCTAAGCAACAGGGTCGCCGGTTCGATTCCCATATGGGCCAGTGAGTTGTGCCCAAGCTGAGTTGCCAACAGGTGGCAGGGTGGCTCACCTGGTGAGAGCACATGCTCCTAACAAGGTTGCTGGTTTGACACCCACATGGCATGGTGGACTACGCCCACTCACAACTAAGATTGAACACGGCACCTTGAGCTGAGCTGCTGAGAGCTACTGTCAGGCAGCTGGATGGTGGCAACTGGACTTGGAGCTGAGCTAGCTGCGCCCTCCACAACTAAGATTGAAGGACAACTTGGCTGTTCTTCCCAAATTCCCCAATACTGTTCCCTTTCCCCAAGAAAATATTTTAAAAAACAAAAGAAAACACTGCTATCAAAAACTTATTTGGGAAACATGTTCTCAAGTGTCTAGTGGCCTCTGGAAAGAGGCTATTAAAGAGAAATTGTGTTGCCCTAGCCAGTGATTGGGGTCTCTAAGGCACAGAGTTCGAGCACTGCACTACCAGCAAGATTCTGCCCACCTCCACATTTTCATGGGAAATTTCAACTGGCGTTCCAAAATGAGTGCAGGGGTATGATCACTCTGTTGTTCTCTTCCTAAAGATTATAAATTAAGAAGTTTAGCAGAGTATTTTAATCTTCTCAATGAGTTACTTTTTAAAAATTTGTTTTCTTATTATTAGATTCTGATGTTTTCCAGAGAATTGTAAAACCACCAGATGGAGCTCAAGCTAAGCACCAAATCATTATTGGAATTTAAGTGGGCTAAATCACATTAGGAATTGAATGTAACATTTTATTTTTTTCTAAGAAATTAAATTTAAAGTTAAAATATTTAAGGATAATCAAAATTGCTTTCATTTATTGGTTGCTTTGTATGTCAGGCCTTGGTCTAAATGATTTAATCCTAAACTCTTGAAATAAATATATTAATTCATTTTATCTTCCTAGCAGTCCTATGAGTTTGGTATAAATATTATCTCTATTACACATGGGAAAACTGAGGCACACAGGCCATATAACAAACCGGGAGAGCTGGGATTCAAATTCAGACAGGCTCCAGAGCCAACTCGAACATTCTTACAGTGCCATTCTGCCTCTAAAGGGTGTGCAAACTTCCTGAGAGATGCAGGCTCAGGATCAGATAAAGAACACGTTTCAGTAGAGAAATGATTTATAGAGCCCTCCTCAAATCTCTAGGCCTAAACCAGACTGGAGTTCCCTAGGTAGTACTCCCTTAGAGTGGGCTGACCCAATCCCAGAGGATCAGTGGTGCCCAAACTACTAATCAGAGAAGAAGGAACTGCAGTTGAAGCTCTAGGTAGCATCAAGGAGAGGTTTTGACCATATCCTTTTCTGATATCACATTGATGTAGGTACATTTCCACACACCCCCACCCGCCCGCCACTAGGTCACAAGCTGTCCAGCATAAATATGTAGCAGAATTTATTTGCTTATTAGGAAATCTGGGTATTTTCAAAATTTGAATCTTATGTGTCTGAGATATGATTATCCCAGAGTTGGAAAAGGAAAAATAACGGTTATAAATGACTTGATTTAAATATCTGAAATGGGCTGGGTAATGATCGTGAGGGGTAATGGTGTGTGGTTTAGACTAGTGCAAGCCACAAAATAAAATATTTAAATGGGAGAAAGCAAAGAAACTTCATGAAATCCCAGATTTATAAATACTACAACTGAGATGCAGATGTTGGACTGTTGACTAAGTTTACTAACTTCTCATGCTACCTGGCAGAGTGATTAAAATTCATGGAAGGCACAACATAAAATTATTTTCCCTTGTTTTTGCCAGCATATAACAAGACCATTGCAGCAGACATACACGTTTTACAAGGAGATGTTGTGTGTGTGTGTGTGGGGGGCTGTTAAGTCCATATGCCAGGTCAGAGGGTGCTCTGCTATTCCCAGGGCCCTGTCAGGCAGCAGGAAAAGCAGGGCAGGTTTGTGCCTGCTTACCAAAAATCCCCTAAATTTTATGTAGTTGAATGCCAGTGGTCTTCTTCACCCATTTTAGAGCAAATGTAATGTGATGTCAAATCACATTTAGTGGAGTAATAGTAGTAACCAACATTTAGAGAATGCATACCGTGTTAAATGCTTCACTTATTTCATTTAATCCTTAATGCTGTGGGGTCAATACTCTTATTATTCCTGTTTCCAGATGAGGAAACAGTTTTGAAGAGGTAAGTAATCTTGCCCAAATTCATGCAACTGTTAAATAGTGAGTGCGGCTATTCCAGAGTGTAGCATGAATGCCTCCGGTGGGAAGCTTCAGATAGACTTTGATTCAATCTAAGGAAGAACCTTCTGATCAAGGTGTTGGGAGGTGGAACAGGCAGCCTTGGCAGTACGACCATGTTAAGCTAAGGCTGGACAGCTACTGGTTGGAATGTAGCAGAATGAATTCAAACATTGTGCAGCTGTCCCCACCTTATTCATGGTGGGTACGCTCCAAGACCCCCAGCGGATGCTTGAAACAGGTTGGTACTGAATCCTACATATACTATGTTTTTTCCTGTGCATATCTATGATAAGTTTAATTTAGAAATTAGGGGCAATAAGAGATTAACAATAATAATAATAAAATAAAACCATTATAACAGTATGGTTGATGGTTGAACAACATGGATTTGAATTCTGAGATTCCACTTATATGCAGATTTTTTTCAATAAATATACAGCCACCCCTCCTTTCCCCTGGGTTTCCGATCTGTGGATTCAACCAACCACAGATCAAAATCACTATTTTTTTGATCCACAGTTGTGAATACAAGGATACAGAGGGCCAATGCCATTCATTGTTCTTCATCATTTTAGATAAGGGACTTGAGCACCTGCAGAGGTTGATATGGTGCGGTGTTCTGGAACCAATCCCCCTCAGATACTAAGGGACAAATGAAGTTCAGTTTCTGGGGAGTCATAAGTTATATGTGGATTTTTGCATGGGGGAGGGGTGGGTCCCTAACCGCCACATTGTTCAGGGGTCTAATGTATACTCTAATAAAAGATGCATCTGTGGTCTCTCAAAATATCTTGTGCTGGATGTACAGTTGGGATGTGCTGGACAAAGGGAGATTCATGTCCCAGGCAGGATGAAGCAAGATGGCTGGAGATTTCATCACACTACTCAGAACGGCAGGAATTGTTTCTTTCTGGAATTTTCCATTTAATATTTTCGAACTGCAGTTGACTGCGGGTAACTGAAACCGAAGAAAGTGAAACCTCGGATAAGGGGGGACTCCTGTACTTGAAATTTGGGTTGAAAACTGCTAAAGTCCTTTCCAGCCAAGAAACGACTTGCAGGAAGTTGTCATGTCTGACGTCCACTGTGCTTGTTTTGCTCTATATAGTGTTTTGCCCCTACATGATTGCAAACTTGAGTATCTTTTTGGTGGAAATAAAATCTGAAATCTCCTTAAATCTGTTAAGTCTGGATTTCATTCCACTAAGTTCCACTTTAAAGTATGGAAAAACGTTATAAACATCTGCTTTAAACAATGAATGGGGTAAAGTCCTCTGCATTTTAATTTAAAAAATGGCATAGTTTTATAATACATTAAGTTTATAATATGCAGAATGTATTTAATTTCCTAAAGCGATGACTTATCTTGGCATTATGCTATCTTATGAAACACTTTCTCACTCACATTGTGTCTTTATAGTTTTCAATATCAGCAAAACCTTTAAATAGTCTTAGTTGGGTGTTGTGTGTCATTATACAGTAACTGCTAGTACATATGGTATTTCTGATCCATGTAATAAAGTACATTTGTCATGTATCTTGTGATCTGCGTACCTTTCAGCTGTTACTTCATAAATCTCTTCCATCGGAGAACTGCTTTGTACAGCAATGCTTGAAGCTGCTTTTAATAAACTAATATTTTGTGTCTCATATGTAATCAACAGGGAGTATTATAGACTTGTGCCTCTGTGGAGAAACATTCCATTCAACTCCTTTTCTCTTGACAATAATGTAAAAAAAAAAAATAGCTTGGGAAAAACACAGATGTTCGAGAACATATGTTGTTTGCTCCTAAAAGTCAGCTGAAGATCTTTTGTATTGCTCCAGATCTTTTTTTTTTTTAATGCTTTAGAGAAGAAACAGTTTGAGATATGTGATGGGGAGAAGACAGAGTTACAAATTTCAGTGAGAGACCAACATTGGTGCTATTTGTCAAAATTCTAAAATGCCTCACCTTGCTTGCATAAAGAGGTGATATTCTTGAGCAGAGCTGTAGGCAGTTGGCCAAAGATTGGCCATTCCCACATGCTCCCCTACTCAGACATAAGCATTTTGCTCATTTTAGTTTTCGTTCTGTCCCAAACTTCAGTGTCTTCAAAAAAGCACAGGTATTTAATAATTCAGGTAATCCCCTTGAGTCACTCACTGCATAGGGGTTATTGTTTTTCTTCAGCTGTATAAATTTGCTCAATGAGTCAGCCCTCCACAGAGGAGCCAATTGGTTATTGATAACTGTATAGAAAAATATTCTTGGAAAATGATTAAGAAAAGGAAGCTATATGCCTTAGGTGAAGTTGGTAGGGATGTCCTTTATAAGCCTATGAATCTTTAAAAAGAGTTTCCATAAAAAGAATGGGAACCAGCTGTTCCAAATCTCCACTGAGGAAATGGGTTTTAACTGTAGCAGAAGGGATTTGAGTTAAATGTAAAGAAGAACTTCCTGAATGTGAGTGTTATTTAAAGCCAGGTATGGATTGAAAAGAGGCTGTTGAATTATCTCTCTGGAGGAGAAAAGAGTGCAAGAGAAAGAAATGGAAGTGGGTGGAGCTTGGGACATCCCCACTTAACTGAGATGGTTTAAATGTAATTCTGCCCAATAATTCTGAGTCCTTTATTCTTTTTTCTCACACTCACATCTCAGGTTACGAGGTTTAAAAGGTCAGACCTGAAGAGTATACTTTAGTCATTAGAACTAAAGAGCCAGAGGACCCCTAGGTCTGGAGGTCCTTTTGGTGTACTTCTTAATTAAAGGAAATGCTAACGTGTGACCAATGGATGAGGAAATTGACCTATGGTTAATTTTCCACCCTTGTCATTAAAGACAAGTGTACACACTGAGCTCCCAGTGCCAGGGAAGAGTTTGACATTGAGCAATTTCTGTAAATCAAGCCGTACGTAGGCTGAGACGACTTGGACTTGGGATGGGTTGAAGGGCTGGAAAATGGGTATGGCCATGTGACGCTGTGCATGTGCCCGCTGAATATATTGACCAGGAAATCTCTAGCGAGACCAAAGAGTTGCAGGTCAAACTGGGCACTTTGAATTCCAGGAAGCAGAGACTGAAAGGACAGGGAAATTTGACCCTTTCCTTTTTCATCCCTCCTTGCCATCACCACCCTGCCCTGGTCCCCATTTGGTACACTCTTTCACATCTCCCTTTTCTTTGCATCCTTTCACTTTTAGTCTTCCTTCAGTCTGTTTGTCTTGCCTATTACTTTTAAAAAAATTGTTTGTTTCTAAATAAAAACTTAAAACTGTGTGTCAAACATTTTAAATTTATTTCTTAGGGGAATCCCTCTCCTCCCCCCACATTTAGTTATAAGTGCTGTTTTGTTTATAAATGACCCCCAGTGTTTATTTCTGTGGCCCAGTGACAATAGTAGAAAAAAGTTTCCTGCTTCTAGGCTGTTTCTCTTCATCACTTTTTTTCCCTCTGTATTCCCCCCGCCCCACCCCTTTTACACTGGCCTCTTCTGTGTGGGTATTACTTTAATTTCCTCCGTGTGCTCAAATCACTACCTTTCTTGCATTCTCTACCTCCCCACTTGGCTGTTTCCCTTTCATCTCAGTCTTTCCACTCATTGTTTTTCTTCCTTTTCCTTTTCACCCCCACCCCCACCCTAACCTTAACTGGATGCCTGAATAGAAAATATGCTTTACCACAGGGGCAGGCAAAGGGTTGGCCATCTGTTTTTGTAAATAAAGTTTATTAGAACATAGCCACGCCCATTCATTCATGTATTATGTATTGCTGCCTTTGTGCTACAAAGGTGGAGATGAGTAGTCATGACAGAGACCCTTCTCTGGCCTGCAAACCCTAAAATACCTACAATCTGGTCTTTTAAGGAAAAGTTGGCTGGCCCCTGCTTTAAATATTTTCTGTGTTTATTAAATGAATACCTGTGTTCTTTACTTGGAAATTCAGGTGAGTTGGATCTGTTTTATGTCTCCCATCCCTAGTAAATGAAATTAGGTTGCATTTTATATTTGCAAGTTTCCCCCAAAATTTCTGACTTTAAGGAAGTTGTATCCAAAAGAAAAAAGACAAACTCACCCTCAGTAAGTATCAAAGCTAAGCAGGTGACATCCAAGGGTTGTCATTTGTGGTGTGTGTGTGTGTGTGTGTGTGTGTGTGTGTGTGTGTGTTCTTTTAGTCTTTGGGGGAAAAAATCATTCCATTGTAAAGCTTTCTAAAAATCTCATAGCTAACTTTTCCTTTAAGTCTGTGAATCAGTTTTGGAAATGTTAGATGCGGAAGAGAGGACTCTGTTTTAATTTAATATAGCACCTAGAATACTGGCACATATGAAAGCATTCCAGTTTCGTTTGATTGGAGTGGGTGGTCTAGCTGTTTTGCCCAAATACACTTACAGGTTGGTTTCATTAAGATGAAATTAATATGGACTAAAGTAGTCATAGGATTGAAGACGGAAAAGTGTTTCTGAGATCACCTTTTTAACCCTGTGTTTTTTAACAGATGAGGAAACTGAGGTCCCAATTTTCCCAAGATATTAGGAGTTCATGACAGAGTCTAGGAGCCCAGGCCTCTACTCAGACCACTCTTTTTCTAAACCATAACACCATGACACCTAGTCACATAAACAGTAGCATTCTGACAAATGTCAAGATTATTATTCTATTCCTTTCTTTTCTATAAAAAGAGGGGCTGCTACATGAAACTATGGTGTGTGACCAGTGATCTTCTGCGGGTCTGTTTCTGCTGTGGTTAATAAACAAAATGTTTCCACTGGTGGCTGTTTTTTGCCTCATATAACGTCTTTTAGTTAAAATAAAACAAAACAACAAACCCATTCCCCCTGGGTCCCCCATGAAAGACCAGACTGATTTTTTTGTCTCTCCCTCTCTCTCTTTCTCTCTCGTTTTCTTTTTTTTAACTCTTAATTTATCCTGTGTAGTTATCAATTTCTTTTTCTTATCGTAACTGTTATTTTTTTCATAAAAGTAACACATTTTGTAGAAAATTAGAAAACCTGGGAAAGTCTAAATGAAATACAATCATTCATAATCCAATCACCGAGAGACTATGTATATATGAATGTATATTTTTGTAATTGTCTTAACACTGTATAATTTTATATCTTGCTTTCTTCATTTTGTATCATGAGGATTTTTCCCATGCCACTGAAAATTATTTTAAAGTGTTGTTTGATAAGTGCCCTCTTATTCCGTCTTATGGGTGAACTATAAATTTTCTTATTTGCTTATTTTGGGACATTTAAATTTTTTCCAAAATATTTTTTTGCTATCCAGATATTTTCCTGTAATATTAATGACCTTCCATGTAATTCCTTATCTGATTATATTCTTGTAGAAGAATTCCAGAAGAGTCTGAATTTTTCTTTAAAAGACTCCTGATCCATATTGCCAAACCACTTTCCCCAAAGGCTGAAACAATTAATCCTTCCAGGAGCGTGTGACTGCCCATCTGGGCACACTTGGAGGGCTGTAAATTAAGCTCTTTAAAACACTCCTTTCAATACGTCTCTCTCCAGGTAGGAAACTTCCCATGGCTGCAAGATCAGATCTACGCTTCTTAGTGTACAGTCTTCCATTTCTTCACTTCCAACTGATTTCTCAGCCACTGCAATCTGTCATTTCCCCTCATCTGCCTGGAGGCATCAATGAAACAGCACTGGATGGACTGTGTCAGGGAACTAGGGTTCAAATCCCAGCCCTGCCACTTAGTAGTATGTGACCTTGGGCAAGTGACTTAATTTCTCTGAGCCTGTTTCCAAAGCTTTAAAACGGAAATAATAAAGCAGATCTTGATTCGTGGGACTCCTGTGAGGTAATGTATGTACAAAATGCTTTTAATCTGCAGGGCACTGTGCAAACACGAAGGGGTCTATTGTTATGGAGACTGCTCTTGGAGTTAGAGTGATGGTTACTAGCACTGTCCACCAAATATTTCTGATTCCCTTTAGGCTCAAGGTAGAATTTTGCTTCCTCGCCCCTTTCATTTGGATGTGGCCACATGACTGACTTTGACCAGTGTGATACGAGTGGAAGTGACATGCGCCTCCATGTAAAATCTTTTAAGAGCTAGGCCTGAGTCAACCCCTCTCCCATCCTCTCTCCCGCAGAGAAGGGCAGTGTTGCAGATAGTTGCTCCATGAGCCTGGGTCCTGGGAAAGAAGATCAGTGTGGGGAAGAATCCCTGGCCAACCAGTGATGGACATGTATCTTGAGCAGGAGTTAGCCTTTGCCTTTGTAAAGGTTTGGGGTTGTTTGCTATTACACTCTAACCTTGTAGTCTGGAGCCTCATCCTCAGTCTTTTCTCAAAACTTTTTTCAAACTGTGTAGCATTTGAGATCATTGAAATTCTTCAAACCCTTTTTTCCTTTGACTTGGTGTCCTTTTGGTATATGCGTACCTTTGCCAACTTTGTTTCCTCTCACAGCTTTAAATATTATGTTTCTTTAACCCTATGTGTTTGAAAAAGGTTTCCAGTGTGTGGGGATCATTGGTGTCTACCTTTTTTTTTGTTTTTTTCTTAAAGATTNCTGGGTGCGTCTTATACAGTGGTTGTAGATTTTTTTAACTTGCATTTCCCGCTGAGGACGAGGCAATATATGAAGACAGTGATTCGTCATCAGACACAGATGAGGACAAGCTAATGGTTGGGAGTTTTGACAGTGATGAGGAGTTGTATGACTTTTATGATGAATAAAACTTGAGTTCAATAACTTGATGTAATACTTTTTTTTTTTTCCAAATTTCGGGCCCCCAAATTAAGGTGTGTCTTATACATGGGGAAATACGGTAACTGAGGCCAAGATGTTATCTTTGACTAAAATCTTATTCTAGTTTGAGGTTTGGTTATTGTATCTTGGTCATGGTTGATGGACCTGAAGCTTTATTCTTAAATGAATTTGGTGTTGACCAGAACTTAAATGATTAAAAGGAGTGGACAGACAGTCTATGTACAGGTAGGAGGATCTGGGGAGAGAATGCAAGTGAGTTACAGTTCTGTCAGGATAAACAAAGCGAGTTTGGATTAATTCAATATGCATGCTAAAGAAATGACGTTCATGTGTGGTTGCAGGAACAGAGTGAGTTTGTGATTTCTGGCATCCAAAAACTGTTAATCCACTGGTCATTAATTCAGCAATTTTCATTTAACCTTTACTGTGTGCAGAGAGCCGTGTGTTGGGGGATCTAATGGTGAACAAGACCTATTTAGCCCCTGCCATGTGGAGCTCAGGGTCCACTGGGGATGACAGAAAATAAATAATTTCAGATTGTAACATGTATTAAAAAGGAAGGAAAAGGATGATATAACGGGAAAAAAGGGGGGCGCTTACAGGGTCAGAGAAGTCCTCTCTGAGGTACTGAAGTGAAAGAGCAAGCCTTGAGAAGATCCGCTCTCAGGAATAGGAAAGCAAAGGTAAGGTA
>NW_017731401.1:2050394-2060318 GCF_001890085.2 Hipposideros armiger | reverse complement strand
TTTTTTTTTTAATGCCTTGAGGGCATGGACTCTAAACTGGGCCCAGACAGCTCTTCTACTTACCTACCTCCAAGAGACTTAACCTCTCTGTGCTTCCATTTTGCTTCTATAACAAGGGATAATTGTAGTTCCTACAATTGTGAGGATTAAATAAGAAAAGACATTTAAAACATTTCCGGTGCCTACCTAGCACATGGTAGCTCACTATAAATGGTGGTGGTGGTTTTGTTAGTAGGTTTCTTCTTGTCTCCCTCCTTCACTGCCCAAGTTCTACGTCCGGTTTCTGGTAAGATATGCTTAGAAGTAGAAGCCCCATAATAAGTATTTTGTTGTAGATCTAACAACACATTGATGTCTAATACCAGGAGTGAAAAATTGGTACCCTCGCTGTGAAGATGCTTTGCACAGTGTTTACTTTGTTTTCTGAATGATGTATTGCCTTTAGGGGGATAGGGCACTTCTAAGTCTTCACAGTAATCCCCACTCCCTATTGTTTTATACACAGTACCTGACGGGCCCAGGGAAGAAATCTGCCTTCAGCAAACCTGCTGTACCCACATTCACTAATCTCTCCCTTTCGTACCCGGGTCTGTCACTGCCAGGGCACCTTGGCTTTCTTCCACTGGATTTTCCCCTAGGAGTATTAAGAAATCTCTTTCTTTCTTGTTTGTATTTTTTATTATGGTAAAATATGCATAAGACAAAATTTAATGCATATTAGCCATTGTTAAGTGTAGAATTCAGTGGCATTAAGTGCATTCACACTGTTGTGCAGCCACCACCACTACCCATTTCTAACGCTTTCACCGTCTCAAACTGTGTACCCATTAAGCAATCCTGCCCATTCCCCACTTTCCCCAGCCTCCAGTAACTGTTATTCTACTTTCTGTCACTAAGAATTTGCCTGTTCTGAGTATACCTCACAATAGTGAAATCATACAATATTTGTCCTTCTGTGTCTGGCTTTTTTCACTTAGCATAATGTTTTCAAGGTTTATCCATGTTGTAGCATATGTCAGAGTTTCATTAATTTTAATGGCTGAATAATATTCTACTGTATAGATGTATCACATTTTGTTTACCCACTTATCTATTGATGGACACTTTGGGTTGTTTTGCTGAGAATATCTTGAGGCTCATGGTGCCAGCTCATCCAAGTTCTCCATTCTCAGAAAACCTTCCCTTTTTGCAACTCCTTTGTGTATACTCCTTGTCTGCCTCAAAGTCATTTACTGAGTGACAAAAATATCAGGGAAGGGGTTTAGGAAGAGCAGAGGGGAGGGTTCACAGACTATATGAATGTGATAGTGATAGATTTTTATTTTTTTGAAAAAAAATGTGATTTTAAAAATACTCTTGGTTAACAATTAAAATCATGTAGGTTTCACACATTTTGTTAGCTGATTTCTTGTATTTTTCAATACTTCTTAACTGCTACAAATAGCTTTTATTTCATCTGGAAAGTTGGTGGTGGGAGATGCACAGAGCCCCTTAATGCTGTACTTATGCTGACTTACGACAGCTATTATTTTGTTTGGTGATTTAACTTCTGAATTTGGAGGGTTGGATAGCTTGTGTCTTTGGCACCGGATTTTAAGTTTCTCCAGGGAGACCATTCTGTGCTTTGGTATATCCAGATAAAAAACATACATTTCTTAAAGGATTTGATGCATATTTGGCACTCCTTTAAACATTTCCTTTTACTTTCTGTTTCTTCCAGCAACATCCAACACAATATCATGCAGATAGTAGGCTTGCTATAGTTTACTATTTAACAAATTGGTTAGTCTATTGATTCCAGCTTTCCAAAGGGCCTGCTTTTCTTTTTCTTTTCTTTTCTTTCCTTTTTTTTTGGACACTAGAATATTTGAAATTGTCGTCTTCCCTTATAACCACTGACATTCTAATTAGGATACATTCAATACTGATCTTGAGCTATAATACAAGCTATCAGTTTATATCAGCCGTGCAGATAGAAAAAAAATTTCAGGGACAGGGAATGAAGTTTTCCCTTACTAAATTTTATCTTTTGCTGTGAGCCTGTGCTCGTTTGCATCCCTGGTTTACACAGTAAAATATTTTAGTGATTATTACAGTATCTTATCTCCGAGATTTACTAAGGAAAAATATGATCTTAATATTCTATTGCATTTTATTTTATAGGTTTGTCTCATAACCTATATTTGCAATTCTGTTTCCTTTTAAATGTGTTAATAAAATACTTGCCTTAAGATTGGCTTGACTCCAGAACCTGATATGGTCATTCTTCAAATAAGTGGTAAAACTCGTGACAATAGAGCACTTGGAGATCTTTGGATGCGTTCTAACTATACAAGTGGGGAAACTCTTGGTTCCTTACAGAGTTAAATTAAGGTCAGACCTGGTTTCCGACACGAAGTTCAGATGTATTGGCAGATCCCCATGCTTGCATTTATTATACTGTAATTTGGGGCTTAAAGAGTTATATCCAGTCCATCCCCAACATCTGGATAGTGTTTATAACGATCACATTTGATCCTAATGTAATTTTGTTGGGGAATTCACTAGAATTCCTCTGTTGGCTACATTACAGCTGAACATGAGATCTGCTAAAATATTACTAAAAACTAGCAAATATCCATAGAAAATACAAAAATAGATAGATTTCATCCCTCATCCCACCCTCCAGCCACTAACAACACATCGTGTCCATCTAGCTGGGCTTCCTTGTCTCCATTGATAAAAATAGGGTGACACTTTCCCAGCAGCCAACATTTATTTGCCAAGGGTTTGGAGCCTTGAAAAGCAGAGCAGGCACAAACATGTTTCAAGGGTGATTAGAGCACAAGTGCAACCACAATGGCAGTGTCAAACTCAACAGGTATGGAGGACATGAGCTTGATGGAGACTTTCCCTTTCATTTTCAGTTTGATTTAGATGCTGTTCTGTAGGGTTAGGAAAACAGCACTCGGAAAGTAGAGCCAAAGGTTATAACCGCCCTTCCCTCTTCAATGGAAGGCCCAAATGAATCAAGTTGAACCTTTTAAGGGCTATAAAAGGAGCCTTTAATTATGTGAGGGGGACAAGGGGGAGGGCACGTGGGAAGTTTGGCAATGCAGTTTGAGGACTTCCCAGCCCTGCTAGCAGTAAGATTATTAGCATATTTCATGTAACTTGTGCATAACTGTGTACCCTTCCCATGCAATAATTTTAACATTCAAAAAGAGACAGATGGGGGGAAAAAACAACCAGATAGAGAAGGACAGAGACTGTAACCGTCTTTAGAGAGGGAAAATTATTTCATTAAATCTGAACAGCATATGCTTTTCTGATGTATAGCATATGCAAGTCTATGCAAATTATTTAATAGCAGTGCACTCAGGGTAATTTCCATTTCCTCCCTCGCTTGTGATGGGAATATTCCTTTTAATCAGATTAGATGACATCCTCTGCAAACTTTTGGGGGTTTCAACTTAATTTACCATGCTAAGTAGTTAGGGTAATTTGAAATAAAGCAATCAGTGGGCTGAAAAGAACGAAGCCAAACCTCATTTCTGTTTTTGAGATGAGGAGCTGGCCGGCTGTGTGAGCCCCTCAGGACTTCTTACTTCTCCTCTCCTCTCCCAGCTCCCCAGCACCCGAGACCTCAGCAGAGTTTCCAATGGCCGGTTGCCTTATTTTGATGGCATCTAGTCAGATCTGTTTCCCATTCGCAGAGCTTGCCTGCGATGCTGCATTCCATTCAACCTCCCCTGACTGTCAAATTTATGATGCTGCCTCAAGCAATGATGGAAAGATGAATCCACACTCGTTAAAAACTTTTTCACCTGGGGAGGTCATGGACCCCTGCAGGGGTCTTTGAAATGGCCTGAAGGGGCCCTGCAGGTATCCCATTCTAGAGATTTTGAAGAAAGGGAACAACATTCTGTCTGGTACCAGGAAGGGGAAAGGGAAGTCCCTGCAGGAAAGAATTCCTGGGGGACACACACCTGAAAGTGACAGCTACTTATCAATGGTGCCTGTGCAGCTAGAGTAGTGTTAGTCCTTGGCAAAGCTGTGAAGCTTATTTTGGGGTGTTGCTCACAGTTGTGCAAGCTTTGTGTTGCACAATTTTAGGGAGTGCCATTGTCTTGTAGTCCTGGGGGAATCTGTACAGTTGGTACTTCCAATCCTCCAGCAGATGGCAGTAAAGGGTCTTGAGGAGAGTTCTAAAATTGCATCAAGTTGCAGTTCCAACTAGACTGGTTGGCCTCCCCTTTCACTGTCCTCGGTTTTATGGGTGGTGGTGTTTAGGGAAGGGAAAGATTTTAATTGCTTAAACTAATCCCCTGCAAAGTGTTAGCAGATGAGGTTTAAATATCATTTATACTAAGGCTGCTAGGGATTTACTAGCCACCAAAATATAAAAGAGAGAAATTTAATGGTGAAATTTTATGTACCAAGACAAGTAGTAAAACTTTCTTTCCCTCTTTTTCTTCAAACCCGCCTTCCCCCACAAAGCAATGCCTCAACCAGGACTGTGGTTTCGAGGCACCAAGATCTCCCTGTGGCATCGCATAGGAAAGCTCTTACTTATCAAAGGTTTGTTTACAACCTTGTAGCGTATGACAGAGGTGGAAAAGGACAGGCTGTCATCCATTAACTCTTTAAAAATTATTAAGGACATCATATAACCAAAGTAGGCCTCTTCTTACATGCATGCAAGGAGGAAATCGCAGCTGTGGTTTTCTGAGTGCCTACTGTTTTTCCATTCATTGCTTTCCTTAACCCCTGAGGCAAGCACTTAACATAGTTATCATTTCTCCCACTTTACACAGAAGAAGGTGAACATTCAAGAAAGTTAAGGGACACAAAGAAGGTTTCTCAGTTACTGTGTGGATTCAAATCTTAACCTGCCTGACCCCAAAGCCCAACCTCAAGTCAGTAGTGTTCTACTGTGTGGCTTTTAAAAATGGGATGGAAGGGGACTTCTTTCTTATTATTTAGCTTTTTTTTGTTGACTAGGTAAATCATATGAATGATAAATTCAAATACACAGTCACAAATAGGTTTCTGTCTTTCCATGCCTCTTCCTCACCCCACCACACTCCCACTGGCAACCATAGTTAAAATTTTTACAGTTTTCTGTGTATTCTTTCAGAAATATTTTGTGCTTTTATAAATATATAGATATATATTCTTTCCCCCCTCATATAAATGTTAGGACACTACACACGCTGTTGCGTCTTTTCTTACTTGATAATGTATCATGGAGGTGAGCTAAATAATTCTTTTTAACAGCTGCAGAGTTGCGAACACTTTCCATTGTACATCAGTACCATAATTTTATTTAGCTGAAATTGATTTATTTAGCTCATATATTTATTTAACCGAGACTGATGAACCTAACAGAGATTATGTTGTCAAATGACTATATTCCTGTCAACATAGCCAGCCTTAAAAACCTTGATGTCTCAAAATTAGAATAAGCATACAGCCTCCCAGAATGACTGAATAGCTGGTACGTTTTTAAAGAAAGTTGCCTTGTGTTTTATAAATATATTATCTAAAAAACAAAATAAATAAACAAAAGAGAAGCAAACTCATAGATAAAGAGAGCAGTTTCGATAGCTGCCAGATGGGAGGGGGTTTGGGGAGTTGGGTGAAGAAGGGAAAGGGATTAAGAAGTACAAATTGGTAGTTACAAAATAGTCATGGGGATGTAAAGTACAGCATAGGGAATATGGTCAATAATATGGTAATAACTATGTATGGTGTCAGATGGGTACTAGATTTATTGGGGTGATCATATTGTAAGTTATATAAATTTATAATCACTATGTTGTACACCTGGAACTAATATACTATATGTCAACTATAATTGAAAAATAGAAATTATTTTAAAATATTATCAACTTTAACGTATGCCTATATACACACGCACACACACTATTTAAACTAGAATTAGTTACTGAAGAAAGATACCAGCATCTAAAAATTTTCAAGAAGAATACCAGTACTTACAGGATCCTTATGCCTCTTTTACAATAATTAAACTATGAAACAGTCTGGTCTTCTAAATCTCAACTGTCTTTCTTTGGAATAGAATGAGATGGATCGGTAAGAAAAATGTAGGAATAAATCAGCCTTCCAAGAGAGAAAGAGAAGGAAATAATGACAAAAGAAGGGATTCTATAATCTCTAAAGAGGGAAATTCTTTTCTAATCCAGTTAACTTCAGCCTCTTTGGATAGAAAGAGTTCTTTCAGGGCTGATGTGAACACTGGTCTGCTCTCTATGTTGACACCTTATTAAGGTGAATTAGAACTTTAAAAGTGCTCAGAGTTCTTCAAAAGGTGGAAAGAGTTCTTCAAAAGGTGGAATTTATATCCCATTAACTTTGAATGCTCCCTGTAAGTTATAGGGAGCTTGTTGAATGAGGGAGAGAGAGAGAGGAGAGAGAGGGAGAGAGAGAGAGACAATAGTAACTCCCCCAATATTCACCTACATTTAAGGTCAGGCCCAGTCTAGGAATTTCCAGGGTATCCATGAAACATCTGTGATGATGAGATTTTCAAATATTCTACATAGTTTTATTTTTCCTTTGTCTTAGGTTTTCTATTCAAATGGCAAACCTACTAAGTACCTATTAAGTATTAATATTTATCCAGTATTTCTAGTATGGTACTTTTGTTTCCACATTTGTGCTATTAATGGCATTTTGCCCTATTTTCAGACCTCCTCCCAATCTATTGCAAGCAGCCGTTTGATCTGGAAGTCCAGGGACATGGACTTCCTCCTCCTCCCCAGCCATGCAGTAACTCACACCACATCCCACCTCTTATCTGTACTCATCTCCTCCCTCATCTAAAGGCTGTGATATGAGCCTCTGGGAAGGTGGAGCCCTCTTGCATTTGCTGGTTGCAAAGGATCTCAGAAGTAATGATGCTAAAGCACAGGGGCAGAGAGTGACCTCCACTTGACTTAAAGCAGAAGCTGCCAGAATGGAGGAGCTACATGGGACATGGGGGACAAACGGCGTGAGCTGGACTCTGTAGAGTCATGAAATTTTAGATTTGAAAGAAACCTTAGAGGTCATCTAGTCTAGTGATTCCTGAGCCTGGCTGTGAGCATCAACTGAGAAATATTACACACACACACACACACACACACACACACGAGCAGGAATGAACTTATAGCACATCATGTAGGTACAAGAACTGTCACATCATTTATCTAAATCAAATGAAGGCATTTCTGCCAAGGAAGGAGGACTCCCCCTCTCTTTGGGTTGTGTAAGTGTTCCTGGGAACTTTTGTGTGGTTATAAGAGTCAGCTATTGCTGCAATGATGTTATATCACAAGCTCAGTGGCTTATAACAATACATTTATTTCTTATGCTCCCAGTTCTTTCACACCCAACATTCATTCATACCCAATAAAGTAAGCCACCTGCCCAAGCCCACACACAGTAGGAGGGCACTGCAAAGTTATGGGGCACATGGTGTGGATGTACAGTCCTATTACTGATGGGTGAAGAACTGGACCTCAAATCCCTATCTTCATCGGGCTTCCAAGACATCTTACTCATGGTTTTCTGCCTGCCTCACTGGACATCATTCCTTCTAAGTTACTTTGGTAGATCCTTCTCTCCCCAAACATTCAACACTGGATCTCAGGGCTCATTCCTTTGCATTCTTCTCCATTTGCTTGAAATCCCTTATTTGTCACATTGTAGACTCATGACTGTAAATACCGAGACACCCACATTTCCTTCTCCAGTCAATTCGGAGCACCAGATGCATATACCCTCCTGGATGCCTACCAAGCATCTCAAACTCATTATGTCTCTCTTTCAGTGATTGGGAAAATCTATCTTCCAATCATTCGGGTCAACAACCTTGGAGTCAACAATGAGTCTTCTCTTTCACATCCTTATCCGATCTCTAGGCAAATCCAACTGGTTCTACCTTCAAAATAGACCCAGAATCTTATCACTTTTTCCCACCCTTACTACATTGTTTGTCTGAACCATGCTCATCTCTTACCTGGACCCCTAGGAGAGCCTCCTAAAAGGTCTCCCTGCTCCTCTTTTTGCCACCTACAGTCTATTCAGAGTAATTCATTTGAAATGTAATTCACCTGAGTTTACTCTTCTGCTCAAAATCCCATTTCATCCAAACTAGAGCCCAAGTCCTTGCAGTGCCCTACAACACCATATATCATCTATTCTCTACCCTTACTTCCCTGACAATCGTCTCCTACTATTCTCTCCCTCTTTTTCTCTGCTCTAGCCATTCTGGTCTTCTTCTTGTTCCTTGAACACACCAGGCATACTCCTGCCTTAGTGAATTGGCTTCCTCTTTCTCAAATCCTCTTCCTCAAGATGTCTGCTTCTCTCAGACATCTGCCTCAGACATCTCCCTCACCTCTATCTAGTCTTTGCTCAAAGGTTACCTTCCCAGTGGGACCAATTCTGGCCAAGATAATATTTAATACTGAACCTGATGCCCCTCCCCAGTCATGATCCAGTACTCCTAATTCCTTTTAACCCACTCTACTTTTTCTTTTTCCATAACACGTATGACCTTCTAACAGTATATCATTTACTAATTTATTCTGATTATTGTTTATAATAGGACAGTTTGACAGATGGAGGTAAGATGTGCTAAGGAAGGGACTTTTTTTTTTGTATTCACTCAAGGGTTCTGTATTTGCTAGCAGTAGCCTTCACTTGGTGCAAATTCATAAATTACTTATAGGATACACTTCTCATTACCCATAATAATAAAAATAGGATTATTTGGTTTTCAAGCATTTGTAAACACAATTATAAACGCGGCCTCTGAAATTACAAAAACAATTGCAAACATGGACACTGAAGTCGCTCAATTAACTATAATCACGCTGATAAGATTATATTAATTTTTATTTTAATTTAACTGAAACACACAAAAATTGCTCCAGAAACTCTCTGGACCTCCCAGAATATGGACGCTGATTTTGGAAACACTGCCTTGTGGAATGATAATTCCCAAGCAGATTATAAGGCCACCCAAAGTAAAGCACTGAGCTTGAAGTTTCTGGGATGTTTCGTTACTTGTTCACCTTGTAAAACAAAGCATAAGTCATGCTATTCACCCTCTCCTCCAGCCCCCGATAGATCAAGTTCAAAGCATTAGATAAGCAGGTTGAAAAGAAAAAGGAAACTAGTATTTATTGATCACCTAATAAATGCCAGGTTTTTTTGTGTGCACCATCTCATTTATTGTCCCCATGGAACTACTAAATTATTTTCCCACTTTTACAGAACAAAAAACCAAAAAACAGAAAACAAACAAACAAAAAACACTCAGGGAAGTTCAATGACTTGCCCAAGGTCACATAGATAGTGGTTGGATTTTAAAAAAATATTTTTTATTTGACAAGTTTCAAACTTAAAAGTTGTAAGAATGGTATGAAGAAATCTATATATTTTTTTAACCCAGAGACCTTATTCAAATTTTGCCAATTTCCCCAGTGATGTTCTTTGTGACGAAGAATCTAATTCAAGAACATATGTTGCACTCCATTGTTTGTCTCTAGTCTCTTTATTCTGGAATAGGTCTTCAGTCACTTCATGACCTTGACATTTCTGAAGATTATACACCTGTCATTTTGTAGAATGTCTTTCAATTTGTGGTTTACTGACATTTTCTGATGGTTAGACCCTGTTGCATTTTTTGCTAAGACATCATGGATTCTGTGTTGTTTTCTTTGCATTTTATCAAGAGGCATGTGATGTTGACTTGTCTTGTTACTGGTGGTGTTAACTTTGACCTCTTAGTTAAGATTGTGATGTCTGCCTTGTCTCTCTACTGTAAAGTTATTTCCCCCTTGTTATTAATAAATATTTTGTGGGGAGTTATTTTGAGACTATAGAATCTGATTCCTCACTCCACTCCCACTCACTAATTTTAGCATCCAT
>NW_017731401.1:2045702-2047339 GCF_001890085.2 Hipposideros armiger | reverse complement strand
CCCCCCCCCGCCCCTCCCTTCTTTTACTTTTTCTTTCCCACCTTGGTGTTTTTTTTCTCTCTCTCTTTCTCTTTCTTTTCTATCCTTTCTCACCGTTCTCATGTTCTATTTCCTCCTGACCTCCCTCACTCTCTTCTTTCCTTCCTCCTTCCTTTGGTTTCCTTGCTCACCCCTTTCTCTCTCTTGCCCTCACCACGCTCTTTGCTCTTGTCTCTCTTTTTCTCCTCTTCTCTCTTTTCTTTATCTCTCTTTGAATGGTCTCTTCTTTCCCTCTCTTCCTCATCCTTTCCTTTTTCTTTCTTTTATTGAATCCTTATTTTCCCTTTGCTGCACTGTTTAGCTACAAGTAGATCCCTGAAAATAACAGAAGGGTTGATTGAAGGAGACTCAGAAAGGGTGACACATTTCTTTCAAGAAAGAGAAATGAACATTTAGGATAGTTAAAAGTTTGGGCACTGAAAATACATTATCTTAGCTTCTCTTTGATGCACGGATATTCTACTCATCACAGATATGACTGAGGTTCAAATTCAGTAGAAGCTGTGTTTCTTGGGTGTGCCACGTTTTGGGTGCTCTTCTAAAATAATCCAAGTTCCTTAGTTGTAGTAAAAATAGCACTTGGAAATTGGTAGTGTTATTTAGAAAACTTGAAACAAGAGAATGATACTCAGAAGATTCACACTAAAACCTGTACTACTCAGGGGAATCACTTCCTAAATTATATATATATATATATATATATATATATATATATATATATATGTTTAACCACTATGCTATACATTTGAAACTAATAAAAAATAATATTGAATGTCAACTCTAACTGAAAAATGTAAAAAGCTGGGAAAGATCAATAATATTGTGATAACATGGTAGAGTGTCAGATGGTTGTTGGACTTACCATGGTGATCACTTCTTTAGCATAGGGAATATAATCAATAATGTGGTAATAACTCTGTATAGTGTTAGGTGGGTACTGTTGAATAACTATAATGTACACCTGAAAGTAATGTAATATTGTATGTTAGCTATATTTTAATTAAAAAATTGAAATTAAAATAAAAACCCAAACCCTATACCTCTGTTAGTATATCGAGTTGAAAATGCTCAAATTCTATCAGCTGGGTTTGGGTCCTGAATGGACACTGTTGGTGGTGATAATATTTTATCTTGCATTCTTTGTCTGTACCTCACAAATCTATTTTTGTATCCCTTCATTTTTAGTTAAATGATTGAGGACTTATCCTTTTCTAGAAGACTTCTTTTATAACTCAAATATCCTAGGTAGAAAAACTACTTTTTGTTTTGGGCTCTGAATCCTCCCTTTACCTACTGACACACAGGCATTCATTGGATTTTAACAGTGTCTGGGGTTGCATGGTCTTTCAGGAAACACCCTTTTTTTTTTCCCCCCCTATGCTAACGGAAATGAGATTGGTCTTTTAAGATAAAAACAAAATTTGGGTACAAACTTTATTTTTATAGTTTTTATTTATTTTTTTTATTTTATTGGGAAATTGGGGGGAGGGGAACAGTGCTGCAGAATCAGGAAAGGGGAACAGACAAGTTGCTGTCCTTTTGTTCTTCAGTCTAGTTGTGGAGGACATCGCTTCACTGGCCCATGTTGGTATTGTGAT
>NW_017731401.1:2036713-2040577 GCF_001890085.2 Hipposideros armiger | reverse complement strand
GAGAGAGAGAGAGAGAGAAGTCTAAACTAAAGGTAGTTCAAGTGCTGCTACTCAATAGCATATTTCATGTCTGCACATCGGGAGTTTTTCTCTCATGTGGCCTGGGCTGTGCACTATCAGTAATTGCTACAATAACTAAATGAATTCTCTTGGCTGCAAGAATTATTCCTGCAGAAATCTGTTAACTTGGAGGAAGGGTATTACTGTCTGTCCTGCGTCTGATACAGGTAGTTCCTTATGTTTGTCTAAAACCTTGATTTTGTATATTTTTACTATTGGTATTCTTAAGTTGTAGAATTTCTATTTGGCTCTGTTTCAAATCTGCTCTGTCACTTTTTATAGTTTCCAGTTCCCCAGTGAAATTTTCAGGCATATTCTTCCCATGGCAGAAGTCAGAAGCTCCAAGAGGGGTGAGTGGACACAAGAGATGACCGTTAAGGCCTAAGCTTGAAACTGGTACCCTGTCACATCAGCCCACATCTTATATCCAAACCCAACATTGGTAGGGCGGGGAGGGAATGTGCAAAATAATCTGCCATAAGTGGGAGCTCAAATTAACTGTCAGATGCTATGAGATTTTGATGTTTACAAATTAGCAACTATTTGGTACAGATTTAGCGATATAAAACCATGTTTTCAATGAATTTGAGATTCAATGAACTTGTTCCTATAAGTTCTTTGAAAGTCCGATGTACTGAGGGTAATTGGACATTTAGAGTTTTTCCACATTCACTCCTACTTGCTAACAAATGTTCAAAATGACTCGATAATTATTTAATAAACATTTCCAAAGTATTCCATATCCTAATAGACATGATAAATAGTAAATATGATCTGAATAATGTTGAAAAAAATTTTAATGTAATGTAATTCTTTCAATTTAGTTTTTAGTTCTGCTATTATATATATATATATATATATATATATACACACAAACATCTTTTTTATTCTCTGAACATTCTTTAGAATGAATGTTAGGAAAGNGGGGAAGGGGAACAGACAAGTTGCTGTCGTTTTGTTCTTCAGTCTAGTTGTGGAGGACGTTGCTTCACTGGCCTAAGTTGGCACCATCGTTGCTTTCTTCCTGGGCGAGGCATATCAGTCGCCAGCTTCTGGACTGCCGCTCACTGCAGCTGCTGGCTACATACGGTAGCCCATGGCAACCTGCTGCCACAGGGGCTGCAGCTTACGTCGCCGGTGACTCACAGCAGCCCAGCTCCAGGTTGAGCTGTTGTTCAGCATGTTAGCTGGAGGGCAGTGTCACTAGCCCTCATATGTGATATCCGAACCCGGGCCCTCTGGTGTCCCAAGCCAGTTCTTAACCATCGCGCCACTCGGCTGGCCTTGCAGTATTTTTCTAATGCCATCATTCTTTCTGTATTTACTGGCTGACTTTCTGCTTTAAGGATGAGCTTTATCTTCTCTTCATTCATTCATTCATTCATTCATTCACTCACAGTGTGGACTCATGAATTCCTACTTAGCAAATGGATTATAGTTTATTACTGTCATTATTTATTTTTATGTTCACATTGTTTCAGATTTAGACAGTGGAAGCTCCTTCAAATTGGTTTTGAATTCTTGTTATCTAGATCTGGAGTTTCTTTCATTATAACTCTATTTACATTACATTAAATAGAGATAAAGAAAAAAATAAATGCAAAATTAGAAAAGCAATGAAGTAGAGATAGTGCATAGTATAGATTAAGTCCTCAGGCTTTAAAATCACCAAAATCTTGGTTAAAATCCTGGCTTTGTCTTGCCTTACATGAATGATATTGGGCAAATTGTGTGCCTTGCCCTCCTTTACTTATTTGTAACGTGGAGATTAGATTTATATTATAGGTTGTAAGGATTACAAGAGATAATGTGTTGTGTTTAAGAGAGATGATAGGTGCCTGATACACAATTAGTGTGCACTAAATGGTAGCTATTATGAATAACTATGAGCCACACTATTCTTCCTTTAAAATGGGAACAAAAATCGACCTCACAGAATCATTAAAAAGATTAGATGAAGTAGTACATGTAAAACCATGTAGCACATACATTTAAAAATGTAACTACTATTCTCTGAGCTTCCATTTCCTCATCTTTATAAGGGCAACACTACACTTATCTATGGACAGATTTGTTGTGAAGATTAAACGAAATGACATATGCAATAATCACAGCCCAGTGCCCAGCACTTCGAATGTACATCATAAATGGAAAGTTTTGTTATTGCAAAGCAGGTTTAAGAGTATCTAGAGAAGTTTTACAGAGGGAGAATACCACTTCACCTGTGGAAAAATCATGCATGCTTGTGTGTGTGTGGAGAGAGAGAGAAGGCGGGCGAGAAAGGAGCGGACGACCACTGCTTACCACCCTCGCGGTGTGAGTCTCTTCTTTGCTGGATCACTGCTCACTCCTCTGGGTGGAAGGTGAAGGCATACTTACATGTAATTGGTTTGGTCAAGTGCAGTGATTTAGAGATGCACTCACGTTCCCTAATGTCATTTTTATTCACTTGCCTTTAATGGGGATTCTAATCAGCCTCCCCACTGATTTACTTCACTTCCTGTAATAAAAGAGCACTGAGAAGTGACATGAAAGACGTGGAGGCAGTCATGAGAGATTAGCACCTCCGCTGAAATAGATATAAAGCTATTTTAATAGCAAAAGCAACAGATCAGCATCAGTGTTTGTAAGTTAGCAAGTCTTGCTTTTCGTTTACATTTTCCGTTTTCATTTTAAAACAAATAGCATTCAGTAGGTCTGCAGCCAAGCAAGTCAAATGACAAATTAAGTTTATCTTTCATTACGAAGACTGGTGACATGAGACATTTAGGGTCTCAAAACACAGGTACCGAGTGCTTGGAAAGCCTCACGGAGTGGTTGCCTCAGAGAGCCAGGGAGGTTTAAGCGGCTTGATGCCAGCCTAGTGCTGTCCCTTCTCCTTCATTCATAATAAATGCCAAAGGCATTTCATAATCAAGCATTGTACAAAAATGAAATATAGTCAGTCCAAAGCTTTAAACATAACTGGGTGGCACGGAAACTCAAGCAGCCCAGCAAGGAACCCAGAAGAAGCCTTTTGTGTTTGGCATGGCGGGCTCTGTGGTCAACACGCTACACAGGTTATTTGTATTTAATTCTCACAACAATATGGGACGGTAAAAACTGCTATCATCTCAGTTGACGGAGTAGGAAACGGAGGTAAAGAAAAGGCTTTAAGTGAGGTCAGCGGGAGTGGCTCGGCGAGGATTCGCGCCCAGCAGCCTGACCCTAGGGTTCACGCTCTATCTCCCTTTAAGTATCAGAGGGATTAGAGTTTTATTACTACTGCTCTTTTGTTTTTGATATTTCTATTTGATTATGGAGCTGTGGGCTGCCCTGGGAATTCGCCTGGGTCGAGTAATGACATCAGACGATGCTGAATCACGATGGCTTCCGCCTGGTCTCTGGGTACCCGCCACCTCCGGCTACCCTATTGCGGGTCCCATTTCTCACACTAGCCCAGCAGCAGCCTGAGGGCGGGGATGCAGTTCAAGCATTTTATTATCGAAAAGCTGAGGCTCAGTGCCTATTTGTTTTGTTTCTATGACTTTTTTTTTTTTAACAGTGATATCTGGCTGGGTGATTTTCGTTTAGTTATTTGATCTCCCTGGTCCTCTCTTTCTGAACCTGTTTGGATGAAATGCTCTATAATATTTCTTCCAGCTCCACCGGCTGAGTTTCTACGTGGCTGGCAGCTATTTTATTATCACTGTTCCTCAGTTTGTCCAGGAATCTGCCACCCCCCCCCGCCCCTCCCTTCTTTTACTTTTTCTTTCCCACCTTGGTGTTTTTTTTCTCTCTCTCTTTCTCTTTCTTTTCTATCCT
>NW_017731401.1:2031278-2035228 GCF_001890085.2 Hipposideros armiger | reverse complement strand
GCCCATGTTGGTATTGTGATCATTGCACTCTTCCCAGGTGAGGCAGACACTTGCCGGCCATTGGACGGCTGCTCACGGTGGCTCACGGCAGCTCACGGTAGATCATGGCAGCCCACTGCAGCTTCACTGCAGCCTACGCTGTCTCCGGCGACTCCCGGCAGCCCAGCTCCAGGGGGGGTCGGGCTGTTGTTCACCATCTTAGCTGTTGGGGGCAAAGCGTCACTGGCTCTCATGTGGGATCCGAACCAGGGCCTTGCTGCTCAGAGCTGGTGTCTTAACCAATGAGCCACTCGGCCGGCCCCAAACTTTATTTTTAAAATCACTCATTCTTATAGAACCTTGTTGTTTAAAATTCTTGTTATGGTCTAGGACTTTATACTGTGTGCTCTTATAAACACTTAGACCCTTTCAAGGTTTCCATTCTTGTTTCTCAGGAGGAGGGGCCGAATGCTAACATCATCAGTATGCATTCAATATTGCAACATAAGGCACACTGACATTTTTAAGGACATGCAGACAGACCTGTGTTTGAGGTGAAGGGGTGAAGGAATTGCCTTTGATTATTCCTAATTTCTACCAAATTTTTCACACAGTCCTTTTTAGACATCTTAGCATTTTAAAGAGGTTTGGTTGATATTTGGTTCAAGAGAGCACCTACTTTCCTCTCAGCATCTTGGATTCTATCATCAAAATATACATCAGGTTTGGAATTTAGTTTAATTCTTGGAAAATAATTTCATCATAGTTTTTTTTTTTTCTTTCGTAAAAAAGAGATTTCAGAAGTCTGAATAGGTGATCTCCACACACAGACCTACAGAATGCCTTCTGATTTGGGCACAAAGGACCATGTTTAAAAGGACCATGGCTGCTGAGTCCCAGGCTTAACCAACAGCCAGGGTGGCTCTGAAGCCCCCCTGCTGTGGCTGATGTGGGCTTACATTCAAAAGTGTCTAGGCCTGAGAGATCTAAACTCAGAGTAGCTCCCCAGGGGGCCAGGAGGATGATAAACGGACTAGTTAGTCATGCGTGGAATACCCACAAAGGCCTCTTGCACCTGAGACACAGAAAGCATTAAAGGGGAGAACAAACTTAGCTTCCGAAAGATAAATGAAAGCACAAGATGCCATGAAAAGAGCATGCACACAGTGGGGAGATGACGAAGGAAGAAGACATTGCTCTCGAGGACAGGACTACAAAGCGTGAATTGGCTTAGAAAGTCACTGGTGAAGTGAGCCATCCCCTGCAGCCTACGGTAACCTCATGACTTCGGCAGGGGAAGAACAAATTCTGTCAACTGCTGTCTTTACAGAGATGAGCATTGTAGCGCCAACACCCAATATCTCCCCTCTTTTCTTATCAGCTTCACTCTAGTGGGAACATTCTGTGTTCCTGAGATGGCGTTTCCACGAAGACAGTTGGCTGGGTCTGCGTCCCCTTCTCGTTCTGACGCTCAGGCAGAGCAAGGCCTCTTGTTAGATGGCAATCTGTGGTTCCTGGTGCAGAATGTAGCTTAGGCTTTGTACTAATGCAAACATTGCTGTTCAAAACTGAGATGTCCTACAATTCGGATGAAATTCAACAATTTAGTTGTCTTTTTGTTAAAATTGGGCCCCCATTGGAGCTGTGGCTATATGGCAACATGGAGTTTGCTTTGTACTGAAAACGCAACTTCTTAAATCCAGGTCTCTCACTCAAGACTCATTTAACAATGGCCAGTAGATGGCACCATGAGCATCTGATATCAGATCCCAGACTAAGAATATTTATCTTCTCAAAACTCTTCTCAAAATATTAAGCAAAACTTTGACTGAAACGCAACTGTATTTGGACAAGCAGGTTTATTTTACTTTGGTGCTTTGTTATTAGAAACATGCATATGTGTGTGTATATATTTTACTATCAAATCCTAAAGTTATGGGAAGTTTCCTTGATAGGATGGACTGTAAACTTTTATAGAATTATTTGCGGGAAAATTTTTCAATTTCTTATTTGAGCTAATTTTTTCTTAATCTGAGGGTTAGTGGTGATGTGTCATATTATTGCTCAGTAAAACTCAGGAGAATATTTTTCATGATCTAACTATCTCTGTAAAGGAAACTCACTCATCTAGGAAGAAGCAGAAATGTGGTGTCACACATTGTACGTGTGTGTTTTTAAAAGAACAACATAAATAAATGTTTTTATTCCAATGACTACATCTATTTGGAGATATTCACACAAGCACATACAACTCTTGATCAATGTTAACAAATATATGGATATGGTTAATATAAGAATGCCACCTCCAACTCAGACTTCACTCCACCCCTAAACCTTAAGGTTTTAGAGTAGAAAATGACTCTTAGAATGCAGTTGTAGATACAGCATTTGGAAGAGATGCTATCCCTTAAATAAACAAGCCATTACCTTGAGTGGAAGTCTGAACAAAACCAGCCATCACTTTACCGATATATTCCTTGCCGGGTAAGCAGTCAAACAAGACGTGGTGGAGTACAAACAAAAACTACAGGGCAGATTGGAGGATCAAAGACTGAAGTCAAATGCCCAAACTGTATCTGGAACAGAAGCAAAGTCAGGGGCCAATAGTAAGAAGTATGTTAGTGAGAGACACCAAAGTCCCAGAGGCACGTGTAAGAGGAGAAACCAGGGGAACATTTAGGACTCAAGACAAAGATGCACACATGGTGACTAGAATTTTTAAGCAGGGGTATGAGGTTAGCTTCCTGTTTGCTTGTCATTTTATTCCATTTGAAGACGCAAGTTCTGCCTTCAAGGATGCCTCTTTGTCCTTCTTAATGGTATTTTTTTTGTATGTATTATCTGACAGACTTATCAATCTCTTTTTAGTCACAAACATTGATTAAATCACTAATTCAGAGCTTATTTAATTTCTAGCTTTGACACAGTTATAACTTACATAAAATAGAGGCATCATCCTTCGTGTTAACCTGGTATTGAAGAGGAGGAGTCGTCTTGGGGATGTCCAGAGAAGGTGAGCTGGTGTTGGGTTTCTGTGGGAATTTCAATCATTTGGGTTACAAGTGGGTTTGGGGAAATGCCTCAGCAAGTTCAGTGGGAGCAGAGGGCAGGCAGGAACTGTAGGGGGAGAGAAATCCCAGTCAAAGTCATCCATGCCCAAGGCCTGCTGTTAGCTGGGATGGGGGTCTCAGATGTCACCAGGAGCACTGGTCTATTGGGGGAAAATGCTTTTGCCTGTGGCACTTGGAAGCTGACTAAAAGGCAGTTGGCTTTAGGAGCCTTTGGATCATGCTTCCCTGAGGCAGGCATGTTTTCACGAGCTCAAGACCTTGGTATATAAGGATGAAAATAATAGATGAAAATAATGAAAGGGAGGCCAAGAACAAAGCCATGTTGACTTCAGCTGAATTCGAAATATGAGGAGAAAGGAATATTAGAGTTTACCAAATGGAAACAGAAACTAGTCTGTGGAAACATCCGTTTTATTTTCAGTCTTCCAAGTAGATATTCCAAATGGCAAACCATAAAAAGTAATATGAAGACTGTTGAATTGCCTGAAACACGTGAAAAGGGACCAGGACATTGTTCCAGCAAACAGTTAATCATGAGAGCAATATTGCTTTAGTGTCCACAGGAATGTTTAAGACTTTTCACAGGAGGAAGCACAGAGAGAAAATACACCTAATTGCTTCTAAATGGCAAAAATGAGCTAATTCTGATTCTTTCCATATCACCGGGGAGCTAGGGATGTTTGGACATCTGGGAGTTTATTCAGTTCATTTCACAAAGAAGTATTATTGTGCAGCTCTAGCTGTGGCATCAGACCTGGTTTTGAGTTGATGATCCAACACATCCTAACTGTGTGATTTTCAGCAAGTTGCTTAACTTCTCCAAGCCTTTGTTTGGCAATCAGATCGATTTCAAAGATTAAATGAAAGCATATTAGCAATGAATGTAAAAATACTACCATT
>NW_017731401.1:2003183-2025989 GCF_001890085.2 Hipposideros armiger | reverse complement strand
TGTAAATAGGATTGATTTCCTGATTTCTTCTTTAATACTTATGCTTTCAATGTGGTACCTTTGCCTCCAGTCTAGAACCCTCCATCTTACCCTCTACAGAAATGGAGCCTGTTGTGTTCTGCTGGGTTTAAAAATGGTTGGCCAACTGCAGGGAGTGTGACAGAGGAATCTGTCTGTTTAAGTCTGTTCCCATACTTTCAACAGATCCTTCCATTTTTAGCTCCATCCTCATTGCTACTACCAAAGATGCTGTACCACTAATATTTGAAACTTTTGTGGGTCCCCTGCGTAATCCAGGTTGTTTGTCAGCATTCTTAGTTGTTAGCTTAAGATTTAGCTCTTAAATCTGTGAAATGCATTTCCATTTGTCCATCAACTTTCTAGCTCCCAAAATGTTGTTTTCTCCCTCATTCTCTTTATACTTGTAGGTATATGCTTTTAAATATTTTTTTTATGGTTGTTTTAATGGGGTTTTGGGAGAAAGCAGAGGCTATCGCCATTTAACCAGAAGACTGCTTTACTTTTCTAGATGAAATTTTTTCTACTTCAACCCATAACATGTTTGACTATTCATGAATGTCCGCAGGAGACTTGTTCTTTCATGCTATGTTTTCAGACAGGAATCCTGGTTTTAAGTAGTGACAAAAAGTGGGCCCAGACAGCAATCTGGGAGCAGTTCACCCTTATTGTCACCCAATGCACTTGTCTCTATTAGTCTCTGCCCTATGTCTCTTCAGCTCTGACCATGCTTAGAGATTCCCTGGCCAGGAATAGAAATGCTTCTCCTAGAAATCTGCCCTTGACCACAGACTCAGCATCTCATAGCCACCCCTCTGTGTAAAGGAATGCTACATCAGCCACTTTGTCCTCCATGTGTTCCCCAATCTCAGGGAAACTCAAAGCCACCTAAGTGTCAACTCTATCATCTTCACCTCAAGGACTACTCACTTTAACCTTCGGTGTGCATAATCTACAGAAATTACTACTTATTCCCCATCCTGAGTGAGGACTGCTGGTAGTAGTATCGGGGAGCCAGTAACATAAGTACAATTGCTTCGCTTAGAAAATATGAATTTCTCTTTCTGGGATGGTGATCAGTAAAGACAATGCTAATACTTCATATTTTTAACTTAATAGTTCATATTGTTATACTCTGCTTGGAAGCCCTTGGTTTCCCTCTTCTTGTGGACTTTCTTCTCCCATTTCTTGCTCATTCCACTGAGGTTTTTATTTACTGAATCCTCTCCTATGTCTCACCTGAGTCCCAAACACTGACTGTATGTGAAGGGAGGCTCTTTGAGGTTGGGGCCATCCATGGTTCTGAGCAGTTGTTACCCATTTCTACCCCTGGGTCAGGGGAGGGATGGGAATATCAATCATTCTGTCAGCAAATGTTAATGAGCCTTTGGTTTTTTGTTGCACATCACCCTCTCTATTGCTCTGGTACCCGATCACTTGCCGGCTTTCACTGCAGCTATGGAGTCAGAGAATTAAGCCTCTATGTTGATGAGAAGTAGAGTGGGTATACTGTTGAGGTCCCATTTGCGGGGGATCTACTCTGTATATACACATCCCTAGAGCTTATTTCTCAGTCTTTCAATTGTATAGACTTTGCAGTATCACATTCATAGGTAGAAAAACAAGGCTGATTAAAATTGTGAGTGTTGGTATTTTAAACCTTCAATACAACTATATATATATACATATATATATATATATATATCCAAAAAATGTGTATACATTTTAAGAAAGGAAAACTGTATTAAAATTGTAATACTCAATATATACTGATAACAAAAGATGAATGCAAGTCTCGTTTGACTTTTACAATTACAAGAGGTGCTCAAAGTGGTTACCATCAGTGTAAATTGAATACAGTTTTTTCCTTTCTTAAAATGTGTATACATTTTTTTGGCACCATGTGTGTGTGTGTGTGTGCATGTGTGTGTGTGTGTGTATATATATACATATATTTGGTAATTCTTAGTTGAATGAGGTAAATTAACCAAGAGACTTACTCATACCATCTCTTTTCCAATGCTCGTTGAATCTCCAATGGATATAGTCCTCAGGTAGAAAAACTCTGCCGTGAAATGTCACTGTTATTGATGAGGTAAGCTGCATCCCTCAGGCATTTTAGGTTAGAAAAATCTTGACAACCACTAATTGCAATTGACTTACTTATTCAGGTTTGAGAGGATACTGTCCTTTGAGTTCAGAACAACTTGGTTTTACAACACATGGGTAAAGTTTCACTTATTTAAGTGATCAGGTAAGTTCCCATTAAAATAGGCTTGCAGTACCATTCTAAATTCACAACTATTTTACAAATGTAATAAAACTACCCAGAATTCTGTGCAAATTAGTAAAATTTTTAGGAAACAGTATGACACAATACCATCAAGACTCACAGGACAACAATCCCAATATTAATTATAATTTTGGAGGCTTTTGCTGAGTGACTGACACTATGCTAAATACTTTACATGAATTATGCCATGTGATCTTCTCAATAACCCTAAGACAATTGATATCTTCATTCCCATTGTATAGGTAGGAAACAGATTCAGAAAGGCTGGCTGACATGTCTCAGGTCACATGTGAAGTGATGGAGCTGGGATTTGAACTCAGGGATATCTGATTTCAAGTCCCATGTTTTTAACCCTCATTGTATACTTTAACTTTTTATTCCAGTAATCCTACTCTAGGAAATGTAACCTAATGAAGCAATTCTTTAGGAAAAAAAACTACATACACAGATGTTGGTTGCAGTGGATCGTATAATAGTAAATATTTGGAAATTACCTTCACTTCTCATAATGGGAGTATGTTGAACAGAACCATAAGAGATTTACTCAATGGAATATTATGCAACCACTGAACCAGATCATTAGGTTGTTTTTGTAAAAACACAGAAAGATGTTTAGAATTATATAACTTTTAAATGATTGAATGCAAAACATTGTTTACCACCAGGATTTCAACATGAAAATATATGAATGCATAAAAACAAGGACATAAAGTTCCAAAAAAAGAAAATAGTTTTCAGGCATTGGGTTATGTGTATTTTTTACCCCCAAATTATAACAATTTCTTATTATTGAATGGGGCACAAAGAAACGAGTTTTATTTTTTCTGCCTCAAATAGCAATTCATAAAAATAGCAATGAAGCAAAATACATTCTTGGTAATAATTACTGCACAGATGTACTTTGGGAAATATTAAGAACTGAAGGATTTCACGAGATTGATAATGCTCTCTCTCTGTATATATTTATATATATCCTCCTTCAGAAGACTGTTGGCTTCTGGAGTAAGAAGAATCCTATCTTTGCAGTGGGCATATGTTTTTGTTTCATTCATTCAACATCTACTCTCCTTTTTCCTGCTAACAGCACCCTATATGCCAATCTCCATTCTTACTCCATGCAGATTGTGAGGAGCTCTAACTGTACTCTTGGCTTCAGGGATGGGCACATGGCCCAGGCCTAAGCAGTCAGAACATTGCACTACTTTGGTCATAGTGAATGTTGTAGGTGGGGATATGGAACCCAATCGGATTTATAAACCTTACATTCAGAACTTCCGCCAAAGCAGCTTAAAGAGAAAAATCTCCCTTTCCACTGAGGCTGCAGAGAAGATGGGCTGTACGCCTGGAGTACTGGCAGCACCATCATGAGGACAAAGTTTGCATGTGAATCAAGATAACACTGAGAAAAATAGAGTCAAAAGAGAGAACAAATCCTAATGATATCAGAGTTCCTGGACCCAAATATGTCCGATGATAGAATACTCTTCACATTCATGAGCCAATTAAATGTCTTTCCTTTTTCTTAAACTAATGAGTGAGTTTCTGTCTTTTGAATCTAAGAGATTTGTACAGTGTTATTCATCACATTTCCTTTTAGAAAAAAGGAAGCACAGAAGGATGAGGAAAATGAGGAAGGGTGAAGGTAGAGGTTTGAGGTTAGGATGTAACCACAAGGTTAGAAAAGTACATAGAGGTCAGATTCTAGAGTGGTTTGAAGGTCGATCTGTGGCTAGGGTATCTCTTTTCAAAAGGCCAAAGTGATGTTTCTAAGGCTTCACCTTTCATTCAGGTCCATTGTAAACCAACCCATGGGAAGCCAGTGGTCTGGGGTGACTCTTAGCATAGCTGTTAACCTAAGAGAGCTCTCTCAAAACTCTCTTGGAACCAAAGTTGACCAGACTGCTAATAGTTTGGGTTCTCTTTGAACTTGCCCTATATTCTAATTAAAGAGTTAATCACTCTAGGTGGTTGATGTAGTTGGTGGTGGCCCTTTGAAAGTCATTTGTATGAGTGCATGCAGGCTGAGTTGATCAGGAAGGCTTCTGGAAGAGCTCTTGAGAACCTCGACAAAGTGCAACAGAATGAGAACATCATCGGTGACCTCCCTGACCCTTGTCTCCCAGCCCTGCCACTAGTTGGGGAAGCCTCCTCTACTTCCCTCTAAAACAAAGCCCTCCCTGACTGGAATACATAGAGGGGCTTCTGCATTCCTGATCAAACCCTGAGTGAAATGGGCAACACAGTATATTGAACACTAAACTTGGAATCCAAAGACCTTATATATTATGGTCATTCCATATTAGTTCATATTGACCTAAATTTTTCTTTTTAAAGCAACTTTTGATTTCCCGTTTTGTGGATGTATCGTAATTCATTTAATTATATTTCCCTGTTGAAAGACAGACAGTTCCTCATTTCTAGTTTTTGTCTGTTATAGCATCAGTAACATCCTTGTGCCTGTGCTTTGCACACTTGTGTTAGCATATCTATAAGATAAAATCCTAGAAGTAAAATTGTATCTTAAAATCGTTATAGCAGTTCCAAAAGCAGGGTATGATTTTTCCTTTTGTCCTTCGGAAGCCATCTGTGTGATGGGATAAATTAATTAAGTAACCTGAATGTTGCTTTCTCTGTCAGGAACTCTCTGACTTTTTCTAAGAAAGACGTTATTTATATCCAAGGCAGTAATAATAATAGTAAGAGTACAAATATTGAAATCCATTTTCTTTTTAGAGGACCCAATTAGAAACATGGAAAATTTTTCCATATTCTATATTTTAAAAATGTATATCATTTCAGGGTAGTTAATTGGGCTTTCAATAAAATAAATCAGGAAGGATTCTGTTACTATATGTTAGCTGGGAAACAAAAAGGCTATGAGGTGAGACCTTGTTTCGTGCCTCCTTTCTGCAATGCCAGGACTACATGGGAGGATCAGGTTTCTATTTGTGGCCGGATATATATTTGTGTGGGAAGCAAGAAATGCTTGGAGCATTATTATCAAGTTCAGAAGTTTTGTGTTATTCTTTCTTGCAACTAGTATCAACACATGTAGCTTCCATGATAAAAATGTGTCCCTTTTTTTTTTTTTCTGTAAAGACTAATGATTTGTAATACTAGATGGAAACATATATTGTAATGCTAGGATCATATTTCTAGTTAGGGAGGTAAGTGTTCCCAAACTTTTGTTTATTTCAGATCTCAATTATGAGGTTAAATTGCAAGATTGATGGTGTCTAATCCATAATCAGTACTCAAAAATATTTGTTAAATGAATGAATGGATGTGTTAATTACATAGGGCATTATAACCTATCTTTTTTTTTTTAAGATTTTTTTTTTAATTGGGGAATTGGGGGGAGGGGAACAGACAAGTTGCTGTCCTTTTGTTCTTCAGTCTAGTTGTGGAGGACATTGCTTCACTGGCCCAAGTTGGCACCACCATTGTGCTCTTCCTGGGAGAACCAGATCAGTCGCCAGCTTCTGGACGGCCGCTCACTGCGGCTGCTGGCTGCTCACGCTGGCTGCTGGCTACACATGGTAGCCCATGGCAACCCACCTGCCATTGCCGGTGATTCACAGCAGCCCAGCTCCAGGTTGAGCTGTTGTTCAGCATCTTAGCTGTAGAGGGCAGTGTCACTGGCCCTCATATGTGGGATCCGAACCGGGGCCCTCTGGCGTCCCAAACCAGCTCTTAACCAACACGCCACTTGGCTGGTCATGTAACGTATCTTTTCATTCAACATTATTTGTGTCACCTTGAAGAAAATATTCTGTTATTGCCTTTGTGTTCTCAATTGAAAAGAAAGATAACCCCTCCATCCCCCCCATGATCAAGTGCAGTAAAACATAGAATTTTGGGGTTGAAATTTTTCAGAAATACCAGAAGATATGTTAGTTTTTTTTGAATGAGATATTTTTGCACCTTCATTTTCAAGCACGACAAAGTATCTTTGGCATGGCCAAAGAAGTGAAGGAAGAGCTTTGGTGGAGTAGGGAAGGTGGGATTGAATGGATTCCCCTTTGTCCACCTTTCCCTCATCCCTGGATCTGGTTTGTGGATCACTTTGTTTGGGGAATGGTTTGCTGGTACTGAGATGGGAAGAGATGAGAAGAATTAAAATGGCTGCTTGAGGCTAAGCCATGTGAAGCCTCTCATATGGTTTAAGGTGTGAGCCATACCTAAAATGGAATTACATATGGAATTTTAACATGGGAGCCCAGGATTGCTGGGAAATTAACACAGAAAAAAAAAGTGTTGCAACTGAAAATAACGACAATTGGACTTGGAAGCCAGATTTATCTCAACTTTCACATTTTATACATTTTTTTTGACTTTAGGCAAATAGGTTTCTTCATCTTTATACCAAAGTGACAATACCATCCTCACAAGGATGCTAAGAGACTGAAATGAGGTAAGACTTGCAATAGTTAAATCCTAACATCTCCTTTCATTATCATTGGATAACTTTACATGTTCAAGGACCCAGGGAAGGAATGAATTTTTATGTACTGATGCCTATTGCATCAGAATTTCTAGTTAGCAGATCAACAAAATATAGGTTCAAAGAATCAACCCTTAAGATTATATAAGTTGTCCTGTGCGGTGGCCAGTTGGCTCAGGTGGTTAGAGCTCAGGGTGTGATGCTCATAACACCAAAATTGCTGGTTCGATTCCCACATGGGCCACTGAGGTGCACCCTCCATAACTAGAGTGAAAAAGATTATAGAAGTTGTCTTGTATCTAACTTATTTCTTATAATAGAGCTTAACATTTTTCTCTTACAGTTTTAATGTTTCTAATGTGTAAAGTGAAGGTGTTGGCATAAGAGGACTTTCCAGCCTGACAGTGACTCTCTAAGAGGAACCTTACAGTGGGTCATGTGTGAGCTCTGGTACAAGGCCGATCATAGCTTTGGATTGTTTTTCCTCCTGGTCTTGAACCCTCTTTGAAGGACCCTTATTCTATGTCAGCCACCCTCTCTTCTATTGAAAAAAATTTAGTCAGATTGTATCTTTGGATTATTTAAAATATCCTGAAAATAGAGGAGCTGCAAAAACATATTCCTGGAATTTAGACATAGTAACTTGCCAAATCACTGGGAAAACTCATAATTCGTAAGTTATCCCCCCAAAAGGAGAAAGGCTGGTTGATTTCATTTAATTTAAAACAATATTTTATTCTTATTTTTTACCTTGGTTTGGAAATGAAATAAATATAAAGACTATAAAGCTGGTAAAATGTTGGACCTTATTTTTAAGGCAAAACACACTGGTCTCCTCAAAGAGCTAAATTCTTACCCACCTGATGTAGAGACAGCACCGTTGGCAAAGGAAAAGTCTTTGGGCCTAAGAGCAGCACAAAGTAGAGAGACCGGCACCCCCTCACTGTGCACTTTCTTCCTCCTTCTCTGTTCTTACTTATAACGCTATAACTGTCTCTAAGGGGCTTGCTACTCAAGTTTTTTTTTTTTAACTTAATTTTATTATTATTTTTTTGTTGTTGGGGAATAGTGTGGTTTTCCAGGACCCATCAGCTCCAAGCCAAGGAGTTGTTTCAATCTAATTGTGGAGAGTGTGGGAATTGCACCAGCAACCTTGGTGATACGAGCACTGTGCTCTAACCAATTGAGCTAACTAGCCGCGCCAACTACTCATGTTCTTTCCTCACCAAATTCCCTGAGGAAATGGTTCTGTGGCATGACTATAGCTAAAGTATTCCACCAAGGAAAGAGAAATCTTGGAGCTAAGCCTAACAATTAAAGAGAGACTTTACTTCCCCAGTACACACCCTATTCCTATTTGGGCACAGTCCCTTAGCTATTAACCTGAGCTTCTGCTGTGGGTCATAAGGACAGAGGGATAAAGGGTTGGAAAATTCGTCAAGACTTGTTAGGGGTGAGCTCGTAATCCTTAACTTATTCCCCTAGGTGTACCACACAGTCAGTCTGTCGTGGGTGTGTGTGTGGTGGTGGGGGAGGTGGGGCAGGCCAGTAGTCAGGGCAAGCCACTCACAGAAGGTCAGGATGGGGTCCCAGCATGGGGTCACCTACAACATGGTGAAAAGGATAGATGAGAAAGCTGGTAACTTGGGGACATTCATTCATTGGTGCTTACTTTGAGCCAAGTGCATGGATTATTTTAATTCTCATAACAGCCCTGTGAGGAAGGTCGCCACCCCAATTTTACCAAATAGGAAACTGAGACTTAGAGGTCTTAACTTGCTTAGGATGACATAGCTACGAAGTGGTGGGGTCTGGGGGTTTGTTCATCATGCCTGTCATGCCTACATCATCAGCATCATCGTGAACACAAATGTTTCCCACTTGTCCACTCCAAACACTTCCTCAGGGATACATGCATCTCCAGGTGCCTCTTTGAAACGCATCCCCAAATTGCACCTCCCAGGGTGCTAGGCAGGTGTCTGTGACTGTGTCTACCACTTCTGCTTTCTTACACCAACTTTAACCTGATCATGTAGCCAGGATCATCTCCAGCCTCATTAGATTCCGTCCTAGAGAGTCAATTTCATGTCACACTTGCTATCAACTTGTACTCCCTGGTTCCCTAATAATCAAATCTCCACCCAGGTTAATCCTTACTTACTGTCTCTTGAGTACGCTTCCAGGATGCGCTGCACTGCTAAGAAAAACCATAAGCCAGGGTTTATTGTTTGTGTTTTATTTTGTTTTGATGTGTACAATATCTTTAGGATAATTTCCCATGGTCACTCACCATTGCTCAGCATTTAAAAATCTGTCTCTTTTTTATTCTGTTTTTATCATATACATTATGGCAGCTTTTCTAAATCTCCTAGAATCTAAATATTTACGTTTGATCCCATTCCTACTTTTCTCTGAGATACTGCACCTGAAATCTACTTTTGCAGGTCACCCATGACCTTCTAATCACTAAGTCATATGACATTTTGTCATGCCTGAACTCTGTGCAGCAGATGGCCTTTTTGAGAATTCTTTTTTTTTCTTTCTATATACTTTATCCCTTGGCACATGTCCCCTGGGGATGGAGGCAGTAGGCATATCACTATGTACCTTTTCCTGGGGACCAGTATTGCATTTCCAAATGCTAGGAATGCTAGGAATTCTTCACCTGGATTCAGTACAAGTTCCTAAACTTAACATATGAAAAACTAAATTATTTTCCCATGGAAACCAGGTCCTTTTCCTCATTCCTTTATTTCTCTCTCTCTTTTTAAATCCAGTTTTAAATTTAGAGAACTCATTTCATATCCCCCTGACAAACTTGAAGTTTTGTGAAATCAATCTCTATTTCCTTTGCTCCTCCCCCTTCCCTGCCTCTTTAGCAAGATAGCCCACTTCTTGGTTAGACCTGCAGTTACCTTGATCTAGACTCCAGCCTTTGGCCCTCTAGTCCACCAAACACATCCCTGTTATATCAACATCCTAAAGCATGTCTCATCTTGATATTCCCCATTGAAAACAAAAGTATAATCTTCAATCGCCAGCTGTTATTTACCGAGTTAAGTATTAATTTCTCAGGGTTCTCCAAATATACATTTCCAACTAGCCTTTCCTTTTGTTTCCTTCTCCTCCCCTAATTTACATTCTCTATTTTAAGAAACACCTTTACAGAGTTCCAAGAAATTACTCCATGTTTTCCTATTGCCAGGCCTTTGGTTTTAAGGTTCCTGTAAAATGTTTCTCCCTGACACTTTGGCCTATTACAAAGGACTTCATTCTTCAAGGGCCACCTCAAATATCTTTTTCATGAAAATCTTTCCTGAATCTTTCAGTTTGATGTTTCCCCATTATTTTATTTATTTCTTTTTAAAAATAATTTATGCCATACAGTGGGAGATCATTCTGATGGTAGATTTGTCTTGTTCACCTTTGTGTACCCAGCACACATGTCCTAGTTTCTTAATAAATAGTGATTGTGAAGAACTGAGTTAAATCTACCTTGCTCACCACTACTGCAGATAAGAAGTGTAATGCATGATTCCTCCTCTGATAAATCTTAGAAACATATTAATGAGAAAAGAGATTCAGAGTTAATGAGACAGCCATTGAGAGCTTGTGATAGGGCCAAATTAGTGCTACAGACACTAAATACTGAGTGAGTGTGGTGTAAGATGAATTCTGGGTGAAATGAACTTCATCTGATGATAGATTTGAATTTAGTCTTGGTGAATGGATAAGAGTTGAACTGATGTTAAAGGCGGTGGGAAAAGATATTCTAGACTAATGCTTGGAGGAAAGGCTTTTCTCTGCCTCCCTCTAACTTTCAACCACTGGTCCTGACTCTGTTCTGTGGGGCTACAAAGTATATTTGGTCTTCAAATTTCAATTTCCTCTCTCCATCCCTCCCTTCGTTTCTTCCTTCCTTTATTTGTTCCTTCCTTCCTTTCCTTACTTTTTGGTTAGACATCCTCAGTTCCTTTAAGCATGTCCCTCATATGACATCATTTCTAGACCCTTCATCATTCTGGTGGCCTCAGAAGACATGCTGTGCTGAGATGAAGTGCCTCTTTTAAACATATCTTAAGAATTGAATGCGCTGCCCCAAATATGATATTTCCAGGGTGGAGGGCAGTGGGACTCTAACTGTACCTCTCTTGTCTTGAATTTGTACTTCTGTTAAAGCGGTCTAATAGCACATTGGCTGCTGTGTCTTACGGACAAATGAACATGTGAACATTTTTCCACTTTTCGTACTCGGAGCACTTTTAAACTGAGGTTCTCCACATGGTTTTATGAACACTAATTAATTAAGCATCACCACACCTTGCTGAGGACTAGGGAATCACTCTTCCCAGCATGGAATTACAGGCTGCGCCTACATGGAATGCTAACCACCATGCCTAGCAACGCTGTGAGATGGAGGGTTGAGACTATCGTATTCAATTGAAACTGCAGGGGGAATTTTAGGAAGGCAGAATGTAATTACTTTAGTTGGACTTGGGCCAGGATTCCTGAGTTAACACAACTGCTCTTAGAAAGTCTGCCATGAGATCTCTGGTGACCACAAATGGTTAGGTCTGTGGTTTTAGGTTTCATCCAAAAGGTAAACAGCTCAGTGCAGCACAGTGCCCCCAACACCACGCAGGGCATCGATTCACACGGACCCGGAGAGGAGAGGCCACCTACTGAATGAGAAACACCATTTCCTGAAGTACCTACTTGTTCCTGGGAGGTCTCTCATCCTCACACAAAAGCAAGCCAGCCCTTACTTAGCTAGTAAGAACTGACAGGCTCACAGCACAAAGTGGTATGGCTGCCAGACTAAATTATGTGCCTGTCATTTTTCCCCATGTTGTCCAAGATTCCAGCAACAAAACAGTAGGGAACTCCCCATACACATTTTTGCTCAAAACACATTCGTTTCTCCTCTCTGTAAAGTTCTTGGATCCCACAGTCCAAGTTAAACACAACTGGAATTTCCCTATAAGTCAAAAACAATATTAATTCTGAGCCCACAGATTTTTCTTCTTGTAGGGTATGTACACATTTAAACACAGCACATGTTGCAGACAATCTGCAAATGGTAAAAAGCTCTGAAGGAAAAAAAAAACCCCAAAAAGGGAGAAATGCAAGGGAACATGTTTTTAACAAGAGAGCAGAGGAGCTGTGGTGGGGTGTCTGACCCAGCAGTGAGAATTTTCCTCTGTGGTCTGTTGAAAGAAGAGCGGAGGCTGGCATCATGCCGTGGGCCGATGGTTGGAGGTTTCTATACCACACAAATCTTCAATGAGGGGAACTTCTCGGTGGGAAGCAAAGAAATTCTTATAGAATCCTGGCGTGGCACACAGCTGAACTCATGTGTCCCTGACTCGGGCTGTACAGGAGACATTGAAGTCCCCGTGTATCTGAAGTCCCGAGATTACCATGGTCATCTTTTTCAAATTAAAATGGCAATGTAAAGTTTTGTAAATGTTAGTTCTTCTAATTGATGGTGGCTTGTATAATTCAAATAAAGTCACTAATATTTTCCCTCTCTTTTTTTTTAATCACTGAAAGTTCATTTTTCACTAACTCAGACAAGGTCTTCATTTTTATGAAGACCCATGCTGACCCCTAAAAATCTGATTTTTTTTTTTTTTTTAGTTAATGTTTGTGCCCATCTGGTTTGAATTTAGCATTCTTATGAGTCATTTCACTGTGATAGGAACACTCTGCTATAGAAAACTTCTGTTAATATTTTAACATTTTAAATCAAACACCGCATAGAGCATTACCTAAGCCTCCTTGCAATTATGGAAAACCGTGCCCTCTATTTGTTCATGGTTCCTGCCTTCACGTTTATTTTCTTTAAATTGAACATAGTACATGGTAAATAAGTGCATACCCCATATGTGTGCTCAAATACTTTACCATTTTGGGCCGACATATCCTTTTGCAGCTTAAGAGCCTTTTGGAGACAGCGTTTGCCTGAGGAAGGATGAATAATTCTATAGGAAGTCAGATGGTCTTAACTTCTCATGGCTGACACTCAACCCATTTAAAAGAGCTCAATTTATTTTCCGATCAACATTGACTTTATAACTTACATTTTTACTACCCAAATTTCCTGATTTTGAAGCTTGAACTCATTTTCCTTTTACTGCTGGGCAACATTTCTCAAGGTAGTCTTTAAGGCGAAATGAAGGAGGAAAAAAATGCCAGGAATCTCTTTAAGAAAATATAGCAGTGTCTCCTCTACCTTCTTAAGCAAATGGATGGTTCCCAGGGAGGCTAGATTTGGTTGTGTACTTAGTCAGTAAATTGAATTTGCACATGGGGTGGACATAATTTAACTTAAAAAAATAAAAAGAGGGTTCTGAAGTATTATTTGTCTATATTAAAAGTGAAGGAAGTATGCCTTAACAAGCCAAGCCATTTTGTCCTTTGTTATAGTTAAAATATTTCATCTTAATTTTAGAAGAAAAAGAAGACCAGTGGTTTAAATCAAGTGCTTCGGTAAGGAGCAGGCCATTTGTAAGGTATGTATGAGCTCCACACTGCAAGGATACAAATGAACTCCTGCTCTGAATGAATAATAGGGCTTCGCTCCCCTGTTCCCCCATTAAAGTTTCTTGAGTTTATTTCCTAATCTGCAGGAATAAAGCTTAACAAAACAAAGAGCCTTACCTGGGCTCTGAGCACCAATTCCTTAAGATAACTTTATTCTAATTCTCATTACATTTTAGTTCACTGATGGCGCTTGGAGAGGTTTAAATCAAAATAGAAAAAATAATAACCATTGACTCACAGAGGTGGGGCCCAGTTTCTTCTTCTTTGTTCAGGAAAAACATGTGTTGGAGGCTATGAAAGCTTTGCAAAATCCAAATCTGGGGATTTTTAGCAGCCACACGCCATAACTGCAGACCCCAGGCTCTGGGCATGACGAATACGTTTGTACTTCCCGTTAGCCATATTGTTGTGACTGAATATAAAATGTAGTCTTTTTCACACAATTTAATTAGAAGTACCAGATGTGGTGTTGTATGACTGATGTCAAAATACGACACTTTTATGTAAACACTTTAACTTAATCAATCAAGTAAATAGCTTTCACTATTTTAAAGTATTTCAAATCTGCTTGGTACAAATACATTATTTTTTGTGTTATGCTAAATAGATCATGGCCAGCTGCAGCATTATTAAGAGATTAGGGGAATAAAGTTAGATTTTACTATATTATTTTTCAAGGGCCGGCCTTTACAATTTCCTCCTCTGGGAAAGACGAAAAGACGGCCGGGTTAAAAAAATCCTTTAATTTTGTGGTGCCGGAGAAAGTTCTCCTTGAAAAAATGCTCTTTCTCCACCCCCATCAAATATTATTATTAAATGTATCTTTGCATTCCCCAACGCTTCCGGAGAAAATTGTTTTTCTCTGGTTCCCTATACAGTAAGCAGCCCATTGCTGAGGCAGCGTACCTTCACCAGCATATTAAGTATCCTCGAAGTTTGATACTCCCGGGAGTACAGCCTGGGAACTGAGCACTCAAAAGCCAAGCCATTAGTTCCCAAGCACCTTTTCCTTATCCTGCTTCGTTTGAATTCTTTGTTAAGTTCAAATTGCCCTGTATCACGAGGGTCAATTTAACTTTATCAGTAAAAGTTGTGCTGCGGCCTAGAGATGTTCCTCTTTGAAGAGCAAAAGCTTAGGGGAAATGGGAAACTAAGTGATGCGAGAAGCTCAGGGTCTCAACTATGAAATGAACTATACAGTTACATGCTCTGAGAGTTGAGTGAATTTTGTGTAATGTTTGCAGCGAAGGTGGTGGAAATGGCACTCGCTGGAAATACTGCATTTTAAGAGGATGCAAGACAGCAAATGGATGTTAGGCTTCTTCAGGCCAGTAGTGGCTTGGCGGGATGACTGATGTGTATTTCTAAGAAACCTGTTTCTCACTTGGTCTTGCTTCCCCTTGTCCTCTTCCCTTCCTGGCCCCTTGCATGAAACCTTTGTCATAAAAAGAAGAATCATGTTGAAGAGTGGTTGGGAGAAGCATTGTGTAAAAGTAGAAGCTTATGTTCTGGCTAATGTTTTAGGATATTCTGCAACCCCTGACCTACACATTTGGAACAGTTCTTCCATGTTGTGCCATTCATACTATGGTTTACAACACGGGGCTCCCTGCATTTGGGCAATGGAGGAGGTTTGGCTCTATGTTTTGTGGAAACTTGTAGAAACAAGTGGAGGACAAAATGAAAATGACAACATTACCCTCGAGGCTCTGGCTTTTCTTGTTTTAAGAATGTTTACAGGGAGGATATCTTCTGAAGAAGAGAGAATTTGATCTATAGTATGTGTATGTATATATATATGCACATATATATTGATTATTTTTTCCCCTTTCAGGTAACATTTATTTTGCTCAATTCAAAACATTTTTTTTTGTTTGTTTAAAACAATGCGATTGCTTTAATACTCAAAACAGAGCTTAGGATAAGCTTAAACAGTCCACAGTTTGTTCAGAATTTACTTTTAAAAGCCAGTCATAAACTGTAAGTGATTCTATGTAGACAAGTGGCAAGATCAAATCCCCACCTGGCCTCCTGAAAAATGTTGGAGACTGTTGAAAAGCCCATCTCTGCTGGGAGGCACTTACCCCATTTCCACACCAAATTTGGACTGTTTTAGTCAGAGTGGTCTGTAGGAATTCAAAATTAGGAAAACACTGAATAATCTGTGATTGAGCTTTATGTTCATTTGTAAGTAAAAATTTAGTAACTTTTAGCTCTATGCTACACCATCCATACCTTAAGCGTACACTCAAGCATTTGAAGGCTCTGATCGGACATTTCCTTGGGTCCCAGGGGAATGGAGACGCGCGCCCCCGCCCTGCACCGCCCTCCACCCTCTCCCTCTTGCCCATGTTTCCTGTACTTTATCAAGAGCTACTTACTTTACTGATCCTACTTAGGTTGCAGGCATTACCTAGAGAAAACAATGAGTGAGGAAACCAAATGAACTTGCAAAGAAGAGGTGTGGGCTTTGTCCTCCAAATGGATTGATTTTCTGGACCACACACCGTGAATGCAATCAGTTGGGGCTGCTTTTTAGGCCACTTAAGCTTGGTGACCCGGTTGTTGTGGGCTTTGAAAAGCTACAGGAGTCAGGTTGGCATTCAGGTAGTTTTGCTGTGTGAATCCCAAGGTGCAAGAAGTCCTGAAGAAATTTCTTTTCTTCCTTGTCCCCGTTTTCCTCTTCTTATTTTTATTTTTTTTATAAGGCATCTCTGTTTACTTTGGCAAGTGCATATGTCTAAGTTAAGGGTGAGTAGAGGCATTCAGGGAAGGAAGTATGTGGGGGGAAGAAAATCGAAGTACAGCGGGCCCAGCTGCCACCCTGTTTTGCTTTGCTGGAAGACCTGAATAAGCATCAGATGAATGTTTTGAAAGAGGTTCTCTCCCCCCCGCCCCCCCCCCACCATTCTGTACAGTGGGAGATGGGGCAGACAGAGCTTGAGAGAGGCAATAGGATCTTCTTGGTAGACTCATGAACTCTCCAGAGGTTCCCCCTGAGGAAATAGTCCCAAATAATTTACTACACCATGGCCAATGGTGTGGTTGTTTACAGTTTGAATACTTTTTGTGGTCTGTCTTGCAGTATCCTATTTTCTAGTGCTCAGCTTACATGGCATTTTCTAGAAGGTATTGCTGTATTGCCAACCAATGAAGTGTTCATTATTTAATAATTAGAATAAACACCCATACTGCATCCAGCTCCTTCCTGCCTCATGGTCCTTACACCTGCTCTCACAGGCTGGTCCCTCTGCTTGCAACATTTTTTTACCTATCGCCCCTCCATCTCCCCCGACCCCCTGCAAACTTCCATTCATTTTCCATATTTTCTATTCGGGTCTCAGCTTAAACGTCATATCATTGAACTCTTTCTTGACTCCTCCAGGCTCGCAAGTACTCCCACTGCCGTTCCTCACGCATGGTATATCTCTCCTTGATAGAATGTATCTTGATTGTAATTTGTTAACTATTTGGGCAACTACTTATTTACCACTAGTCTTCCCTGCTGGACCGTAGGATGACAAAAGCAGCACTGTGTCTGGTTTGCCACCGTGTCCCCAGAGCCTGACAGACAATAAATGTTCTGGAAATATTTGTAGAACGCATGAACAAATGAGTACTTGGATCACTACTAGATGGCTGCTACTGGAGGAGGACAGAGGTTGCTACCATTTATTAAAGACCAATAAACTGTTAGCTCAAAAAAATATGCAGCAATAATGATAATGGTTATTCAGGATAGTGAAAAGCCAGTTAAAGCATATTTATGAAAAATTCAATTTAAAAACACACAGCGAGGAGGAGGGTGTGTGATGATCATCCTATCTCTCTGCAGTATACAATAATGTTTCCTTCTAACTGTGTTCAGCAATCCTAGTAATTTTCAAAGTTTCTCAGCCTCTTTTTGGTGTCTTTTCTTTTTTTAAGTTCTAGTAATATATGCACACTTAGTGAGTCTGTGTGTTGGGAAACTAGACTCCTACTTTGAAATGCATTCACTTCATTTTTTCATCCAAATACTTATTGAGTATTGATTATGTAAGTCACAATTGCCAATGGGTGACATTGGGTAAAACACTTACCCTCTGTGTGCCTCAGTCTTCTTACGTGTAAAATAGGGTCCTTAGGGTTAACTGAGATAACATGAGTACTTGTAGTCAGGTTTTTAGCACAGTGCCTGACCTACAGTAAGCTTTCAACAAAGTTAGTGATTATCATTATTTGTATATGTTAGGAACTGTGTTGAACTCTTGCCACCCAAAGATTAAAAAGAGGTAGTCCTTGCCCTCACCAGTTCAAGGCTTGTGAATGATTGGTACCGCAATGCTCAAGAGAATCTTTCTCTCTCTACAACCAGCCAAGTTGATAAGATGACCATCAACAGGAGTTTCTCCTTGAACTCACTCTGAGCAATGACTCCAAGCTTTTCCAATGTTTCAGCAAAGCTACGATCTGTTCACAGAGCACCACTTCCAGCAGGGTTTACTTTTCCTCCTCTGTGGGCAAGTGCCTCCTGGGGTCCCCTTCTCCAGGCCCTGGGGTATTCAGGTGGCAGGGCAGAGGGTATGTTGGCCATTTGCTGTCCTGCTCAGATTACATTGAGCTTGGGTGCTGCTGGACACATGGATGGTTTAGAGAAAATTGTTCACAATCTGTGAAGCATGTGAATTATATTCTTGTGACATTTAAAAAGTTCTTGGCAGAGAGAGAAGTGTTGAGTGAAAGATAATAATCTGCTGTTATCTTTCCCTTGATTTGACTGCTGTAAAAAATCTGTTAGGAAATCAGATGAATTAGACTCATCGTTGGGCGTCCTATTCATTAGATGGATTCCTCCTGCTTCTGTACCACTTCCCACTGGCGGCATGTGATTAAAAAATGCTTTTTACACAGACATGCAATTGATGTTCAGGCCCCCAAAGAGTTGCTGATGAACAAAATGGGTTCTAAGTGAAATTGAGAATAAGTTTTGGCCATTACTTTTATAGGTGGAAATGCCTCACAAGTGACTGCTGTTTCTTTAAAAATGCCACCTCAGCCTTGTGGGGGATTGGTTTTTGTTTATGGCAAAGTTTGGATGACAATATGGCAGTCTCCACTCATATTTCCCGAAGACTTTCACCCGGATGTAAGAAAAAAAAGGAAAGGAAACTCCAAAACTGTGTAACTTAGAGCCACAAATGCATTTGCATATAATTTCTAATTTTTCTAAAACAATGTTCACAATACTATTTGTCAATTGTCCTTTCTTCTTCTTAGATTTCTTTCATTTGTATCTTCACACTGACTGTATTTATGAATACGGTTAATACTTAGAATTTACGATGTACTAGGCATTACTCTAAGAACTTTATGTGGATTATTTTATTGACACTTTACAATAACCATATGATAGATTAGTATTATTATCCTCATCTACAGGCAAGGAAACAGGCAGAAAGAACTAAAATAAGTCACCCAAGGTCACAAACTAGTAAGTAGAGGAGCTGGGATTTGAACTCAACCAGCCTGGCTCCAGCCCCTAACTATTATGCCCCATTGCCATTCAAGCCCTAGTTTCTGCAAAGGGAACTAACTGCAGAGAAGGCCTATCTAGCTCAAACCCAAGGACTGTGCAAGTTATTGGAGAACCCTGCAAGGCAACCAGTGGCCTCTGGGTCTTAGTGTTGGAGAACAATTTGCTCATGTGCCCTTCACTGGAGGCCATTCATTGCTTTGCTACCTAAAGTAATAAACCCTTAAAGATTAATTCAATCTTATCAAAAAGGTTGTTAACAGTAAAATAATATGAAAGCTTTATTCTCAGCGATGGTTCCATTGAAGAAAATGATCCTTAGTTGTGCTTAAAACATATAATCTCTTTTTAGGTTTACAAATATGGACCTCATAAATTAAACCATATAGATGTGTGCATCTTTCTCCTTTTTCTGACTGGTATTAATTAAAAGTATTTTATGTCTTAACTTTTGTTTTTAATATTAAATATTGTCTATAATAAAAATGATTTCTATGATGAATCCACTCAAGCTGAGCCTGGAATCAGTCAATTCTATTCTTTGTCTTTTCATGTTTGTTTGCCTTCTCCTGTTCATTTGTTTGAAGGAATTCAATTTCTTATACACCTATTTGGTTCCAGTGGGATGATGTGTTAGACACAGACTGAGTTTACTGACTTCAACATGTGTTTTCAGAAATCTTAGCACTTCTCACCTTTAGTGGGAAGCTGCTAACTTCTACCCCAAGAACGAGGTAAACTTTGAGCAGTTAGGGTGAAGAGTTTACCAGGCCCTTTTAAACGTTCATACCTTTTATGTCTTCCTGAACAGAGCTCTGGGGATAGAGCAATGTGGTCTCGGCTATTAAAGATAGTGGGCCAGGAACACCTGGTCACAATAAATATAGGCTCCTTCGTTCAGCCTTCTCTGTGGTCTTAAAATGAATCTACAAATTTTAAAATTTGTCATTTCCAGGATTATGATAATCCTAGGTAATGAGACATTTTCACAAGTCCCACATTGTAAATCTGACGCTTGCTTATTTAAAAGGCCATATACAAAAAAGATTGAATTTTGTTGATTGTATAGTTTCCTGGATTCAAGTCATACTAACACCAGATAAACTTAAAAATCAAGAATTTTTACAAGATATCTAATTATTAAAGTCATTAAAGCAAATACATTTCATTGAATGTTAGGTTTAAGAAATTGACAACCATACCGAAAACAGCTAGGAAAATTCTCATAGTGTGGAAATAAATTTGGGTGAAGCCTAAATATCTATGGGTTTCAGCAAGTCTAAAAACTTCTTTATAAATAATAACATTTATTGGTATGTTTTTAATTATAGAAGTTATTCATGCTTATTTTAGAAAACTTGAAATGAAAAAAGAAGAAAACTAAAACATCTTCAATCTTACTCATTCCTGAAAGAAAAAAGGCAATTGTGTATTCTATCGAGGGTCCTTTTTGTAAAGTGACTACGTTTTGAACTTAACATGCACTTGAATTTAAAATACAAATAAGAGTGTCTGATAATAGAACCAATTACAATGGCTCTATACCCTATTTTCTAATGGTAGGGCACCCCAATTTAAGATGCACTTTTCCTTATTGTTTTTTTTAAGTTACTTCTTCCAATTATGAAAGTAACACTTTAATTATGGAAAATTTGGAGAACATAAAAAAAAATCACTCTTACTTATCCCTATTTTTCTTAAGACAAGCACGGATATTGGCATATTTACCTCTAGGCTTTTTTCTCACTTCAGCAGGTGCTTTCATAGAAATGGATAGGCTTAGGACCTCTCAAAAAGGCAGGCAAATTTGACAATAGGGCCATAGGCCAAGGTTAGGCAGACTACAACTGTGTAAGGGAAGAGTCTCCAACAACTGTGCGATCTGGGCAGGAATGGGTGGGTGGGGTGTCGAGGAAGGAAAAAGAAAATGATCTGTTCCATGAAAGCAAATTCAAACGTATTGGGGCAGAGTGATGTATCTGTCCGCTGCTCAATTGGCTCCTAGCTCTTCTTTGGTGGAGAGAAGTGGTGCCTTGTCCTTATTCCAACTTGTGTCCCACCACGATGTGGTTTTTATTCTCGCATCATTTTGTGAAAACAGCCAACCCAGCTTAATAGACTCGGGAACATAGTAGGTCCTATATAAATTCTTATTGGACACAACTGAAGAAAACTAAACTTATAGTCTGAACTGCAATCTTACTTAAGAATATCAAATTGTTTTTATGAAAGACCTAAATTGAAGTTAGCTCTGGGATATATCTTTTAAGTGAAAGTGGACATGATTTACTATGCACTAAATGAAGGTGATGATGACAGGCAAAAGGAGAAAAGCGTGGCCAGGAAGAATTATTGTTTCAACAAAGCATTATGCTTATCTCAATGAATATATATAAATACATGTCTCTAAGTACATATGTACAAATGAAATTATTTATAAAAATGTCTCAGGCTGTGGTGTTGATTGGCCTATTTTTAGGGAAAAAAAATAAGAGGAAATTTCCTGCCCCCAAATAGAGAATGTCAGATACTAAGAACTATGCTCAAGAAACAGAAAACCATAATGAGAAAAATGTTACATTTATACATTAGCAGAAATCTTATTTTTGCTTTCATGAATTTTAAAGCTGCATTGATTTGACTCAACCAATTTCATTAGCATCTCATTTCTGCTTAGGACTTTGAATGATATGCAAATGATCTGTTTGAAATGAAGGCCAGGAACCCACATGTTTGAAGAATTGCTTTTTTTTATTCCTTAAAAAATTCCTTTAATGTTTGGAAAGTGTCAATTGTAAATGCTGTCAACTCAGCCTAGAAAATTGAGTCAGTGAACATTCCTCTGCTTCAATAGATGCTCTTTTTATAATCTCTGAGGTCCTCAGACTCAGAGGGTCTGTGTTTCTGAAAGGGTGACGCAGAAACCACCTATGTCAGAATGACCTGGGCACTGGTTAATATGCAGATTCCTGGGCCCCACCCCAGATCTACTGAAGGAGCACATTTAGATACGGGCCCCAGAAACCCGGGCGATGTTTATGTTATCAGAGTTTGAAAACCTGGTGTAGGGTAATTGTTAGGAGGTATTTTTTAAAGGTTTAGTTAAGTCCAGAAAAGAAGGATGGAGTGCACTGGTTTTTTACCAACAGAGGTCACTCACTCTTTAGTCTTGAATTCCATTCTAGCAGGCTAAGAGATAGATAACAAAATCCACATGAGGAGCGTGAACTGATATTCAGCAGAGGAGAAAACCAGGAGGTCTCTTCTCCAGTGGATGAATCAGTTTTTCAGGCAATGTAATAATGATGATGATAAATGTCATCTTTTGATTGCTTCTTTGTGTTCAGTGCTTTTCACATGCAACAATAGCGAATCTCATTGATCCTTTCAAGAAGTCAGTGAGATTGGCCTATCTTTATTTTATTGATGGGGCTCTCGAGGCTCAGAGAGATTAAATAACTTGGGTTAAGTCTTCCTTCTAAAATTGTGGAGATAGTATCTCTGACTCCAGATCCTGGGATCTCAGTCCCCAAACTACAGTGCTTTCACAGTTTTTATAAACATCAGTTTTGAGGGCACCTCCCAGGGAAAGAGCATTCATTGAAATGTTTTCCTCCTCTTTTATGCCTTCCTTGAATCCAGCTTAGCAGTTGGTGTCAAACGTCCTATGTTGGGACCCAGTAGCGCTGTGAAAATGACAAGCAGAGAGTACTCAGCACTGACTGTTGTCATTGCCTATTGCTTTCCAGCTTCAGGGATTCACCATTCTTTCAAATCATAATATAGGGCAAAATGTAAGTGCCCACAGTGGGTAAAGGTACATTGCTAAGTTAAAGAAAAATTTGTACGAGTGTCAAAAGTGCTATTTCTTTTTCTTTTTTTTTTAAGATTTTTGTTGGGGGAATTGGGGGATGGGAACAGTGCTGGGCAATTGGGGGAAAGGGAACAGACAAGTTGCTGTCTTTGTTCTTCAGTCTAGTTGTGGAGGAC